>NC_090931.1:44492952-44799202 GCF_040938575.1 Ambystoma mexicanum | reverse complement strand
GTCAGAGGTAAATGGTTGGTCAGCACCTGTTTAAAGAACATGACGGTAGTACATTTAAACCATGGAACATACGTGGTTAAACAGGTGAAATATAATGTTTTTTATTTACAGGTTCCAAAGGATACAATTGTGTCAATTGGGGGGTTAACATTGTTTCATGTAACAAATGATGTTTGGGAAAGCCAAGTGGAAAATATCGATTTTTTTCAAAGGGATACTTTTCCAATAGATCCGGATGTGGAATATTTATTGAATCACAAAGAAAGACATGTTATAAAAATGAATTTGAGAAAAAACAATATTACAATTAGTAATCTGGGGATAATAGAAGTGGAAAGATTTAATTGGGGAACCTGGGGGTAACGCTCAATAGTGCGTTTGGCTGTCCTGGTGCTAATCATGGGTGGATGGTTGATTGTGCTATCAGTAAAAATGAAAAAGTTACTGATTTTAGTAGCTACGTCAGGAAGAGAAAGATATCCCAATACACATGCATTTTAAAAGAAGAAAAAGAACAAGTTGCTTTTAGGAATTGGCTTGGATCGTAGGAGGGTATGTAAGGATATTTGGCGTGTTACAGCACAGAGTACAGCACTACTGCACAGGTAGCATTTTTATGCAGCACCACTACATGGGTGTGGTGCATTGCTATATGTGTTGCCATGAGTAACATGGACATATAAGTAAAGGCAGGCTATTCAGTCAAAAACGATTTTTACATATAAGATGCAAATCCATTTTTACAGTTAAAAGCACACATCTGCACATTCAAAATGCAATTTTTCACCTGAAATGCCTATGTTTGAAGAGACACATTTGAAAATTAATAACTAAGCTTATTAACAACTAACCTGACTAATAAAACTTCATTTAACATAACCCACTAATAAAAATGTGTCTCCACTGCAAAATTAGGCCTACTCTGAAAGTGAACTTTTAAATGCACATTCATTTTTTTTTCTGCTGCTCTGTCCACATAACTACAGGAAGCAAAGAGCTCGAAGGAGCAGGTAATCAGTTTGTTACAATTGCCACTGTAGAAGTGAGCCATAGTGTAGTGAGGGAGGAGTTGACATGATTGATTCTGATTGGAGCAGGGTCATAGCAAGTATCATGCTAGAGGCTGTGATTAGAACTTTGCTGGAGAAGCTTGAGAAGAGGGGGAAGGCGGTCGACATCTTGCAGAGCTGGGAGAAGGATCTCTTTCCTGGCTGGGGCATTCCTGCTGCAAAAGCTGAGAGCTCCAGGCAATAACCCCGGTTTGAGAACGGCAGTTGCTTGTTCTCACTGGGGTTGATCTTCAAGGGAGCCAAATTCAGAAATAGAATAGCCGGAGAAAACTCATGCTGAACAGATAAGGTAATTACAGAAGCGAGTGGGAGCTGTGCGAAAGTGCGCGAAGCTGTTCAGTCAGTGTATTAGTGGGAGTCTCAGTCTCTTATCAGCATATTTAATGTTATCAATTGAATATATTCTCGCAGCTCTCTGTTCATTTTATCACAAATAATGTTGTACCATTTTATTTATTTCTGTAAAAAAAGTTAAACTGTGTTTAAATGAAATTTCTATAATACAAAAATATTTGAAAACAGATAGCTAGTGTGTATTATTATTTTTATCTTTCATTTTGCATGGGGAAAGGTTTAAACGTGGGTAGATTTTTATACAGTGCAATTGTCATTTTAAAGCAGATGTGTGCATGATTCTATTCAGTATGGACAGTTGTGAGTGACTGTTTGTAGCATAGCCTGTTGGAGGTACATGAGTCAATGGGAAGAGAGACTCTCTGGACATAGTTCCCTACCGTATATGAGGTAGTGGAAATTACCACAAAAAATACCACAATTGCCCATGGTGGCACACAACACTAACACTGAAAATGTGGTATCCCTAAAATGTAGGCCTGAGGTCTCTCTAATGATCAAGAACAATCTAGATAAAAAACAAGGGATGTTGGATATTGGGGCCACAAATAAATCAACCACTATACCAACCAACCACGCAAACTACCGCACATACCATCTAAATAGGTCTGAATTCTGAAATAATGCAATGTATTATTGTCATGTGTGACCCAATATGAATACAGAGAGAGATTATTGCTAAAGGTATTTTGGCGGTAAGAAAATACCGCAAAGCCCCAAAATATCCACAAGATACCCAACAACGCCCCCGCGATGTACACACAATAAAAACCTTCCTCTGCATTTGGTGAGAACAGGCACTGCACTATTCACAAGAGGTACGTGTCTGTTGCCTGTGCATGTATATTTTTGTTGATAAAGCCGTGGCATGGACCTCTGCTGCCCAGGTTGCATGTCTAACCCTCATCTAGGGGCCTCATTACACGGGAGGTGGTAAGGGTTTACCGGTACTGGTATTTTACCTGTAACGGTAAATCCTTACCGCCTTACTACGAGGTCCGTTTGCGGGTTGGGGAATTTAACGCCTGCTTTTTGCAGGTGTTAAAAACCAACCCGCAAAGGGACCAGTGGAGCTAATTACGGTACCGCAATTTGCGGTACCGTAATTAGCGCCTTCCCCATTCCCATAGAGCCCTATGGGGCAAAAATGGGAATGGGGAAGGGCAATGGTGGAAGGGGGAATTACCGCCCCGCCAACCTTGGAATGGGGCGGTAATTCCTCTTTTCACCAAGGCGGTGCCGGTATTTTACCGGCATGAACCATGGCGCTAATAGCGCCATGGTTCACCGCCTACCGTGTAATGAGGCCCTAGGTGTCGAAATTAATATGGACCTCATCACGAGTTGGGCGGAAACCCACCGGCGCTATTAGCGACGGATCACGTGTTTGGCGGAACGGGTATTGCCCATTCTCCATTGAGCTCATTCAGGAATTCCCCATTGGGCTCAATGGGGATATTTTGCGCTTTTACCGCTGCCGGGTTTCTGCCGGCGGTAAACGTGCTGAAAATTGGCAAATTCTCGCCGGATTTCCCCCCAGCTCAGAGCTGGGGGGAGATCAGCCACAGCCGTGATTTGGCGGACCCTTAAATGCGGCGGTAACAGCGCTACTGCCACATTTAAGGGCTACCACCAAACTCGTGATGAGGCCCAATGTCTTTGTTTTTATTTTGCTATTTCAAAGGAACGGGGCCAATACAGATGCTGGGAGCCAATCATAAATGAGTGTGGGAAGTGCTCGCCAGACAGCAATGTGAAGGCTTGAAAGGAGGGTCTAGTAGAAATGTACAGGTCATATTTAGAATGAAGATCACTTGTACATTTCATAACATCACACTTACGGGCAGATTCGCAAAGCTTGTTTGAGCCAAGGGATGAGATGAGCTGCGTGAGGAGTGGACATCATGTTTCAGGCGCTCGTGCTGATGGCCAGATTCACCGCTTTGTGCAAATGCGCCAATCCGGGAATTTCTTTGTGCATTTCAAAGCACCCGCCGAGTTCACAAGCGAGATGCGCTTAGCCTGCGCCTGACAGCCATTTATTTGCAGGGGGCTTGCCAGCGCATCATTTGCACTGCTGTCAGGCCCCGGGCATATGTGAAAGTCACCTTTGCATGTAAATCCAGCACATCCTCTGCACTGTTTTTATATGTACCCCACTGTCTGATAATTGCTCCCACACTCTGCATGTATTTCTTATTTGCTGATCGTTGGATAACCGGGGCAGAGAAGCGGACGAAAGAAGTAACTGGGAGTGAAGTGGGCAGACCGGAGGAACGAGCGCCACCCCTCTCCTTACCTACAGCATTGGGAAGTCACTGAACGCACACATTGTGACAGGAAGCGCGTGTCATGCCCGCCCAGGGATGTGCCACCTCTACCAGGGCGCACTTTGCTCTTAGTAAATACGACATGTCCTTCTGAGTTTCCATTCCTGCGGAAACGCTGGCACACAGGTGCCCAGCTTACCACCAAGGGCTGGCATTTGCTACTTAGTTCTTCTCTGAGCGTGTTTTCGAATGCTCCAGAGTGCAATTGTTATTTGGAGTAAAGTTGAATCCTTATGCTTCTCTTTTAAATCGTGGTTGGACAGTTACACCATAATCATTGGCACATGTATATATATTACAGGGCCTGCAGTTAGGGCCATGCAGTTATGGCTAAGTTGCTAAACCCATAGGAAGAGCCCTTTTTGGGTGGCTTATAACTTTGCTCCCCCTGGATGACTCCTCACCAAACTTTTCATAATACAAATATGGCCCACTCTGAATATTTTTGCAAAGTTTGGTGAGATTTGTTGTAGGGGGGCGAAGTTATAGGGGGTCCCAAAATTTCATTTTTTTCCCATAGACATAATGGGAAAACATTACTGTCGTGCCTACAGTCCAAACTGCAGGACGGATTTTCACCAAATTTGCGGCAGGAGCGGCGACTTGGTCCCGAAAGGGTGCTTTTGTTAATTTGGTGTAAATCCGTCCAGTAGTTTTTCTTTAAACAACCAAACCATAAGGCAAAAAAATTAGTGATATCTATGTCCGCTCTGCGGACACACTTCCCTGTTTGCTCCGCGGATAGGACACTAATTGGATAACCGGCTTACGTCGTGTCCGCAAACACATGTCATGTTCTCTGATTGGCTGGGATGAGGCGTGAGGTGCGTAAAATTGTTTCGTTGCGCCCGCCATATTGGATGCGCGGACATGCGCTGGAAGTGAGTATAAATCCAATTTTGGGGAGTGTGTTGGTGTGTATGAGTGCTTGGAGAGGGTGGGGGAGTAAGAGATGGGTCACATACTGTATTTGTTTAGGTGATGTGTTTGTGGTGTCTGTGGACACCACAGTAGTCAGCGGACATACTAAACACTGGGCGCACTACTTAGAATGTTAATTGAAGTGCATAGTTTTGAGGTGGATATATTATGTTTTTGGGTTGTGGTCATTTGGTAGGTGTTTGTTTCTATGGGTGTGTTATGCTGCAGTGGTTGTGGCCAGGGCCTAGAGTCTTGGGTCCATGGCCGAAGGCAGTAGGTCATAGGCCATGCACCCAAGACTCTAGGCCCTGGCCACAACTACTGCAGCATAACTCTACAATGCTACCAAACGTTTTGATTGTGGTGTGTGGGCTGCTTAGGGAAAATAAATCACAAGGATTTGATGAGCTCACCAGTAGATAATTACTAAGTACTTGGGGATTCTGTGATGCTTGGAGATGGGAGAGTCTAAAATAAAGTAAGGGTTGCAAGGAAGTACCTGGTGCTTGTGTTCCAGACTGAAGGGAAGGGGGGAGATGTTGTATGTTTGCTTTACAACACTGTACATAGTTGTAGATGATGTGATAGATATGACTGCGCCTGTGCATAGTTGAATGCTGAAGTGAAATCTAGAACTGAATGGGCAACCAGCTGGAATGAGAGAGCTGTATACATTGGAAGAACAGTTGTAGAGGTAGTGGTGTTGTTTCAGCTGGGAGCCTTCCAAATGATATTGGCTATCTGTGTTCATAAATACAGATGCATGTACTCATCCTGGCTGCATATCATTTTATAACACACTAGAAAGCCTTTTTTCATAATTATACTGTTATTTCTCCCATCTTTTAACATGAAATGACACTTTGTTACATATCTGTGTGTGTTGTGTCTGATTACAATTATAATCACTTGCAAAGGAAGTTTAAATGATAGCTTGTATGTAAAAAATCCAGAATGTATAGCAAGGAAATTGTATGTGCATGCAATGAATGCACTATAATTCATTAAATGCTATTATGGTTCAAATGTGGATACATAGGTGGCAGTGGTTATACAAATGAGGAGAATAACAGTTTCCACATTATAGTTAGTAATATGGTAAACAAAGCGTTGGAGAGCAGACAGTTTTGCAAGAGGCACTTGATCATAGCAGATGTGAGAAATGACAGCAAGCTTTTTTTTATAGGTTATACACGGTAAGTGGAGGTTGCCCTGTTTATATGTATGTATACAAGAGCTGTACATGTGCTGTGCAGAAAATATTCATACCTGTAGTCTGTGTTCATGCATGTGGATGTGTTTGAATCTGCAAGAAGTATTGGAGAGCTTTATAGTAGTTGTTGCTGTATGTGCTTTACAATCACAGCACAATTGTACTCAGAGTGATCAACAGTACATCTAAAGTGCTGAACTGTGATGATGGGGTTAGATGTAGAGTTCTTGGATGTGATTGGTGGATGGTTGTGTGACTGCTTAACAATAGCCAATGAAGGAATGGTGCAGAGAGTGAAGTGGAAAGGGTAGAAGCGCTGCTCCAGTGTTAAGCGCTCCGCAGACAACACAGCTTTTTGCAGACAGGGCGTATCATATCCGGGGCTTCTCAGCATATCTGGCATGGAAATAGGACAAGGGGAATTAGCCAATCAGGTGCTGAGGGTGTCATTTATAGGGAGAGTGGGTGATCATTTTATCACTAATCTTCAGTGGTAGGCAAACATGTGTGGCATTTCAGACAATGTTGACATGCAGGGAGTGGAGGCTACCTGGTGTGATGTGCCAGGGAAAAATGTGCAAGGTGTTTATACACTTTGCAGAAATATGGCTTATTTTAACACTCCTGATATTCTGGTGGTACATTGTGGAGCAATGTATTTGGGCTATCTGAGTGCAACACGTTTGTTGGGTGCACTGAAGCAGTTGCTAAAGGAACCAATGCACCTGTTTCCATCTGCTAAGATTATTTTTTCACAAATACCACCTAGGACTGCATGGATGCCTTTTCATGTATTTAATCATAGACAAGACATAGCAAGATGTCTTGTTAATGAAGGAATATCTTGTTTTATATATTCTGTGGGCATGTCATAATTCCAAAATGAGAACCTTTTGGAAGATGGTGCAATTTGTTCTTGTAATGGAATGACTTTCACAGATTTCAGTCATGCAATATTTCTTGGTAATATGCAAACCTCAATCAGGACGTTGTTGTGAAGTCATGTAACAGATAAAATCTGAAAAAAGCCTAAAAAGAAGCCTGAAAAAAATCTGCAAAAAATAAATAAATAAAAAATGCTCTTTTCAGAGCCAACCTTAAAGGGGAAGTGGGGCACACTATTTAAATTTTCATTCCCCAGCGTCATATTTTCCGATGTGTCAGCAGAAAGCGTGGTTGTCCGCTGGCAGCATGTATTACATACAGAGATTATGAGGTTGAGAGCGGTGCAAATGAGACATAGCACAGGCAGGGATTGGTCAATAGGGTTTACTGGGTGTGGTGTGTGAGCAGAGAGTTTGTCAGAAAGTATTGTTCCTGCGAAGAGAGGAGATAGCTATGGCTGTGTGTTTCAGAAAGCAGATTGCCTGTATTTTGGGAGATTCGTGGAGAAATTGGTTTGAGGTGCATGCAGATCACTGCAGAGTGGCTGTACATCTTGGATACCCTCATGTGGAAGTGCACTGGCATGGAGTGCATGGAATGAAGTGGCTGGATTTGGTACCTTTCTGTGCTACTTTGGTGACACAGTGTCATCCAGACATTATTATTATTCATTGTGGAGGGAACAGTGTAGGGCATGTGTCTGGAATCTCTTTGCAATTTGTAATGAAAGAAGGACTTGGGAAAGTCATGGGCATGTATCCAAACTCCAGAGTAGTTTTTTCCCGTATTGCGCAAAGACAAATGTGGCTGCGTTCTTCTTCATTTGGTCCATAAATGGAGAAAGCAAGGCGCAATGTTAACAAGGCTGTCTGTGCCTTTTTGCAAGATGTTTGTATGTCCTCTTTTCACAATGAAAACATTATGTTTCGTTGTACACACATTTTTCGCAGAGATGGAGTACATCTTACTTAGGCCGGCAATCAGATTTTTCTGTGAAATATAGAAAATGCATTGCAACCATTTTTGGAATTAGAGCAATCCATGTGTTGATCATTTGAATTTTTCGAAACACAAAAAAACACCACAAAAAGGCTCTTTTCAGAGTCACCACTTCCTCCCAGAGAAAAGAGCAATGGTTTTGACAGGGCAGCACTGCACAGATTTTAGATGTCCGTGGACTGTCCGCGGTCTTCTAAAAATGCACAGGGCCCCGTGCATTTCATTGACACTTCTCTTTTTGTACTGTGAAAGGTGGCTCTGAAAAGAGCCTTTTTTTTGTTTTTTGTTTTTTATTTTTTGGGGGGGTTTTAAACACGACACACAAGGAAAAAAAGGGAAAATAGGGTAAGGAAGGGATACCAACCATGGGGATAAGAAAGGGCAGGTGGAGAGAGAAAGATGTAGGGTGGCCCTTATTCAGGTAGGTAGCAGTTCTTCTGATGCTCCTTGACAACAGTCTCAAAAGCACTTAGAAGGTTCTCCCCCCTGCAGATTACTGCGTTGCAGTACATGCACTATACTGTGACCTTCAAAAGGTAAGGATAAACAGCATCATGTATGGCCTGCGAGGCAGCTGGAGGGATGCACTGCCCCACAGGAGTGTCTCTTGTGGTGGCAGGAGCGGAAACAGAGGATTTTGTAGGGGAACTCAACCTACTACGTTTATCGCAAGCTACAACCTTACGAATAGCCCCACCATGGAACGATTTTAGGTGTTGCTTCATGTAGCTGTAGAAACCCGGCTTCCCACAACTCAGCACCATCTTGCACTGATTACAGGTCACCTTCTGTGCACATGCTTTTGGTACTCCATCAGCAGTGGTAAATAACCTCCACACCCAAGATTCACGGTGAGAACTAGTAGTAGGGACTTCCACTACCTCATCCTCTTCATCACTCTCCTCTGTATCCTGATGTCTGTTCCCCTCTGCAGGCCCTCGTGGATGGGTTGGTGGTGGAGGGGTTGGGGTGCTGCTGAGACAGCAGCAGCACCAGCAGCAGCCATGAATGCCATGAGGACAGCTGTTTCAAAGAGCAAGAGCAATCCAATGCAACAAGGAGCAGTCTCTGTCCTGGAAGCCCAAAAACAGAATTTGGAGCAGTTCTGGGATGTGGCCTTTAATATGGGCACTGGGGCACGCTTCGCAGACACCCACGCTGTCCTAGTACACTACAAACACCAAGAAAGGCCCAAAAGTATGCCCGGACAGTGTTCAGTACACTTAGCGCGGGTGCGGTCGCATGATGACGTTGAGGACACGTTGGCGAATGGGACGGCTGTCCATAGGACACCAAATGAGTGGGGTCGGGTCTACGCATGCGTGTGGTTGTTCTACGGACAGTGTTCCGATCCCCGAAGTAATTAAAAGTGCGACACACGTGCGGAGGACAGTTGCGGACAGGCACAATGTTCGTAGGGGCAAGGGTGTGTTACGCATGCACGCAGGTGTTCTACGTACAGTGTTCAGGTCCCCTACCAAAATAAATGTGCGTCACAACTTTGCAGACAGGCGGACAGGCTATGTGTTCTACGGACATATTAATTCTGGTTATGGACAAATGCGAACAGGGGAAATGTTCTTAGGGCATTTTATTTTCCATAGCTACGAACATACAGACGTCTTTAGTGTTCTGCGAACAGGTATAGTTTCCTTAGGACACCCCCATTTTGGATAATTACAGACAGGCGGACATCTTGTGTGGCCTAAGGACGCTTCCACCTTGATTGAGGACAGTACGAACAGGTATAGTGTCCTTAGGACACCCCCATTTTGGTTAGTTGTGGAGAGACGGACATCTTTAAAAAAAAATAACACACAGAGGAATATACTAACAACACACTTAATATTTTATTATTGTACAAAAGTATAAACATTACAAAAGAGAGAAGGAACCAGAAAGTGAAACAACAAATACAGGGGAGTTAGGGGTTTAGACATCATGGATGGTAGGGGAGGAAGGGAATAAAGTCTCATCATAACGTTTTTCTTTCTGGGGAGCTTTTGGGGATAGTTGGCTGGTACATGGAGAGGGGGAACACGTACATGTGGGACAATATTTAATGTTTTCTTTTTATGGTCCTCCACAAAGTGTTTTAAAAGAATTACATGTTTCATTAACAGATCCATGTTTAGCTCCATTCGCAGCAGAGGATTTTCTAAAGTCTCTCTTGGAATATTATTTTTAATGTCTGTTAAAAATAAAAAAAATTGTTAAGTACACATAAAGTAATGGTTATTAATTGACTTATATAGAGAATTGTAGTATCTACCATTAGTATCACTGGATTTACTCATTTCAACCCGAGCAAAAGGTTCTTCCAGCCATTCCAAAATACTAGACATTTCTGTGTAAAAAAAAAGAAAAATGTTAGTTTTAGTAGTGTACCTAATACAGAAAGTTTATAAATATATACAATAAATGTAATGTACTAACTAGTTTCTTACTAAGTTTTGCTGTTACTGCTGCGTAGGTGTCCTGTTGATTTGTGCTGTGGAATTCTTTGAGATAATTCTGCTGGAGGCATATTTATTGTGTTTTGGTATATTTTGCATATACTATGCAATTGGACTGTTAGTGTCTTATAGACACAGTTTCAGTTCTTATTTATTATTGAATGCAATTTATTTATGTGCTGCTTTTTGAACATGTTTAGTGTTTTTTTTGGATGATATAACAATTTAAGATACCCCATGAGTATTTGGATAGTGTTGATGTTGTCTGAGTCGGTCCACGAACAGGCGCATGGTCCCTGGACATCAGACACACCAGCGCAGGTAGGGGGTTCAGTATGCTGTATGTTATATGTGTATAAACTAAGGGAATCCTAGTAAACATTTATCAAATGTACATTATCTATATATCTATTTTCAGTGTAAAAACTTTATTACAACTTTATTACAGGAACATTGTGGTTAAGTTGTGCTACTAAAAACCTTTGAAATTCAGTGAAACAAAATGTGTTAAAGGGACGTTATGGTTCCAAGTAAAACTGAAAAACACCTGAAATTCACCAGTTATGGTAAGCTAAGAAACCATAACTCACACTACAACTGTGCACTGCTAAGACTAACACCCAGGACATCAAAGATGACATCACAAATGTCATTGATGACATCACTGATGACATCACATGAGAATTTACTTTTCATGAAAAGTCTGTACAAGGGGTTCTTATTGTAATGTTGATAAAAAAATAAATGTGATGAGGTACGTAGCGCATTAAGCAATGCATTGATATAAATAGCATTCTATTATGAAGTTCTTTCAGTACACTAAAATACTCATGTAGAAACATAGGCATTGTGTGGATCATACATGATGGAGGTGCAATATTAATAATCTTGCCATGTTGAATAGTAAAATGATAAATGCTTTCTTATTAGAGTTTTGCATACTGTGAAACATTTAATAAGTAGCTAATAAAACTCATTTACCACATAATTGCTTATTGCAAACACAACAGAAACAGACACCAACACATACAAATATGAGCATATACAGGGGAAATGAAGTAAACAAAAAAAACAGCAGTATTACCAGACAATCTTCATAACCAAACTGATTATCTTCATGCACAGAAAAGTGGCATGAATGCAATGCATACAAATATGAGCATATGCAGGAAAAGTACAGTAATTAAAAAACAGCAGAACTATAAAAAATTGATGATAACCTTAATGCTCATCCTCATACATGCAAAGCAGTGCTGTCTTCAAAGTCTGTGTTTTCCCCTATGTATATGTTTCATATGCTGTGAGTGAACCCCAAGTGAATTACTATAAGAATATATTTGAAGTATAAGTCTACAAATATAGTACTTTTTGAAATTTTTGTTCCTGATTGTTACTGGCCTAGATATGTCAGTAAAAGAAAAAAGAGGGAGCCAGATATGTGATGTCATCAGTGATGTCATCAACGACATTTGTGATGTCATCTTTGATGTCCTGTGTGTTAGTCTTAGCAGTGCATGGTGGTGGCGTACGTTATGGTTGCTTAGTTTACCATAACTGGCGAATTTCAGGGGGGTTTCGGTTTTTGCTTGGAACCATAACGTATCTTTAACAAAGTTTTTTCATTGAATTTCATAGGTTTTTAGTAGTGCAACTTAACCATAATGTCCCTTTAACAAAGTTTTTTCACTGAATATATATATATGGTATGTGAGCAAGCTATGTGTGTGTAGCGAAACACGAATTACCAGTGTTACCTTGTTACCCCGGGCTCAGGGCATTTATTAAAGTACTTTGTGTACCAACTTTCAAGACTTGCTCTTGTTTTTTTCGTTCTTCTGTTTTTGGGATTGGCGGTGGAATGCACCTTGTGTGATGTGTTGTGCTACCTTCTTTTCCATATTTGCAGCAGCATTGACAAGTGCCCCAACCCCCCTGGGACGATGAATGCACTCCACCCCGTTAGAAGCTCCTCTGACTTAAAGCAGAATGTTTCAATGAGTAAAAGTGATAACCTGGGTTACATCTCCCTGTACGGTATGTAGAATACCCTTAATTACAGCCTCTGCCTTGCTCAATGGCTTTCTCTTACCCAGAGCCCCCCACAACGTTATTTTCTATTGCCAAACTGAACATGTCCTCTTTCCTCCTTTACCCCAAAACCCACCTCCCCAAGAGACACCAACTCATCCAGATGACCCTGAACAGATCCCATCGCCACCCGGTGACCCACAGAGGTTCTCAAGGCTTTATCCTGTCCAATGTCCTCTTCAGCCTCATCACGTGCCCTTGAAGGAAACTCCTCAGCAACGGGGACATCAAGCTACACCAATACCCAGATGACCCCTAGATTCACCAAAGGTCATTCGCATCAAAGCGGTATTCACCCACTAAAGCACTCATCCAAGCTTCGATGTCAACCGCGTACCTGAAGCTCAACCTTTCAATCACGGAACTCTTTCTCCTAAGACACCCTGCAAGCGTGCCCACCTCCAGAAATGGCTGGCATGAAGCTTGGTGAAAGGGGCGTTTTCCTGTTATGCACCCTGTCACTGGAACAAGTTTCCAAGTCAAATCAGAATGGCCCTCTCCATCCACGCTACACTCCAGGACTCTAATCTTCCAAAAATAACTCGCCACTCATTTGTTGCAAAACTCAACCCCTACTTCTCCCAGTCCAGAGCCCCCTCCACTTGGCAGCTCCGCCGACTCACCTCAGCACCCCCTGCTTCCCCAGGTACACGCTGCATCCCCCGGGTGTGTCCCTATGGGCGGTGCTTCATCACTTCCCATGTAGGTTGTCACATACTGTATCCTATATGCACATACGTGTATACACGTCTTTCCAATAGCAAACATTTCTTTCTCGCACTCACTGCCCCCCCTTCTTCTCACATGTCCCTTTATCCTGTTCCTGTGCTTGTCTAGTGCCGGGCGAGCATGTTGGGTGATTTACTAAATCACCTAACTTGTGGGTGTTTATTTGTGTTCATGTTAGCTTTCAGAACATTTCAGTGATTTGTTTTGAGAAGTTCAAGAGTACCTAAAGGGGGATTTAAGTTCCTGCCATCCCCTGCACGACCCTATAAAATACCCCACTGACCTTGTCGGGCATTCAATGCCCCTCCGAGGCAGCTGGACATGTTAGACACATATTGGGGTTCCGTGGGGGTGAAGGAGGCAATTGGGCAGCAGGGGAAGACATACGAGGTGTATTTAGGAATTTAAAGGCGGCTGCTTTGCAAGACATTGAACTTTCGAAGGGGCAGGTGGATAAAGGGGGTGGAGCCGCTGAAGGAGGACTTGGACGAGACTGTTTGAATGTGTGGAGCGACTAAAGGTGAGGTGCTGTGATTTGGAGAATGGTACCAACTGGGGGATGGTGAGACACTGGGTGAAGATCATTTTGGAAGGTGAGCAGGAGGGGGTTGTGTGTGTGTGTTTAAGAGAGAGAGAGAATTAGCGAGTTAGTGAGGGAGTGAGTTAGAGAGGTGGGAGGTAGGAGGGTGAGGAGAGTAGATGCAGGACTAGGAGTGATTTGAGAGGCAGGAGGGTAGAGGAGAGGAGATGCAGGAATAGGAGGGATGTGAGACGCAGGAGGGTAGGGGGGGAGTGGCCCCGGGAATAGGAGGGAAGTGAGAGGAAGGTGGGTGCAGAGAGGAGATGCAGGAATAGGAGGGATGTGAGAGGCACGAGGGTGCGGGATAGGAGATGCAGGAATAGGAGTGATTTGAGAGGCAGGAGGGTAGAGGAGAGGAGATGAAGGAATAGGAGGGATGTGAGACGCAGGAGGGTAGGGGGAGTAGCCCCGGGAATAGGAGGGATGTGAGAGGAAGGAGGGTGCAGAGAGGAGATGCAGGAATAGGAGTGATGTGAGATGCAGGAGGGTAGAGGGGAGTAGCCCCGGGAATAGGAGGGATGTGAGAGGAAGGAGGGTGCAGAGAGGAGATGCAGGAATAGGAGGGTTGTGAGAGGAAGGAGGATGCAGAGAAGAGATGCAGGAATAGGAGTGCTGTGTGAGGAAGGATGGTGCAGAGAGGAGATGCAGGAATAGGAGTGATGTGAGATGCAGGAGGGTAGAGGGGATTAGCCCCGGGAATAGGAGGGATGTAAGAGGAAGGAGGGTGCAGAGAGGAAATGCAGGAATAGGAGGGTTGTGAGAGGAAGGAGGGTGCAGAGAGGAGATGCAGGAATAGGAGTGATGTGAGATGCAGGAGGGTAGAGGGAAGTAGCCCCATGAATAGGAGGGATGTGAGAGTCTGGAGGGTGGAGAGACGAGATGCAGGAAAAGGGGGGTTGTGAGAGAAAGGAGGGTGCAGAGAGGAGATGCAGGAATGGGAGAGATTTGAGAAGGAGAAGGGTGGAGGAGACGAGATGCAGGAACAGGGGGGGTGCGAGAGGCAGGAAGGTTTCGGAGAGGAGATGCATGAATGGAAGGGATATGAGAAAATACGGGTAGAGGGGAGTAGCTTCAGGAATAGGATGGATGTGAGAGGCAGGAGGGTTCAGGAATATAAATGCAGGAATAGGAGGGGTTTGAGATGGAGAAGGGTGGAGGAGAGTAAATGCAGGAATAAGCTGATGTGAGAGGCTGGAGGGTGGAGGAGAGGAGATGCAGGAATAGGAGGTATGTGAGAGGCAGGGGTCTAGAAGGGGGTTACCCCAGGCATGAATCGGAGGAATGTGACAGGCAGGAAAGTGCTGGAGTGTAGATACAGCAACAGGAGGGATGTGAGAGGCAGGAGGGTAGAGGGGAGTAGCTCCATGAATAGGAGGGATGTTTGAGCAGTAGGATATAGGGGAGTAGCTCCAGGAATAGGAGGGATGTGAGTGGCAGGAGGCTAGAGGGGAGTAAATCTAGCAATAGGAGAGATGTTAGAGTCAGGAGGGTGGGTGAGAGGAGATGCAGGAATAGGAGGGATTTGAGAGGCAGGAGGGTGCAGGAATGTAGACGTTGGAATAGGAGGGATGTGAGAGGCAGGAAGGTGCAGGAGTATAGATGCAAGAATAGAAGGGATGTGAGAGGCAGGAGGTTGCAGGAGAGTAGATGCAGAATAGGAGGGATTTGAGAGGCAGGAGGGTGCAGAGAGGAGATGCAGGAATAGGGGGATGTGAGAGGAAGGACGGTGGAGGAGACAAGATGCAGGAATAGTAGGGATGTGAGAGGCTGGAGGCTGCAGGAGTGTAGTTGCAGGAATAGAAGGGATTTGAGAGGCAGGAGGGTGCAGGAGTGTAGATGCAGGAATACGGGAAATGTGAGATGCCGGAGGGTGCAGGACTGTAGATGCAAGAATTTGAGGGATGTGAGAGGCAGGAGGGTGCAGGAGTGTAGATGCAGGAATAAGAGGGATGTGAGAGGCAGGAGAGTGCAGGAGATGAGATGCAGGAATAGGAGGGATGTGAGAGGCAGGAGGGTGCAAGCGTGTAGTTGTAGGAATAGGAGGGATTTGAGAGTCAGGGGGTGCAGGAGTGTAGATGCAGGAATAGAAGAGATGTGAGAGGCAG
Source organism: Ambystoma mexicanum (assembly GCF_040938575.1). NCBI lineage: Eukaryota > Metazoa > Chordata > Amphibia > Caudata > Ambystomatidae > Ambystoma > Ambystoma mexicanum. Next base: position 44,783,472 of record NC_090931.1, on the reverse strand, counting down.
GAGGGTGCAGGAGTGTAATTGCAGGAATAGAAGGGATGGGAGAGGCAGGAGGGTGCAGGAGTGTAGATGCAGGGATAGGAAGGGTTTGAGATGCAGAAGGGTTTAGGAGAGTAGATGCAGGAATCAGCTGGATGTGAGAGGCTGGGGGGTGGAGGAGAGGAGATGCAGGAATAGGAGCGATGTGAGAGCTAGGAGGTTGCAGGAGTGTAGATGCAGAAATAGGAGGGTTGTGAGAGGCAGTAGGGTAGAGGGGAGTAGCTCCAGGTGGTCCATCGTGTTACAGCTTGACTTCCGACTATCTGAGAGATGATCTGAAAGACGAAAAGGATGCATCTTGCCAAATGTACCGGAGATACCTACCCCCTCTCCATCCTCATCTGTACGCTTAAGGGAAGATATATCGAAAAAAAATATCGAAAAAAGGAACATGGAGTCAAAGGCTGCCCTTGTCAGTGACGCTAAGGTGGTTTGTCTTAAAAAGTGCAGTGGAGCTTTGGATACTGAATATCAGTATTCCCTTCCAGAAAAAGTGGAGACAGTTAAGTTCTGAAATGTATTAGTTCACATCCGATAAACGAGTATTTAAAATAATGACATATGCCGTCCTGTGCACAAAGAGGCATTGTATATAGATCACAATACTTTGTACATATTTCAGTGGGTTGGTACAATTCAAGTGACTGTAATTTTATGTATTGCTAATAAGGCAGTACACAAGCATGGTCGACACACAAACAATTGAGGTGTTTCTGGTGCGGTGGATGGGTGGAGAAGACCAGCGGTTGGAGTGGTCGTGACCTGCTGGTGATGGCACCGCAATGTCGTCAGGACTGAGTGAAATTGGAGCACAAAGGTGCCGTAAGGAGAATGACGTGCGCCTGTAATTGATAAAAACAAAGGATGGGGTGTTAGATCTGGGGTTCATTGAAAAAGTCAAAGTAAAATTGCACAAAAGGGGGACACTGCAGGAAGAACAGCCTAACTAAGGTAGTTCAAGCGTCATGACTGTTTGTTGTTGACGGTGCCGGCGGTTGAGTGCCTGGCGTGTTGATTGTAGTCCGCAAAATGGATAGGTGATCTCTGTGGTTGCTGAAGAGATTCAAAAGAGTTTTGTGGTTCAAGGGAACTGGCACATTGAATGTGATATAGAGAAAGCGGGTAAAGCAAGGGATAATATTACCTTGCAGGATCGATCTTGAGTTCAAGTCGAAGAAGTGGCGGGAGCCGGTGTTTATTGGCTACGTCTGGTGACTGTGGGAGTCCTGTTGAAAAGGGACAAAGATGTATGTAATACAGGGTACGTATAGCTAGCTGCAGAGGTAAGCGTGACTAAGTAAAGCCCGAGTGGAGGCGGACATTCATGCAGAGACAGGGGCCATGCCCAGTCTTATGACAAACTCGAGGAATGAAATATGTTGATTTCTAAATTTGCTAGTTCACATGGTTTAAGTGATCACCCGTGATATTTGCATGGGATATAGGTGAATGCCGAATTTGTATGGGCTTAGAGCATGCAGCTGGTGTGGAGGATTGCTGATCGTGCTTATGGCTCGATAATACACGGAAAATAACCGTGACCGCGAGGGGCCATGTTGTAATTTAGTGAAATAGCTGTGGTCCCGGTAGCCAAGTAAGGACAAACAAATGCACGGAGAACAGGGAGTCCTAGTGCTTACCTCTCAGCGAGCTGTATCAGTGGCTTGCGTTGTTGTCTGAATGGTGCGCATGCGCGATAGCTGGAATATATGAGACCGTTTCTAAGTTAAGCGAGACACGATGCGCATGTGCATACGAATAGCGTAGCTATGTAGAGCATGGGTGGTATTTCTGTAATGGCGGTATCGTCGGGAATGGTCAGTGCATCATGGCTGGATACGTGCACTTAATTAAAGACAGTTTTCACAAGATGGAGTGTCGTTTGGATTGTCTTTTTGCCAAAATGTGTGTTTCTCCTAAAAGGTCATTTAGATGTTAATGTACATAGAAGGAATTATCATTTCATCAAACCATGCGTTTTTGTTAAAAATAGAACCATTTTGCAGAAAATGAGGAAATATACAAAAATGCTCAAACATTATTAAACAGAGAAACATATAAATACATTGCTCCTTGGAAAGGCCACAAATAGCCAGGGTGAAGGGAATAGAGACCCATTTTGTTGACAGAAGCGATCATTTTAGTTGGTAGTACATAGAGCAATATTGCAATGTAAATAAATGAAGATAAGTTACAAAGGACAGAGTAGAGAAAGGGAAGAAGGAAGAAATTCATCATGGGAATTTGTGGATAGAACCCATGTTTATGTTCGTATGTTTGCTGACTAGTAGGTGGTTAAAAAACAACAACAGGTGTTTAAAGCAGCAGTCGAGAGGGAAAAATGAAAAATGAGGGGTACTCGATAATTTGTTGAAAAACAAGTTCCATTCAATTGATATATTCAGGCCATTCTTGGCAGAGTCAAGTCGGTAGATCCATTTTTTTTTCCAGTTTACGTAGTGCGAGATCTCTGTTGCCTCCACAGAATGGATTGTTGACAGTTTGGAGTACTACCCAGAAAAGATCGTTATGGCTGTGTTTTTTCAATTTGTAGTGAGCCACTAGGGGCTTGTCATCGACTAGATTTTTAAGGCAGGAGCGATGTTCGCAGATTCCTTGTTTTATCTCTCTCTTACATTTCCTAATGTAAATTAGATCGCAGGGACACTTAATTACGGATACTGACCATTTTGTTTTACAGTTGGTGAAATTGGAAAGGTCCATCTGAGGAGCAGGTGAGTGCGCCCCCATCCGCGACCCCAATCGGCGTGTCTTTGTGTTTTTTTCTCCCCCCCCAGGCCCCGCTTTGCCCCGCGTTTCCCTGCCTCCCCCTTCCGGCATCCCTCGCCCGCCCGCCTCCCAGCCCGCCCCCACCCCTGATTGGTCACTTAGTTTTGCTTCGTTGGGTCTAGTGACCCACACCACTGCACCTACTCCTCTTTTCCATCTGAGGAGCAGGTGAGTGCGCCCCCATCCGCGACCCCATTCGGCGTGTCTTTGTGTTTTTTTTCCCCCCCAGGCCCCGCATTGCCCCGCGTTTCCCTGCCTCCCCCTTCCGGCATCCCTCGCCCGCCCGCCTCCCAGCCCGCCCCCCACCCCTGATTGGTCACTTAGTTTTGCTACGTTGGGTCTAGTGACCCACGCCACTGCACCTACTCCTCTTTTCCATCTGAGGAGCAGGTGAGTGCGCCCCCATCCGCGACCCCATTCGGCGTGTCTTTGTGTTTTTTTCTCCCCCCCAGGCCCCGCGTTGCCCCGTGTTTCCCTGCCTCCCCCTTCCGGCATCCCTCGCCCGCCCGCCTCCCAGCCCGCCCCCCACCCCTGATTGGTCACTTAGTTTTACTTCGTTGGGTTTAGTGACCCGCGCCACTGCACCTACTCCTCTTCTCCATCTGAGGACCAGATGAGTGTGCCCCCATCCGCGACCCCATTCGGCGTGTCTTTGTGTCCCCCCCCCCAGGCCCTGCGTTGCCCCGTGTTTCCCTGCCTCCCCCTTCTGGCATCCCTCGCCCGCCCGCCTCCCAGCCCGCCCCACCACCCCACCCTAGTCCAGCTCCCGCCCCCGACCCGCCCATCCCTCCCTTCATCACTGCTCCGTCCAGGGCAGCCCTCTGCCCGGCAGCCCCCAGCGGCTAAGGGCCCCAAGGCCAAGGGCGGCTCCAACAGAGGCGGCTCCAGGAAGTGTCAGCAGGTGTCCGCAGGGGAAGCCAAGAAAGCCACCTGACACCGACAAAACTGTAAGTGTTGGCCTGGGTGGGGGGTAGAGCAATTACTCTACTCCAAAAGCTCCTGCCACTCTAACCTACATTTCAATGGCCCACAGTATAACGTCAACTAATGATTGCTAGCACACGCCACACTTAGATGGAATCTCTAATAACCTCGCTATGAAAATTGAATCTAGAACTGTTCCCATTTGCATTTAGAAGTACGCCTAATAGCCCCTCTGAGAAAGATACATTAGAATTGTTCCCACTCTCATCTGAAGTGTACCCAACAGCCTCTCTGTGAAAGTTGAATTTAGAATTGTCCCCACCTGCATTAGAATTGTCCCCACCTGCATTAGAATTGTTCCCACCTGCATTTAGAAGTGTACCAAATTGCATTTAGAAGCTGCGCCCAACAGCCTCTCTGTGAAAGTGGAATTTAGAATTGTTCCCACTTGCATTTAGAAGTGTACCCAGTTGCACCTGAAAGTTGCGCCGGATAGCCTCTCTGGGAAAGTTGAATTAGAATTGTCCCCACCTGCTTTAGATTCGTACCCAATTGCATTTAGAAGCTGCGCCCAATAGCCTCTCGGCGAAAGTTGAATTTAGATCTGTTCCCACCTGCATTAGAACTGTTCCGACCTCCATTTAGAAGCTGCACCCAATAGCCTCTCTGTGAAAGTTCATTTTAGAATTGTTCCCACCGGCATTAGAAGTATACCCAATTGCATTTAGAAGTTGCGCCGGATAGCCTCTCTTAGAAAGTTGAATTAGAATTGTTCCCACTCACATTCTGAAGCATCCCCAATAGCCTCCCTGAGAAAGTTGAATTTAGAATTGTCCCCACCTGCTTTAGAATGGTACCCAATTGCAATTAGAAGCTACGCCCAACAGCCTCTGTGTGAAAGTTGAATTTAGAATTGTCCCCTCCTGCATTAGAAGTGTTCCCACCTGCATTAGAATTGTTCCCACCTGCATTTAGAAGTGTACCCAATTGCATTTAGAAGCTGCGCCCAACAGCCTCTCTGTGAAAGTTGAATTTAGAATTGTCCCCTCCTGCATTAGAAGTGTTCCCACCTGCATTAGAATTGTTCCCACCTGCATTTAGAAGTGTACCCAATTGCATTTAGAAGCTGCGCCCAACAGCCTCTCTGTGAAAGTTGAATTTAGAATTGTTCCCACTTGCATCTAGAAGTGTACCCAACGGCATTTCAGAAGTGTACCCAATTGCATTTAGAAGCTGCGCCCAATAGCCTCTCTGCGAAAGTTGAATTTAGAATTGTTCCCACTTGCATCTAGAAGTGTACCCAACGGCATTTCAGAAGTGTACCCAATTGCATTTAGAAGCTGCGCCCAATAGCCTCTCTGCGTAAGTTGAATTTAGATCTGTTCCCCCCTGCATTAGAAATGTTCCCACCCGCATTTAGAAGTGTACCCAATTGAATTTAGAAGTGTACTCAGTTGCATTTGGAGGCTGCGCCGGATAGCCTCTCTGTGAAAGTTGAATTTAGAATTGTTCACACCTGCATTAGAAGTATACCTAATCTTATTTAGAAGCTACGCCCAATAGCCTCTCCGAGAAAGTTGAACTAAGAACTGCTCCCACTCGCATCTAGAACTGTACCCTGCACCCTTTCTGAGAAAGTTGAAATTAGAATTGTTCACTCTTGCAATTAGAAGTGTATCCAATGGCATTTTAGAAGTGTACCCAATTGCATTTAGAAGCTGCACCCATTAGTTTCTCTGAAAGTTGAATTTAGAACTGTTCCCATCTGCAATTAGAAATGTACCCAACAGCATTTTAGAAGTGTACCCAGTGGCACTTGAAAGTTGCACCCAATAGCCTCTCTGAGAAAGTCGAATTAAGAACTATTCCCACCTGCATTCTAGAACTGTACCCTGCACCCTCTCTGAGAAAGTTGAATTTAGAATTGTTCCCACCAACCTTTAGAAGTGTACCCAATTGCATTTAAAAATTGCACCCAATAGCCTCTCTGAGAAAGTTGAATTTAGGACTGTTCCGATCTGCATTTTGAAGTATACCCAACTATATTTGAAGTTGCGCCCATTAGCCTCTCTGAAAAGTTGCTCAACTCAGTAGTATACCCAACTGCATTCAGAAAGTGTACCCAATTGCATTTAGAACCGTACCAAGTTGCACTTAGAAGTATACCCAATTGCTTAGAAGCACCAATTAGTCCTTGACTAGTGAAGCCCAGAAGTGTACTTATAAGTGTGAGTCACCGACCCTAGAACCACAATCAGAAATCCCTCCTAAATCAACCCAAAGCTCACACAAATCATGAGCGCACCAACTCCACCAGTGCCCGTCAGAAACGACTCCCATGGACCCCCTCCACTCTCCGATCTGCCCTCCTTCCCCCCTCCCAAGAAAACCCACCATCCTCCACAATCCCTGCCAGCACCCTCACCAAACACCAAGTCAGGGGGGCATGATGGCATGCCACCCACCCCAAGACCGCTCATCTCCTGAACCCCACTGCTGACCCGCCAGCACTCCCCATGCCCGCTCCTCCCACTACCACACCCCACCCTGCAGTCACCCACCCCCGCCTTGCCATCATACCCCTGCCACTCCCCCCCCGACTGCACCCTTTCCCCTCCCTAAAAACTGCGTGCCTAGCCCTAGCGAGAACCGAAGCTGCCTCCGTCTCCCCCTCTGACCTCCCTACCCTCTCTCTCACACCAATCGCAGCAAAGAAACTAAAGAGGAAGCGTTCCTGGTCCCCCTCAAACTCTCTGCTCTCCTCGCTTCCCTTGTCTCGACCCAGCACCTCTCGCCCACATTCTCCCCCCTCCCCCGTGGCCTCTCCCTTCCTGAAACCCCTCTCCCTCGATTTCTCCTCAACCGCAACCGAAATTCCCAACCGCCCTCCCCGTCCTCAAATCCCCCTCCCCAAACCCGATCATCCCACAACACACATCCACCCAACCCCGCCGTAACCCAGAAAATCTCCCAGCTCGCACTCTTTTCCCTAGCATCACCAACCCTACCCCTCTCCCTCCACTCTCTCCCCCTCTGCCCAATCCCGCTCCAGCACCAAAACCAACCTTCCCTGCCGATGTGAACTGTATCCTATTTAACACCCGCTCTGTAGCAAAAAACAGACACAGCATCTTTGACCTCCTCACCTCCGTCAAACCAGACCTAGTTTTCATCACCGAAACCTGGTTCTCTGATGACTTCAGCCCAATCGCAAATGAAGCCTTTCCGCCCAACTACTGCCTCATCCCACTGAACCGTCCGTCCAGAGGAGGGGGGGGTAGCATTTGTCTTCAAATCTCTCTTCCGCGCCTCAATCATGGACAACCAACCCTCCATTCCATCCTGCGAATCCCTCCTCGTTAAACTATCCCTCTCCCCGTCGCTCTCACACACATTCCTAATCATCTACAGGCCCCCTGGCTACGATAGACATTTCGCAAACAACCTTTGCGACTCTATTGCCACCCTCCAAATAAACCATCCCAACCTCACCCTTCTCGGAGACTTCAACATATGGCTCGACATCCCCACCAATCCTATGACACATGCCCTGATTGACGGTCTAGATGCAATTAATCTCCAACCCCACATAAACGGACTGACTCATTTTAAAGGACACACTCTCGACGCCATCTTTAGCTCCAACAACCAGATACGGTTAAAGCCCCCCACTCCTATCATCTGGTCCGACCACTTCATTCTCTCGTTTGCCATCCCCGCACCCGGCCCCCTACCCGTACCCGCATCTGAACCTCCTAACCTACGAAAATGCTGAAAAAAACTAATAATCACCCCGGACATAGCCGAGGCACTCCTCCAGCCTCCACCACCTACCTGCCACCCTAACAACCAACTAACAGCTGAGGCCTTTGACTCATGGCTCAACACATCTCTGATGCGACTCACCCCTCCATGCAAACCATCAACCCGCCGTCGCCCGTTCCCCAGATGGTTAACTCCTGAGCTGAAGACCAGTAAACGACACTACAAATACCTAGAACGCAATTGGCAAAAAGAGAAAACCCTCTAGAGCAGGACCACCTTGGCCCGACACTTGTACCGTTACAAGGCTGAAATCCGGAAAGCTAAAAAAGCCCACTACAACACCCGAATCCTAAACTGCAAAAACCCAAGCAAAGAACTCCACAAAATCATCTCCGAATTCACCAACCCAACTTGTAATACAACCGTCCCGACCCCGTCACAATCACTGTGTGACTCACTCTCCCTCCACTTTTACACCACAGCCATTGAAAGGACAAAAACTCTAAACACCAAACTGGCTCACATACAACCAATTAACAATCCCCCTCCCATACCGGCCAGCCCGTCTAATGCAACCTCTACTCAACCAACGTTCGAATCCTTTAGTCCAATATCACCAGAACAATTTCTCAAACTTCTATCAGCCTGCAAACCATCTGGATCCCCTCTGGACCCCTGCCCAGCCACAACCCTTAAAGAAATCTTTGCTTCTACCAGCGCTGGAGAACACGCAAGATCTATCATAAATGCCTCCCTTTCCTCCGGTATTTTTCCCGAAGCATTCAAAATGGTACACATCAAACCTCTAATTAAAAAACCCTCACTCGACCCTCTCGAGCCCAAAAACTACCGCCCAATCTCAAACACCAGATTCCTTGCCAAACTCATTGACCAAACCGCCTACTCCCAACTAAGCGCCTTTGTCGAAGCCAACAATCTCCTTGACCCCGCCTAATCAGGTTTCAGAACTCGGCACGGAACCGAAACAACCATAACCTCGGTCTGGGACGACCTTAAAATGACAGCAGACTCCGCAGGATGTGCCGCTCTAATCCTTCTCGACCTATCCGCTGCCTTTGACACGATCAATCACTCAATCCTCCTAGACCGCCTCCACTCCCTAGGAATTCGTGGAACCGCTCTTAAATGGATAGCTTCATTCCTCAAAGACAGGCACCAAATAACAACACTCTCCAGCTTTACCTCCCAAGCTCGACCAGTCGACACGGGAGTCCCTCAAGGAGCATGTCTATCCGCCCTCCTGTTCAACCTCTACCTGACCACCCTCCCACCAATAATTCGTTCACACAACATCCTATGTTACAACTACGCCGACGACACTCAACTAATTCTAAAATTCCTGAACTCGAAACCCAACTCCCAACCCGACCTGGCATCCTCCCTTGTAAACATAGAGCGCTGGATGACCCAAAGCCACCTCTTGTTAAACCCCTCCAAAACAGAAATCATGGTTTGTGGCAACTCCGACCTTCTTCCGCACCCACTACCCTGGCCACCCTCCATGGGCAGCCCACCTACACCCTCCAAAACAGTAAAAAATCTCGGATGCACCCTAGACTCCGACCTAACACTCTCGCGCCAAGTCAACAATGTCTCAAAGTCCTGCCACTACCACCTTAAAAACCTTAGGCGCGTCTTTCCATACCTATCATTTCCCAACAGAGTCTCCGCTGTCCAATCAATCTTTATATCCAGACTGGACTACGGAAACCCCCTATACCTCGGAATCCATGCCTACCAACTGAATAAACTCCAAAGAGCACAAAACGCGGCGGCAAAAATGCTACTTGCGCTCAATCCAAGAGACCACATATCCCCAGCCCTTAAACCACAGCACTGGCTCCAGTAGCCCGTAGGATAGCTTTCAAAACCTTATGCCTCTCCCATAGAGCACTGCATAAAACTGGACCGCAATATCTTCAAGACAAACTAATACCTTATCATCCCACTCGCACACTAAGATCTAGCTCAGCCGGCCTCCTAGTAATTCCCAAGACAAACTCAGTCAGGCTAGGTGGATCATCATTCTCTGCCCTGGCACCAACCCTGTGGAACTCACTCCCACCCCACATCCGCCTAACTGAGGACATAACGTCCTTCCGCAAACTACTGAAAACCTGGCTCTTTCCAAAAAAACAATCTAGCATCATCACAATAATACCGACCCATCAAACTACATGAAGCGTGAAATGACAGCTAAATAAACTCGAATGTAAACTAGAAACACAAAACAGGCCTAAACGTGTAAAGTAGATCAAAATAGTGAAACAGAAAATAGGAATAAATCATTGAGAAACTTGGAGATCTGAACCGATGAAAGGGACATAATGAATGAGAAGGGAATACAGAGATTGACATAAATGAAACAGTTAGAATGGATGAAGCGTACAGAATAGACAAATACACTAAACGGAAGCATGCGGTTAAGACTGGAGAGCAGATGAGTTGTGGAAAGCGGATGAGTTGTGGAAAGCGGATGAGGGTGGAGAGCGGATGATGGTTGAAGAGCGGATGAGGGTGGAGAGCGGATGAGTGTGGAGAGCGGATGAGTATGGAGAGTGGATGAGTGTGGAGAGCGGATGAGTGTCGAGAGCGGATGAGTGTGGAGTGCGGATGAGTTGTGGAGAGCAGATGAGTTGTGGAGAGCGGATGAGTGTGGAGCGCGGATGAGTGTGGAGTGCGGATGAGTGTGGAGTGCGGATGAGTTGTGGAGAGCAGATGAGTTGTGGAGAGCGGATGAATGTGACGATCGGTAAGAGTGGAGAGCTGATGAGAGTGGAGAGCGGATGAGAGTGGAGAGCGGATGAGTGTGGAGAGCGGATGAGAGTGGAGAGCGGATGAGTATGGAGAGCGGATGAGTGTAGAGAGCGGATGAATGTAGAGAGCGGATGAGTGTAGAGAGCGGATGAGTGTAGAGAGCGGATGAGTGCAGAGAGCGGGTGAATGTAGAGAGCGGATGAGTGTAGAGAGCGGATGAGAGTGGAGAGCAGATGAGAGTGGAGAGCGGATGAGAGTGGAGAGCGGATGAGAGTGAAGGAGAGTGGAGAGTGGACGAGTGCGGAGAGCGGACGAGTGCGGAGAGCGGCCGAGTGCAGAGAGCGGCCGAGTGCGGAGAGCGGCCGAGTGCGGAGGGCGGATGAGTGTGGAGAGCGGATGACTGTAGAGAGCAGATGGCAGTTGAGAATGGAGAGCGGATGAGTGTGGGGAGCGGATGAGTGTGGAGAGCGGGTGAGTGTGGAGAGCGGATGGCGGATGAGAAAAGAGAGCGGATGGCGGATGTGAAAAGAGAGCGGATGGCGGATGAGAATGGAGAGCGGATGAGAGTGGAGAGCGGATGAGTGTGGAGAGCAGATGAATGTGGAAAGTGGATGAGTGTGGAGAGCAGATGAGTGTGGAGAGCGGATGAGTGCGGAGAGCGGATGAGTGTGGAGAGCGGATGAGTGTGGAGAGCAGATGAGTGTGGAGAGTGGATGAGTGTGGAGAGCGGATGGCAGACGACTGTGGAGAGCAGATGGCGGATGAGTGTAGAGAGCGGATGACTGTAGAGAGCGGATGAGTGTGGAGAGCGGTTGAGTGCGGAGAGCGATTGAGTGTGGAGAGCAGTTGAGTGCGGAGAGCGGTTGAGTGTAGAGAGCGGTTGAGTGCGGAGAGCGGTTGAGTGCGGAGTGCAGTCGAGCATAGGGACCAGAAGAGAGCTGAGGAGCGTGGAGAAGGGACGAGTGTGGAGAGCAGATTAATGCGAAGCGAATGATTGTGGAGAGCGGATGAATAAGGAGAGCGAAAAAGTAAATGTGTAGCGTCGATGGGCGTATGGAACGGATGTGTATATGGATCGAACGAGTGTCGGATGCGGATGTATATAGGGAGCGGACGATTGGGTGAAGCGGGTAAATGTGTGGTGCAGACGAGTGTGCCTAACAGATGAATCCATGGAGGGGACAAAAAACATATAGCATATGAGTGTATGGAATGGATGAACAGACAGAGCAGACGAGTAGTTGGCTTTTCCGATGAGTGGATGGACCGGACGACCATTGTGGACTGAATGAGTGCCCTATCTGGAGCCGGTATCCAGACTAGACGAGTATAAACCACAAGAGTGTGTGGACTGGATGAGTGTGCGGACTGGACGAGTGTGCGGACTGGACGAGTGTGCGGACTGAACGAGGGTGTGAACTAGACGATGATAATGACTGACGAATCTGTGAAGCGGACAAGTATGAGGAATGGACGAATATGTGCAGCGGACGATACCTAATATGCTTTGGAATGATGGAAACACTTGAAAACATACATCATACCACACCCCATGCTTACTCTCCCCCTTACACCACCACTCATCTAGAACACAGAGATACTATGACACCATTCGGTATAACTGTTCTCATATCTACATCTCCCGCTTACTCCACATCACTCTAAGTAATCATTGCTGGTTGCACACCCCCCAGCCAGGCGTTCTCCTCAGGCCTAACGCAGCCACACTCATTCTGGGTAAAACCGATCAGAGCGAACACATACTCCTGACCTCTCAACCACCACACCTACAGCTAAGAAGCAGCTACCACTCGATTTCCGCACCAGCTGCGCACATACCCGGTGCGCACACGCACTTTTGGACTCCCTCTACTCTCTCTACTGACCTGAACTTCGGTTCCCAAGGGCGTTCAACCTACCAGCGCCTTCTGACCATACCAATGGTATATAAGGCGCTATATAAATGCAAAATAATATAACATAACATCTTATGTCTTTAAGGTCAATGTGTTTTATGTTGTTGGTCAGGGAACATACTATTTTGAATCTCTTCAGCAACCACAGAGATCACCTATCCACTTTGCGGACTACAATCAACACGCCAGGCACTCAACCGCCGGCACCTTCAACAACAAACAGTCATGACGCTTGAACTACCTTAGGTAGGCTGTTCTTCCTACAGTGTTCCCCTTTTGTGCAATTTTACTTTGACTTTTTCAATGAACCCCAGATCTAACACCCCATCCTATGTTTTTACCAATTACAGGAGCACGTCATTCTCCTTACAGCACCTTTGTGCTCCAATTTCCCTCAGTCCTGACGACAGTGCGGTGCCATCACCAGCAGGTCACGACCACTCCAACCGCTGGTCTTCTCCACCCATCCACCGCACCAGAAACACCTCAATTGTTTGTGTGTCGACCATGCTTGTGTACTGCCTTATTATTAGCAATACATAAAATTACAGTCACTTGAATTGTACTAACCCACTGAAATATGTACAAAGTATTGTGATCTATATACAATACCTCTTTGTGCACAGGACGGCATATGTCATTATTTTAAATACTCGTTTATCGGATGTGAACTAATACATTTCAGAACTTAACTGTCTCCACTTTTTCTGGAAGGGAATACTGATATTCGGTATCCAAAGCTCCACTGCACTTTTTAAGACAAACCACCTTGGCGTCACTGACAAGGGTAGCCTTTGACTCCATGTTCCTTTTTTCAATATATTTGCCTAAACCCTCCGGAGTCAGGCCCCCACCAAAAAACAGGGTTCTTTTGCCCTTACTGCATACTTTCGCTTAAGGGAAGAGCCAATACAGATCGAAAGTACTCGAGGCCCACTCACCCCAGAAGAGAGGAAGAGAAGGAGTGAAAACAAACTATGTATGTACTGTGATTCAGAACAACACATGTTACGTGACTGTCAAGATGTGCCTCCAAGAAGGCCCGGAAAGGAAACGGCCATCCTCGAAACCAATAGGGACCGGTTACCGAGGGGGTTCAGCGAGTCCCTACGAAGTCCGTCAGGCCTCCAGAGAATTATCATCTGCACCAAGAATCAACCCCTCAAACTTAATTCAACAGAAGGATGGCCTGTTTTTTGTCAATCAACGACTGTACCTACCTGACCTGAAATCTCGCCAAAGGGCTCTACGATGGTACCACGATGATCCGGTGGCAGGTCATAGAGGAACTACAGTCACGTCCAATATCCTAAGGAGGCAATTCTGAAGGCCTGGTTTGGTGAAGGATACGTCAAGGTACATCAAGTCCTGTCCTGTCTGCAATCGGGCAAAGTACTCTACTCAGTAGCGGTGCGTTATCTGCAGGAGAACCTCCGCCCGAAAAACCCTGGAGTACCATATCTACGGACTTCATTGTAGATTTACCAGCCTCCCAAGGGTGCTCATGCATCATGGTTACATTAGATTGTTTTACAAAGATGGTACATTTTTCTCCTTTACCAGGTCTTCCAACGGCGGCGGAGATGGCATCGGTGTTCACAAGAGACTTCATGGCCTGCCCAGGAAAATAATCTCTGATAGGGGACCACAATTCGCCTCTCATTTTTGGGAAGCATTATGTGAAACTTTAGGGATCGAGAGAGCTATGTCCTCTGGTTTCCATCCGCAGACCAATGGTCAGACAGAAAGAACCAAGGCATCGTTCGAGCAATATCTGCACTGTTTTGTGAATGTCCAACAAGACGATTGGGTGTCATATCTACCTTTAGCTGAGTTTGCATATAACAATGCCCGCCATAGGGCCACCACTCTCAGCCCCTTCTACTGCTCCTATGGTTTTCATCCCCGGTTCATTCCAGAGTTGAACCTACACTCCTTAGCTATAACATCCGTTGATGCCGTTCTGTTCAACATAACTGAAGCACATCGGACTGCTACCAACAGCTTACTATCTAGTCAGCAACGGTATTGTCAACAAAAGAACCCACAACGCTTACCATCCCAATCCTGGAATGCTGGTACCGAGGTTTGGTTATCAACCAAATACCTTCCCCGATAGCTGCATCCATCTAAACTCACTCCACGATACCTGGGTCCTTTCTTAATTGTGGATCGGATCAATCAGTTTCTTACCACCTACGACTGCCCAGGTAGATGAGACGCATACATCCTGTTTTTCATTCCTCTCAGTTGAAAGAGTATCAAGAAGATCCTTACAAACGTAAGACCCCTGCCTTGCCAATCACTGAAGACCAGGCCCCTGATGAATACGAAGTGGCTAGTATCATCGACTCTAGATACAAGAGAGGGCGCTTAGAATATTTGGTACATTGGAAGGGGTACCCCCATTCGGAGGATTCTTGGGAACCAATTGCCCATTTACATGCGCCTAGACTCCTCAAGCTGTACCAACATACTCACCCAGGAAAACCGGGGGGGCTCTCCTTTAAGAGGGGGCATACTGCCATGCTCTGCCTACGCAATCCTCCTTGGCAGGTATGGAGTAGATGGAAGCGCCACCGCCATTAAGATGTTCCATTAGGTACCTTCACTTCCTGAATCTATGGTCTAGTCTTTCTCTCCCTTGTTTTCTTTCTGGTACTTAGCCACGCCCCTCAGTGCCAACTGGTGCGATGCAACCCTTCGCTTTCGGCTCCGGATGCTTTAGCTCTCTTGATTCCCCTTCTGCAGTTTTTGGAGCTGTGTGCTTTCGCTGTGGGATTTTCTCGCCTTTTTTTTCTCTCCCTGTCGTTCTGCACTTTCCCGGGCTCCACGGTTTCTGCTGGTGTTCTTCCGTCACTCACCCGCTGTATTTTTGGGTATATTCACACGGCGTGAGCGGGCTCGCTCTCTCTCTCTCTCTCTCTCTCTCTCCCTCTCTCTCTCTCTCTCTCTCTCTCTCTCTCTCTCTATCTCTCCCTCTCTCTCTCTCTCTCTCACACTAGCTCTTGTGCTCCCTTATGCTTTCCGTTCACTGCCTTCTACTTACCTGGGTCCTGCGACGCCTACGGTCCTCGTTTTCCCCCTTTTCTCATTCTCCCTCTTCTGTTTTCCTGGGGGCAGTGTCCTTCCACGCCGCTCCCTGAAGTCTGCAGCTTACCGTGGATAATCCTCCTGATACACCTCTCCAAAGAACTTCCATCCGATCCTGGGACGTCTTCAATCGCCTGTATACTTACCTGGTGAACTTTTCAAAATCTCCAGCAGGAGCCAGACGTCATCCTTTGGTACCAGCCATTCAACACTAAGAGAGGTTTTTTTTAGCCTTGGTTTTTTCCTCTCAGCCGGAGTATCCCAGAAGGGGGTCCCCTGTTACCCAGTCTTCTTAGGGTCCCAGGATGGCTTCTTTTCGGGGATGACCATTCCTCTTCACAAAAAAACAGACTCCCAAGAAAAAAGACTGAAGAAAGAAATATTCTACAGAAGACTCAGGTGAAGAGGAAGGGGGTTTAGAAGGGGCGAGAGGATCCAGGAGTTGACAGCAAGAGTGTAGATGCAGGCATAGGAGGGATGTGGGAGGCAGGAGGGTGCAGAAGTGTAGATGCAGGAATAGGAGGGATGTGAGGGGCAGGAGGGTGCAGGAGTGTAGATGCAGGAGTAGGGCAGATGTGAGGGGCAGGATGGTGCATGAGTGTAGATGCAGGAATAGGAGGGATGTGAGAGGCATGAGGGTGCAGGGGTGTAGATGCTGGAATAGGAGAGGTGTGAGAGGTAGGAGCGTGCAGGGGTGTAGATGCAGGAATAGAAGAGATGTGAGAGGAAGGAGGGTGGAGGAGACAAGATGCAGGAATAGGAGGGATGTGAGAGGCAGGAGGGTGCAGGAGTGTGGTTCCAGGAATAGAAGGAATTTGAGAGGCAGGAGGGTGCAGGAGTGTAGATGCAGGAATATGAGGGATGTGAGAGGCAGGAGGGTGCAGGAGTGTGGATGCATGAATAGGAGGGATGTGAGAGACAGGAGGGTGCAGGAGTGTAGATGCAGAAATAGGACGTATTTGAGAGGCAGGAGGGTGCAGCAGCGTAGATGAAGGAATACGATGGATGTGAGAGGCAGGAGAGTGCTTGAGATGAGATGCAGGAATAGGAGGAATGTGAGAGGCAGGAGGGTGCAGGAGTGTAGTTGTAGGAATAGAAGGGATTTGAGAGGCAGGTGGTGCAGTAGTGTAGATGCAGGAATAGGAGAGATTTGCGGGCAGGAGGGTGCAGGAGAGTAAATGCAGAAATAGAATGGATGTGAGAGGCAGGAGGATGCAGAAGTGTAGATGTAGGAATAGGAGGAATGTGAGAGGCAGGAGGGTGCAGGGTGTAGATGCAGGAATAGGAGGGGTGTGAGATGTAGGAGCATGCAGGGGGATAGATGCAGGAATAGGAGACAAGTGAGAGGGAGGAAGGTGGAGGAGACGAGATGCAGGTACAGGACGGATGTTAGAGGCAGGAGAGTGCAGGAGTGTAGATGCAGGAATAGGACGGATGTGAGAGGCAGGAGTGTGCAGGAGTGTAGATGCAGGAATAGAAGGGATGTCAGAGGCAGGAGGGTGCAGTGCTGAAGATGCAGAAATAGGAGGGATTTGAGAGGCATGAGGGTGCAGGTGTGTTTATGCAGTGTACAAGAGGGCAGCACGACCTCTGATGGGCCCATGGGATCAGAGCTAAGCCTCGAGTACTTTAAGACGAGATAGCTGCACCTTGAGGTGGATGGGATGCAGGATTCTCTTACTCCAACTCCAATTAATAAGGACAACTCAAATGGTTTGGCAAAGGGAAGTCCGTTTAATGACAAGTACAAAAAACGGGGAAAAATTAGGAAATCATCAGTGATGCAATCACCCGTCTCGCTTCAACTCCCACAATCTTCATTCAGGCAGCAATTCTTATAGGCAAAAGTCGTCATCATTGATGTGTAACACTCGAAGGTTTGTCATGCAAGTCTATTGGTTGGAAAAGGTAACGTAATTATAGGTACTATATCTGTATATGGTAATGGGGTGTGGGGATTGGATAACTCTTATCGGGTGGGCGTCTAAGCCCATACCTCTACATCACTCGTGCTAGATGTCACTACAAGTACGACGTCTCATTGGTTCTACTAACTATAGGACCCCAGATTACTTGGTCCATTGTGATTGGGTCAGTTACACCCCCAAGCATAAATCTCCACTTTAATTAGCAGCATGGAGAATTTTTCTCCCAGATGTGGAGTGCCCCAAGATTCAACCTGCCTCCCCTCCATCAATCAGTACTTTAGGGCTATGTGTCAATTAATTGGCTGAGGATGGCCTCGGAACTGTAGCTTCTTATCAGGGAAAGTTATGGCATCCTCTGGTTTTGGGTGACATCAGACGTTGGTACCTCTTCGCGCTTGGCTGGTCACGTGTCAGTACACCGTGAAGCTGTTTCATTGTCCATCTATTTGCGTATTTGATTCTCTCTTCGGCCTCGCCACCTGCCTGGGCCTCCTTATCTCGACCTTCACGGGCAGGCTGATATGCTCTTAAGTTTTGATTATTTAGAGTTGCCACTCTCCTCCCTTCCTTGGGTTGACCTCGAATTCCTAGGTATGAGCAGCTTCTTGCTAAGTTTCGATTCTGCTCTTTCGTCTGGCTTTGTGCTGGTATATGAATCCTGGCCTGTTTGGTCCCTACCATCCTGGGCTTAATGCTGCTTTCATGTAGAGTTGACTGCACTTATACAATGTGCTTCATTGAGGTAGATAAATATATATATATATATATATAGTTGGCGCTTGCCGCTCTATTTTTCTACTTAAGCATAGCAAGCTGCAAAGTTTTCTTAGCTTCTTGCGTTACAAGCATATGTACAGGCGTTAGCTGGTTGCATAGTTTCATCCTGCTTTATGGTTACGTTTCTTTATATTTTGACATAGTCTCTTCTTCTATGTCTGTAATATCTTTATCCATGGTGTTTCGTCTTAGTGTGTCATCTTTCGGTTGTTGTTCGTTCATCTGTACGTCTGTACGGGCCGTCGTGTCGTCACCATTCGCCTTCGATTAGGGCCCTTTGGGTCTCTTCTGGGACAGTTTGAAAGTAGTCTTCATGTCGTGTCAGCTGTTGGTACGGTTGTGTCAATGGGTACTGTGCGGCCCATGCTTGTCTGGTAATTGGCACTTCAACAGGTATTGCTCTTCTGATGGGCACTGGACAAAGCCCTAGCACGCTCTCTGCTGGTTTATTTGCTCATCACACGTCATATATCTCGGCGAGTATGTTCCTGGTATTTCAAAATGGGTGGCTGGAGTGCAGGCCATATCTGGGACCTCCTCTACAGCAGGACTAGGCGGGATGTGAGAGGCAGAAAGGTGCAGGAGTGTAAATGCAGGAATAGAAGGGATGTGAGAGGCAGGAGGGTGCAGGAGTGTAGATGCAGGAATAGGAGGGATGTGAGAGGCAGGAGGGTGCAGGAGTGTAGATGCAGGAATAGGAGGGGTTTCAGAGGCAGGAGGGTGCAGGAGTGTTGATGCAGGAATAGGAGGGATGTGATAGGCCGGAGGGTGCAGGAGTGTAGATGTAGGAATAGGAGGGATGTGAGGGGCCGGAAGGTGCAGTAGTGTAGATGCAGGAATAGGATTGATGTGAGAGTCAGGAGGGTGCAGGAGTGTAGATGAAGGAATAGGAGGGATGTGAAGGGCAGGGTGGTGCAGAAGTGTAGATGCAGGAATAGGAGGGATGTGAGCGGCAGGATGGTGGAGGAGAGGAGATGCAGGAATAGGAGGGATGCAAGAGGCAGGAGGGTGCAAGAGTGTAGATGCAGGAAAAGGAGGGATGTGAGAGGCAGGAGGATGCAGGAGTGTAGATGTAGGAATAGGAAGGATGTGAGGGGCAGGAGGGTGCAGGAGTTTAGATGCAGGAATAGGACGGATGTGAGAGGCAGGATATTGCAGGAGTGTAGATGTAGGAATAGGAGGGTTGTGAGAGTGTAGATGCAGGGATAGGAGGGAATTGGAAGGCAGGAGGGTGCAGGAGTGTAGATGCAGGAATAGGAGGGATGTGAAAGGCAGGAGGTGCAGTGTGCAGATGCAGGAATAGGAGGGATTTGAGAGGAAGGGGGGTGCAGGAGTGTAGATGCGGGAAAAGGAGGGATGTGAGAGGCAGGAGGATGCAGGGGTGTAGATGTAGGAATAGGAGGGATGTGAGGGGCAGGAGGGTTCAGGAGTGTAGATGCAGGAATAGGAGGGATGTGAGAGGCAGGAGAGTGCAGGAGTGTAGATGCAGGAATAGGAGGGATGTGAGAGGTAGGAGAGTGCAGGAGTGTAGATGCAGGAATAGGAGGGCATTGGGAGGCAGAAGGGTGCAGGAATGTAGATGCAGGAATAGGAAGGATGTGAGAGGCAGTAGGGTGCAGGAGTGTAGATGCAGGAATAGGAGGGCTGTGAGTGGCAGGAGGGTGCAGGAGTGTAGATGCAGGAATAGGAGGGATGTGAGGGGCAGGATGGTGCAGGAGTGTAGATGCAGGAATATGAGGCATATGAGATGCAGGAGAGTGGAGGAGATGAGATGCAGGAATAGGAGGAGTGTGAGAGGCAGGAGGGTGCAGGAGTGTAGATGTAGGAATAGAAGGGGTGTGAGAGGTAGGAGGGTGCAAGAGTGTAGATGCAGGAATAGGAAGGGTGTGAGGGGCAGGAGGATGCAGGAGGTTGGATACAGGAATAGGAGGGATGTGAAGGGCAGGAGGGTGCTGGAGTGTAGATGCAGGAATAGGAGGGGTGTGAGAGGCAGGAGGGTGGAGGAGCGGAGATGCAGGAATTAGGAGGGATGTGAGAGGCAGGAGGGTGCAGGTGTGTAGATGCTGGAATAGGTGGGGTGTGAGGGCAGGAGGGTGCAGGAGTGTTGATGCAGGAATAAGAGAGATGTGAGGGGCAGGAGCGTGCAGGAGTGTAGATGCAGGAATAGGAGGGATGTGGAAGGTAGGAGGATGGAGGAGTGTACATGCAGGAATAGGAGGGTTTTGAGAGGCAGGAGGGTGGAGGGTGTAGATGCAAGAATGTGAGGAGTGTGAGAGGTAGGATTGTGCAGGACTGTAGATGCGGGAATATGAGGGATTCCAGAGGCAGGATGGTGGAGGAGCGGAGATGCAGGAATAGGAGGGGTTTGAGGGGCAGGAGGGTAGAGGAGTGTAGATGCAGGAATATGAGGGATGTGAGAGGCAGGCGGTTGCAGGAGTGTAGATGCAGGAATAGGAGGGGTTTGAGAGGCAGAAGGGTGCAGGAGTTAGATGCAGGGATAGTAGGGATGTGAGGGGCATGAGGGTGCAGGAGAGTAGATGCAGAGATAGGGGGGATGTGAGGGGCAGGAGGGTGCAGGAGTGCAGATGCAGATAGGAGGGATGTGAGGGGCAGGAGGGTGCACAAGAGTAGGTGCAGGGATAGGAGGGATGTGAGGGGCAGGAAGGTAGAGGACAGTAGCAGAAGTGGTGGCGTGTTAAGGAATGAGATCGGGAGGGAAGCAAATAAAATTAAGTGGGAGCTGGAGGGTGGCGACAGAGAAGGGGGAAAGAGCAGTAAAACCAGGCAGAGGATAGAAAGGAGAAAGAAAGATGAATAGAGAAGCGGGTGGAGACTAGAGAGGGTGGGTGCATGGAGAGGACACCGAGGAGCATGTTTAGGGATGATCATCCAGAGGAACTGTGTGCCAGGGCAATCAGACTACCTCTCCTGGGCACCTAGAAGTCCCTGAGGGAATTAGAGAGATATGGCTACAGACGTAAGGCTCTCCACAGGATGGAGACAGACTAGAGTGCAGGGGTGCCCCGCCTCTAGAGAACCGTATTATGACAAGATCTTTAGAAGAAGGGAGCTTGGGTTAGGGAAGCGTGAGACCCCATCAAGGACGATGGAAAGGGGGCCCTAATCATCACTCACACACGCCCTATCCCCTTGCAAGCAGTGAACAGAGACTATGGATCACGTGGGTAAAGGTGGGTGAGTGTGTGCGTTATTTCAGAGCACAGACACGTCTTATGAGAACGTGTGAGTCTGTTGTTTGCTAAATTGTGGATGTGGTTCACCTCACAAGCTTAACGTGTTGGAAGGTTATGCAAACTTACTCAAGACTATCCCTCTTACGCACTCTCTCAATGCGATCGGACATGCACTTCTGCAATCCCATTTCAATATTCTTCCTGAGTACAGAAAAGGAACAATAACGTGCCCTCTGACCCTCCAAACGTCACAGTCTATAGACAATGGCCAGGGGCATCAACACCATCCATCTGAAGTGCCATGTGGCAACTTTTTCTAACGGGGATAATCCTACTCCTCACTAGTTTGTAAAACCAGGCGAGTCCGCGCTGTGTCTATCGCAGGCCTTTCCCGGCTGTTTTTCATGCGGTTTGAGGGGCAGTGTTTTATTCCAAGACAGGAGGGGTGCACATCAAGAAGAGAAATCCTCCTGGCCCCATAATAAGCCCCAGACACTGTGCCATGAAATATTCGCACGCGCTGCCTTGGAACCACACAATCCATCACCGCGGTGGCGACAGCAGCGCGAGAAACTGGGTGACAGCTGGTAAAATACTCGGCAACCCGACACGGCATGGAGGGGCCGAAAAAGACTGCATATGCAAAACCGTCAGTGCAAAATATTCAGAGAGGAAGGGAGTCCTGTAGATGGAGGCCATAAACGTCCCCGATCCATTACCATGATCTATTTTTAGAATCCGATGAAACACCGGTGCTCGCATTTGCAGTCCTTCTTGCAGGCCTTCTCCCTCAGTCTTTGTATGAGCCTAGCTCCGGTCATGGACACACCCGACTGTGCTCTGCACATGGAGCAGTGCATTGGTGACAGTGCAGAGTGTGTGTGGGGGGGGCGGAGGGCCTGTGTGTAGTGGCCTTCGGATTGCAGGTGATTGGTTAATCACACCCTGCCTCCACACTCATCTCTCTTCCACCACGGCACCATCTGTGTGCCTTGCCATCGTTATGCGAACTAACTGAGCAGACAAATGCAGAAGTATGAGGTCTTTTATAAGGAAACCCAAACAGTCTAAAGGCAAACACATGAAGTACGACTATAACTCAACTCTGGTGTCAGGATTAACTGAATGCTGAGGCCTAACTAAAAGTTCCTAGATAACTAAAAAGCCACCAGGAAGTAAAGATGCTGGGGTCTTCTCCTTCTGCCAAGGACAACGTGATTACTTTTCCCACGTGTGCCGTGGGCAAAACTCTTTCCCAAATATGGCCCTCATTACGACCCTGGCGGAAAGTGACTGACCGGACCGCCACAGCGTAAATAGCGTTTCCGCCATTGCACGATGGAGCAAAGTGCGGCCCATTCCGACCCATCGGGCACGAGCACCACGCCATGGCGGAAGTGCAAAGTCCGCGATGGCGGAAATGACCCCAAAACGGCCCACACCGCCGCCGTACGGCGCCCTAGGTGCAATACCGCCACCCATCATAGCAGACACCGCAGTGAGCGCCAACCGGAAAGTACGGTGACCGTAAATATACGGAAACGGAAGTAAAAACATGGGCCCGGAACGGGAAACAACACCCCGTACACCTATAAAACCACAAAATACACACAACCACTAAAAACACCACCCTGAGACACATCCCAACCCGTCATCCACCCTAGTGAAACCAAGAAAAATGGGAAAAGTAGCGAAGAAAGCGTGCGACCGCAAGCGGCAGGTCCACTTCTCCCGTGAGGAACTCACCGTGCTTACAGAGACCCTCCAGGAGAATGCCGCCGCCGTCTTCTCCACGCAAATGACCAGGACGGCACTTGCGAACAAGAAGGCCATATGGGCCCTGGTGGCACAGCGGGTAAGTGCGGTGGGGACCGCACCCCGCAACCCACAGCAATGCAGGAAGCGGTGGGACGACCTGCGGATACGCGTCCGTAGCATACTTTCTGCCAACCGCAACATTGCCACAGCCACCGGGGGAGGATCGGAATCACCCATCAAGTTGACCCCCTGGGAAGAAATCTGTGCCTCCACCATTGGAATGGAGAGCATAGAGGGAGTCGGAGGGATGGAGAAAGGAGTGCAGACATCCGGAGAATCAGGTAGGTGGCCCAAATAAAACCATGCCAAATCCACAATGTCCAATCATGTGACTCACATGTGTCCACATAGCGCAACAGCAACACATGGCCAGGAGAACGTCCACACACATTGGCCTGATAGCGCACTTTAAAACTCACAATAAATACATAAATAAGTAAAAACCCCAAAAACACCCACTACACGTGCAGCAGGCACACCCTAACTGCAGGCTGCCATACAACTGCACCCTCACTCCACACACAAATGAAAGCACCTCCAAGGCCCCGACCCAAATCACCCTCAGGTACCACCCCAATGCATGTGATACATTGCCATTCCAATTCCCACAGACCCATTAATAACGCTCGCCCTCCTTTACTCCACCACAGGGTCCGATCCAAACGACGAGCTTCAGGACACCCCTACCAGCACACCTGCAAAGAGGGCCAAGACCGACGGCCAAAGACCCTCCACCTCAGCTGCACGCATCAAGACACGGCAGCAGCACATATCAAGTGGCAGCACACAGGAGGGAACATCAACAGGCACCCCAGCAGCCAGCATGCCCACAACAGCACCACCACAGGTCCCCCCAATGGATGCCACAGAAGGTACTGCCTCTGGTGGCAGCAGCACCATAGGTGAAACCCCATTAATGGCAGCATGCTCCGACACAGAAGACGGGGATGTCGAAGTCAGATCCATCCATGACCTGTCCCAATCCCCCTGTCTGTTCCATCCCGTACACCATGAGGATACCACGCAGGGGCACCCACAAGATGACGACTGGCCATCCCCCACAAGCCCTGTGGCAGGGCAACATGAGGCGAACAGCCCCTCTGTGACACCACCGCAAATGGCCATGGCACAGCACAGGCAACAGTCCCTCGACCAGTTAATCGTGCAACAGCAGCAACTGGCCACGCTCCTCAAGGACCATGCCGATGGATGTGGGGGCACTAAGGCAGACATAGAAACATCAACTGAGACACTTAGGGCACAAATGGAGAGTAGCACCGAGAGCCTGAGAGTCCAAATGGAGAGTAGCACCGAGAGCCTGAGAGTCCAAATGGAGAGTAGCACCGAGAGCCTGAGAGTCCAAATGGAGAGAAGCACCGAGAGCCTGAGGGGGGAACTGCATGCGACGTCCAAAGACGTATGTGCCGAACTTGCCGCAGTGCGCCGTGTGCTCACTGAGCTCTCACAAACCCTTAGGGACATGCATGGACGTGAGCAGGCAGAGACATCATCCGTTGCAAGTTCCGTCCAGGGCAGCCCCCAACGTAGATCTGGGAGGAACCTGCGCTCCACAGGCAGGGGTGCCCCTGATACCCGCAGAGGGGGCTTGCAATAGCGACTGCCCACTGACAATGAGCATCTTTGGACACTGGTGTTCGGGGGGGAGGTAGGAGGGTGGAGGGGGTGTGTTGGGCTCACTTGGGTGGCGGGTCGAAAGGGTGTTCAACATGATATCACATATGCCATAAACAATGCACGATCAAACAATGAGATGTGTGGACAATGATCTTTGTGTACTAGGCCATCATAGGCGTACAGTCCATATTGTGCATGTACCAGACACACACAGTGCCACGAGTCCCGTGTCCATTTATCAGCCACCAGGCGTGAGTGCTAGAAGCATGCATCTATGAGATGCTGACGAATTTCACGGCCCTCCTGTGCCTCGCAGACTCCTTGAGGTGCTGCCACATCCCCACCCTCATCATGACCATCTTCAGGTGCTTGCAGTTCTGCGTCAGGGGGCATGGACACATTTCTACGTACGCACATGTTGTGTAGCATGACACATGCCATCACCATCTTTGCAACCTTCTCATGGCGGTACAGGAGTGCCCCGCCAGACCTGCTGAGGCACCGGAAACGGGTCTTCAGTAGGCCGAATGCATGTTCAATGACTACACTGGTACGTGAGTGGGCATGGTTGTAGTCCTCCTCATGCTGGTCCCGTGGGTTCCGGACTGGTGTGAGGAGCCATCTCTTCAGTGGATATCCGGCATCACCTGTATGTGGACGATAAACGAATTATGTGGAATGCCATTGCTACGTACGCACCCCCCCCCCCTTCCTGCCAGGTCATTGCCGCATCACATACCCCACATCATCATGCATGAAATGAGACTCACCGAGTAGCCAGGGTCTGTTCCCTGCGTGTCGCTCCATGTAGCGTGGTATTGTAGAGTTCCTCAAGACCATAGAATCATGGGTTGATCCAGGGAATCGGGCACAACAATGTGTAATGATCCTGTTGGAGTCACACACCATTTGTACATTCAGTGAATGAAATTGTTTTCGGTTGCGGTACTGGGCCTCCATGGCATGTGGGACGACCAATTCCACATGGGTGCAGTCGATGGCACCAATGCAACCCGGTATGCCGGCAAGTGCATGGAATCCCACTTTTGTGTTGGTTATTTCCTGCTCTGAGCGTGGTAGAGAGATGTAGTCGTCTGCGTGCTGCAGGAGGGCATCGAGCACTTGCAATAGTGTCCGTGAGAACAGTGGCTGAGAAATGCCATGCAACTGTCCGACTGTGTGCTGGTAGGTGCCTGTGGCCAGGAAGTGGAGTACAGACACCACCTTCAGTAGGGGTGGGATGGCGGTTGGGCTATCTATCATGCTGACAAGGTCAGCCTGTGTCATGTCCACAATGGCGGCTATGGTGTCCCGGTCCAAACGGTAGAGGGTGTGGATCTGCTCATCAGTGAGGTTGAACGGATGTGCTCGGAGGCGTGGGATTGCGGGCTGCCTGCGTGGTGGTAGTGGCTGTGCTGGCAGCCCTTGCTGGCCCTGCCTTGCCCTCCTCCTCCTCCTGCGTCTCCTCCGTGCGGCCGGTTGTAGTTGGTGTTCGTCTTCTTCTTGGAGTTGGAGTACTTGCAGTGCTATCAGGTCCCCCAGGGCCAACATCGCGAGTCCTGCCGGTAGCATTTCGGAGTGGGTGTGGTTGTGGGAGGAGACTGGGTGTGCAATTTATGTGTTTTCAGGCTGTATGGCCTCCACCTGTGGTGATTCATTCCACCTGTGCAAGCTGCTCTCCCCTTTGGGCGAGCACGTCCCGCACACAACGCTGCAATTCGAGGAATGGCATCTTGCTATTACAATCATGTATTAGTACCCGATGGCCGTGTAACATTGGTTGATATGTTCATTCGGCTATGGTCCCATTGTTTCACATGCATTCTTTGCAGTCGCGAACAGACTTGTGAAGGGTCAGTGGAACGTAGTACTCGAGTAACGGTGGACCCTCATGCATCACTGTACCGAGGTTCACCGACGGGCGGGGCCTCCCATTTGTGAGTGAAGGCAGTTGCCATTTTCACACACAGCCGCACTAGATGGATTAATTTGTGATTTCAAGCGGCCACAGATGCCTTTTCGACGTGATGTTGCAAATGAGGAATTCGAGGGGCGGCGCTTTCGGTCTTCAGCTAGCGGCGAGGAGATGCCCACAGGTCTGACTGCAAATATAACGTTCTATTGTTCAGTGTCCTTGGGACAGGGGCCATGGCGAGGATGCAATGATTGATATGAATAGTTTGGGATGCGCAATAGCGAAGTGGATGATGAGGCCGGACGTTCCCAAATACATGTTACTTCACAACACTGGAATTACGGGCTGGGGCACAGTGGATTATGCAGGCTGCATGACGCACAGACTCAATGGAATTCTTACATGTTATGTGAGTATGGAAACAGGCGTTATCATTACGGGATGAGGGAATGATGAATGGATGCATGGACAGATGATTTGATACGGTGTTTGCCATGTACAGGGCTTCTTGGAATCTGTCCGCCTCCCCTGCGCTATGTGATGCAGGGCTGCCATAGTGGGACCATCGTCTATCTGGCCTTGTTGAGCCCTCCCTGTCTCGACGCGCCTTCAGACACTTGTGTCCATGCACGTTACCAATCCCATCTGATGGATTCTGTTTTCACAGACGCATGCACAGGTACACTCGTTTGTGATGGTGTTTTCACCTCGATATGGATAGTTATGAGTCGCAAGTGGTTTTGGGGTGGTCATGATCCTTTGGAGTGGGCTAGCATGCATATGGCTGTGGATCTAGTGTGATCATTGAAGTGAGTTTTTCGAATGTAGTTCTGATGGCCATTCTATTCTTTTTCTTTTCTTTTGGTTGACAGGTATCTCCTCCCCTTTTGCCACTGCCATCTGTATGCCACTCCTGCAGATGGGTTTTACTCCCGACACCTGCTGCTTCGTGTTAATCAGTGGAGCAGCATTACGATCTTATGGGACGATCGCCAATGGGCCACATGCCCTTACGCAGTACTAGTGGCTCGGAGCAACATTTCGGCCTTTCAGCTGGACTAGTGCCTCCCTATTGGGACGGCCCTGCGGTTCTAGGCGCTTCCATGTTGCCTTTTCGTACGAGAATGTAGCCCCTGTGTACCATGAAGGAACAGGGCGTCACACAAGAAGTAGCTGGTCATTTATTGCGGATGCAGCCCACAATGGTGAAATGTGTTTTGGAGTTCATGGCCTAATGGCTGTATGGGCTTGGTGAATTTGTTGTGCATTAAATTTCTATTCTGATATGGGCCGTGTGGCGTTCTTCTTTGCAAGTGATGTGGCATATTCCTATTTGGGGAGCGATGTATTGTGAGGAGATCTGCATTGGGTTCCAGCTTCGGAGTATAGTTGCGTGGTACTGTGCTGGGCGTGTTTGCCTACGAAGCCCAGTGAGGTCAGGGGTGAGGGCTGCCAATATGACTGTTTGAATGATGTCATGCTCAGGGGCGGGGGATTAGGTTTTGTGTAACAGATGCCGGTCAGCCAGGTGGATTGGTGGAATGATGTGATTATCGGAATATTGCTGGTCACAGGTGCCTGTGTTTGCGTGCGTTTC
Organism: Ambystoma mexicanum; assembly: GCF_040938575.1. Lineage (NCBI taxonomy): Eukaryota > Metazoa > Chordata > Amphibia > Caudata > Ambystomatidae > Ambystoma > Ambystoma mexicanum. The sequence continues at coordinate 44,755,306 of NC_090931.1, read as the reverse complement.
TTGGTGGGAGACTGAGGTCATGTCCATTGGTATAGCTTCTGTATTCGTGCCATCTGTGCCCTGCAGCTCCCATTGGCCCCTCTTGTGATTCTTTTGTTCGTTGGCATGCATGGGTGACTTGTACATTTCACTGGTTGCATTGTGACTTCGTTGCACCTACGGGGAGTTGTACTATGTTGCCAGGGAGCAGTGTACAGGCACTCAGTGGGGCCGTTTACGGTTGATTCGCGATGCCGTACTTCTCACCATGGCGGAATGGTACTTTCCGCCGTGCTTGATGGCGTTAAGTACATGTCCGCTAGGGTCGGAATTCGCGTACCCTTGCGCCATGGTGCTAATTACGGTTTGGCATGGCGCGCGCGCGTACTTGGTGCAGTTAGCGTTGGCGTTCACTACGGTGTCGCTAATGGCATCGTACTTTACGGTGACGGGTCATAATCGCACCGAGCGCTATTCGATGGCTGTATTACATTTCCGCCATCGTTTTTCGATTTCCGCCAGGGTCGTAATGAGGGCCTATGTCTCGTTTACGGGGAACCTCTAAGTCTGCCACTGGTCTGCTCATTGTTTATTGTGGAGGTTCCCAAACCCTCACTCAATGCTCTGGTGCAGGTTGTAGGGGTCTCACAGCCCTCCCTAAAGCGTCCACTTAATTTGGCCCTTAACCATACATTCGTTCACCAGCTCGGTGGACTTGATATCTGCGATGAAAGGCTGGCAGGATGAGAGACTTGGTGTGGTCCTTCTACTGGTCATCTACGCCCAAATCCTACAACCAATACGTCTCTTCTCCGCCCCACCGCCCGTGTCTTTGTCTATTCTTCTTCTGTTTCTGCTTCAACTACACAATAGTTCAACTCTTTCATATTCCCCCTTTGTGCATGTGTTTTCCTTGGCGTGAGAGGTACTTTCCGTCCCCATCTTTGGAACGTTTGTCTCCCTCTTCACTTCTATCTCTGCATACTGCAGTTCCCCACTTGAGACTCTTCCTTTGGCTTCATGCTACCAGACTGCTCTCATATGTTCTTCTGAAGCCCGTTCTTCGGCCTCGACAGAGACATTATCACGACCACTCTTCGACAGTTTATCCATTCTCCTCTTAGCTGTCTCTATCATCTATTTCATCCTTTTTGGATTTTTGTTCCTGCCTATCATCATGTTCAAACTCGCTTTTTGCTTTATCCACCTTCGCTTCCTTTTGTGCACCTTGCTGCTTTCTGGGTGTCTTTTTGGATCCTTCTCCCATCTCCACCAGCTGTGTCCTCTGTTCTTCCTTCTTCACTCCTTTGGACACTTCCCTCGCATAAATAATGCTTCTAGTGACCTCCTATCTCTTACTATTCTTCACTCCTTTGGGTACCGTCAGCTCCTCAATAATGTGTATTTCCACCACCAAATGCACGAATATGGTCAACATCTTCCCACGGCCGAGACCTAGCCTCTTCCCTGCCTCCACTCTCACAGATGTCTAAGTCCCAGCAAGCTTCTTCACTCTTCTTGGACTCCAACATGCTTCTCAGTACATTCAGGCCCCAGACACCTCTTTTCATCTCCCATCTTCCTCACCCCTCTTGGATCCTTCCCTCGGCCGACTTGCATCCTGTTTGCCCACCACTCATTCACCCCTTACCAGCTGCCCCCAAACAGTGTCCACATCTGATTACTGCTGGTGCTGCCTCACCCACACCACTGGGTAATTCCTTCCACCTCGCGGGTATTTATGCAGTTCCGGCAATGCATGGTCTGGCTGCACTGAGCCCTCAGGACCATGCCTTCAGCATCCGGATCAATATCTGTCGCTCCACTCCAGACAAACAATCTGCCTTCACTTTTCGGCCTCCAGCTTCTACTCTAGAAATGCACACTCCCAAAGTGTGCTCCTGGGATTTCACAAGGTGCCGGTGCTACCTTTCAGCCCCTCTGTGTTAAAAGGGGATTCAGGTGGGCTAGCTAGGATGGGGATTGCCTGTTGTGCTCCACCACTGGGAAGGCTTAAACCCTGATGTGAGACTTTGGTTCGGCTTGCCCATCCTATCTTCCTGTCACACCAATAAAGGATCTGGCATTGGGATTGGCTGGTTGGCCCCGCCGCTGAGAATGGCTTACATTTCTGATATGGGATTTGGAGCTGGATAGTCCCTTCTCTCTGGCTTTCATGCCCTGATCCTGCTCATGTGATGGACTTTCTTAGCCTATCTTTTTTCAGCTGTGTGAGAGTGGTGGTCTTCGGTGTTATACGGCTGGCTCTATCCCTCTGTACATTTGTATTTGTATTTTGTATTTGTTTTATTTGTAATGCACACCTGTAGGCCCGGAGGCATCAGGGCGCAACATTTATAAGGGATTCCTACACACGCGTGAGAGCAGCTGACATGCAGGCACTGTCTGTTCTGCATGTGCAGCATTAAATCATTCTCTTAAAGAGGCAGGAGAATCTGCAGTGGGAATGTGACTGCTCCCTGCCCTCAGATAGGGACTAAGTGGGGTAACTAGGGGTGCCTTGTCAAAACAACCCTGGGACAATCATCCACTAGCTTATGCAAGCACCCTGCCCCGGGGTCACTGAGCTGAGGGTCCACAGAGTCAAGCAAGTTACATTGTGACATATCCCTCCCCTTCCCTTTAGTTCCTCCTTGGGATGACTACCACAGTGATGTTTGAGCAGAGGGTCTTTAAGAAGGATGTGCTTGTGGTGGGTCTCTGGAAGACTTCTAGGATCATGATTTAATGTTTAGGATGACTTCCTGGAAATGTCTACCATCATGCTCTGTCATGGGTGTAATGTGGGTTTGCTTGCCATGGAGTAGCGAGCTGAAATGCCCCATAGGCCACTAAGTTTCTTTGAGTTTATGATGCCCCCTCCCATGCCGTTGGTCCCCGGAAGGGCTCTTGTTGGAACCTTGGCTCCAGATCTGCTGGGCTGGGCAAGATGAATTCCTCGGGCATCCCTCACATTTTGTTTTGTATTTTATTGAGATTCATTAACGGCTACGCAAGGCGCTGAACATAGACCGTGGCTGATACAAAATGTGACTTGATGAGTCCAATCACAAACATCACAGTGATGGGTTAAAGAAGAGAGGGTAGCACATGGGCCTTCAGGTGGAAATGAAACATATGAAGAAAAGGAGAAGCTCAGATGTCGGGTGGTAGTGTGGTACAGTATTTGGGGGCTAGCAGAGGGAAGGACCAGAACTGTGAAGGGGCACAAGGCAGTCGAGGAGAGCAGAGAAGGTGGAGAGGATGAGAGCGGAGGGAACAAGAGAGTGAATAGATGGAGATGAGAGAGGCAAGTGAGCGTAGAACCCTTTGGGTAACACGCATGCAGTGGATGGGATGCAGAATAACTCTGATATCAAATAATCAAAGCAACTCAGGAAGAAGGCAAAGGTGTTTATTTTATTAATAATTGTCTAAAACAGGGAGTTACAACGGACATCAATGGATGTTCGCTTGAGCTCTCGTTTCATAAAGAATAACAATTATATAGTACAAATGTGTCATATGTGACATCATGCTACCTGGCAAATAAGAGAAACCTGCGGGGGATTGTAATATGCTCAAGGGGAAAATCTAAGTATACTTTCTATACTGGGATTGGTTGTGATTGTTATCTCTACTTTCAGGTGGACAACCTGTGCCCACCTCTAGTGCAAGTCATCTTCAACACTATTAAATACACGTATATCATTGGCTCTCAAAATAGGCCTTCCATTATATGGCCCAATACAATTGGTTGGCACACTTGTGCCATGTCTGGAACATTTGGTTGACTTAGCAGCATGTAACCTCATACCCAGGTGCCAGGAGGTGGACATGACTTTACCTCTAAACTCAATTAGCCCAACGTCTCTCATCACCCATGCCTTCTGCCATGAAGATTGTCTTTGAACTTGGCCTCACACCGTATTCTTGTTTCTGGCAATATAAGGGAGTGTGGGCACAAACTATTGTTATTCTAGGACTCCATGCTCAACTCTATTTCCATCCTTGGGTCACGTGACAGGAGGCCACACGCTGGACCATTTTGCATCATCTTAATGTCCTAAATGAATAAAACTTGGCATGCCTGCTGTTCTTTCATTGCACCTTAAAAAGGGATGATTCAGCTTTGCACGTTTGCTGCCTTCAAAAATAGATAATCAGTTTTGGCTGACTTTAGCCTTGACACCAGGCCAGACAGCTTTAGCATTAATTTTCACGATCTCAGCTAACTTTACTGTGACACAGTTCTCGGTCTTCCTTCTCCATGGGTCTGAGCTTACTAAATTTATGACACTGATGTCCCGCTTCTATATAATGGCAGCTCCGCCTGCAGTCTATTCACTACATATAGGCAGCTTCTATGATCACTTAGTCTACTTGCATTTCTGCATTTGTACATTTAGTGAACGGCTTGCATTTTCTGCAGTGCTCCACACATGTGTACTCTTCTCTTTGTATATGAAAGTATACTTGATTCTTTACTTTGTCATCAGTTTCTATAAGGTCCATACATCTTCAGCCAGTGTTCTTAGTGGGTCACGCTCATCTTTCATGATGTCACCAAATCCTTCTCTTGCTCTCTTTCATATTACTTCATGGATTTCCTCCATAAGATTGTCATCTCTTCGGGAATACATTTGATAGGGCTTTTTCGGTAGGTCCCTTCTTTCGAATATTCCCCGGGGTATGGTCACAACTGCTGGTGTCAAGCAGAACACAATCTCAGGCCTCCAACACATAGGTGGTTGGGGGCGGGACTTCCTTTAGAGGCAATCAGCTGCTCCTCTACACAAGATAGGGGAGAGACAGTCCATGATAACTCTTAAAAACAATACAGAGAAAGTGAAATAAAAGACAAGGCATAGGGCAAATAAGAGCTGGAGAAAAGAGACTCAGCAATAGAAGAGTGAGGGGGAGAGTGAGAACAGAAGCCAAATTAAATATTGAATGTGGATGAGTACGAAGGGACAAAGGAAGGCCAAAGTCTAGAGCAGAACAATGGTCAAGATGTTAGAGAATAGAAGAAGTAATGAGAAGTTTAGCAGCATGCAAGGATCGAAAGGGTTGTACCTTTCAAATGTTAAAAAGAAGGAAGGTAGAGTTTAAGGAAGAGTCAAATGTAACACCATGGTTGCCGGCAGAGGGGTAAGAAGGGAGGATCGATGGGGGAAAGGAGATTGCAAGGGGTACAGAGAAGTGGAGGAGAAACAGAAGGGAATAGAGAATTTTGTTTGTTGAGAACTTAAGATGGAGAAAATGAGAGTGCATCCATCCCTTGACAGCTGAAAGGCAGCATGAAACAGAGGCATGAACGGAGTCAGAGAAAGTAGAAAAAGAAAAGCATATTTGTGAATCATCCGCATAGAAGTGGGAGGAAAGATTGAACAATTAAATGATAGGTAAAGGGGGATGGTGTAGTTAGAAAAAAGAATAGGGTCCAACAATGAGACTTGAGGAACACCCCTGCAATCATGTCTCTACCTCTCCTAGGCAGATCTGAATTGACCTGCTAGATTGTTTCCTCAAGAGCACGCTCAGTTCTCATTCTGGGCTTTCTGGCTTCAGAGTGTTGTAAATCTGGAGCCACCATTGACGGTGGTTAGGGCAGGGTAGCATATAAGGTTGTTGGAATTCTCCTATATCTCCAAATTCAGGTCAGTCTTAAAACGTACCCACTCATAAACAGTAATGTTCTGCTCTATAGGTAAGAAACTCTGTAGCTTGTACTCCAGGGCATACATCATGTTCATATATGCAGGCCAAAAGTGTCTGCAGAGAGAATTGTAGTTCCGATCAAATCAGTATCCCATCTGTGGTTAATTTTTGGAAGTACTCTAACATGGTCCCAGTCATTTTAGATGGAGAATCAGTCTTCTGAACTTGGAAAGCAAACCAGGTCACTGTTAAACAAGGAGTAGGAACTTAAAGTATGGCTTATAAAAGTGGCTTCCATCTCTCCATTATCTACCCCTTTGTTCCCAATCCATGCGTCCAAGTTGGAGGTCATATCTGCTATGTAGTAAAAACCGGATCCTTTTGTGGATTATTATAAGTTGTTTAGACCAAAGATTCCGCTGCTGTCATCATCTCTGTGCACTGGGTTGGTGTGAGTTTCTAATGTTGGAGGATTACTGGAGCTTTAATTATTTTGTTGGAAGGTCATAATCTTGGCATGGGAGAAGGTTACCAAATCATCACAGAGGTTTTATGACGAGGCACGGGGTGCGTTGAAATCCAACGTTTTTTAAAAGATTTGACAAGAACCTTGAAGAACTCTGCAAGTGGACTCTTGGCTTCAAAGTTTATGTTGGTACAACACACAAGTTTTGCTTTTTGTACAGAGGTGTGGTAAATCTGAAGGTGGGACTGTTACCTAAATTTGTCATAAAGGGGTTGAGATCTCCTTAGCGTCTTTGGAGTTTGGCCTTTTCTCTAGCGGTTGTGCAGGTAGGGATTCACCCATTGGTCAAGATGGTCTTTGGAACTTGGTCAGATGTTATTAAATGGGAAGTGGAGGTTGTGGGTGGACATAAGCCAGCAATATATATAGATAATTGTTTATGGTTGGTGAATGCTGTTTGAGGTGGAGAGGGTTCGAGAAGGTGATCAATTTGGTCCTCAACAATTAAGCATTTAGTTGTATTGAAGGATCGGGGTTCAGGATTCCTGGGCTGATATGAGTTTTCAATGAGACTGCAGAGTGATAAGACTGAGGTGGGGGTGGAACAGCCATTAGAGACCTTAATGTGTTGGAAGAATATCAGGTCACTTGTATGACTTTATTGTTGGGAGATCATTTGGCACAGACCCAGAGAGTCCTTAATGAGCTTCAACTTGCACGGGGCACGGAATGTGGGCACTGGTGCCACCAAACATTAGGATGCCAAGAGCAATGGTTCTGAATGAGTTAATGTGTAGTAATGGAACGAGACTGGCCAGGCTTTTGATGGCGGTAGGGTTGAGTTTGGGAGTATTATTGACCATGGAAGAGATGATCAGTGGCGGCAGCAACTCCTCCACCAGGAGGAGTCCTCCAATCTGAACGTGGCATAAGGAAGCCTGGTGGGACCAGATCAGAGGACCAATTTTCAGTTTGTGTTAAGCCAGGTTTCACTAAGCAGTGAATTTGCTGGTGTGTAGTGCGGGCATTGCAAAATAAATGGAGCCAAAATAATTAAAGAATCCAACTCAATGTCACATGCTGCCAGTCCTCTTCTGAAAATGCAATCACCAACTGAGTTCTGTTTTCCATCCAGTTATTTTTCGCAGTCATCTCTCTGTTCTGTTTCTGTCAGCACTGGTGCTTCTTCTGAATGTGCACTACACAAAAGGAATATTCTCAGATGCCCAGGAGGAGGTGGGCTCTCAAGAGGTCTTGAGAATAGAGCTCTCCTGCTTGTGTTCTTCTAAAGGGGTCTGTGCCACACGTGGCCGTGCTCTGTTCCACCTGCTTGATGATCCCCCTCCATATTATCCACTGCCATGATTACTCTGGAGCGTGGGTGAAACCTCATGTCGTATAATAATGTGTCATAGAGGAGAATAAAATGGCAAATGTAAGTGATCTCTGCCTTTGGGATAAGTTTTACTATTGAAAATGGAAAAATAAGAAAGACTATGAAAATGGCAAAAGGAAATTAGATGCTGAGCAGGCAGGTTGTGACCTTCTAGGGTGTCCTTGCTAAGTGGATAGACACACAGACTTTTGCAACAAACGTGAGTGATCCTTTATCAATGAAAGATTGGTAGAGGCCACCCTGCACCACATCATCTCAAGCTTAAGTTCCTCAGAGGAATTTCCAGGACAGCCAGCATCATATCATCTCACGCTTGAGTTCCTCAGAGGAATTTCCAGGATAGGCATCATCATATCATCTCACGCTTATGTTCCTCAGAAGAATTTCCAGGAAAGCCAGCATCATATCATCGCAAAGCTTAAGTTCCTCAGAGGAACTTCCAGGACAGCCATCATCATATTATCTCACGCTTAAGTTCCTCTGAGGAATTTCCAGTAGAGCCAGCATCATATCATCTCAAAGCTTAAGTTCTTTAGAGAAATTTCCAGTACAGCCAGCATTATATCATCTCAAAGCTTAAATTCTTCAGAGAAAGTTCCAGTACAGCCAGCATCATACCATCTCACGCTTATGTTCATCAGAGGAATTTCCAGGATAGCCAGCATCATATTATCTCAAAGCTTAAGTTCCTCTGAGGAATTTCCAGTAGAGCCATCATCATATTATCTCACGCTTAGGTTCCTCTGAGGAATTTCCAGTAGAACCAGCATCATATCATCTCAAAGCTTAAGTTCCTCAGAGGAATTTCCAGTACAGCCAGCATCATATCAACTCAAAGCTTAAGTTCCTCAGAGGAATTTCCAGGACAGCCAGCATCATATCATCTCACATTTAAGTTCCTCAGAGGAATTTCCAGTAGAGTCAGCATCATATCATCTCACGCTTAAGTTCCTCAGAGGAATTTCCAGTAGAGTCAGCATCATATCATCTCAAAGCTTAAGTTCCTCAGAGGAATTCCCAGTACAGCCAGCATCATATCAACTCAAAGCTTAGGTTCCTCAGAGGAATGTCCAGGACAGCTAGCACCATATCAGCTCAAGCTTATGTTCCTCAGAGGAATCTCCAGGACAGCCAGTGCCATATCATCTCAAGATTACTGATTGCGTCGGAAGCGGCCAGTTCTGTGCTCTGTGCTCTGTTACGCGAGCGAGCGTTGGAACGTGGTGCGACTTGACGCGTATCGACGGCAACGGGTCCGTTACTCTAACCGCGAAGGCTGCGGGAGAGAACAGCATTGCTGAAGCTCACGACCCCCTGCTACCCCCGTATACTGAACGCCTACAGCAGCGACCGTAGCCTACATCAGCGACCGTAGCCCAGGGACTGGGGTCGCGGTGGGCAAGCGGCTGTGGGCACTCGGCTGTTACACGCAAGATCGCGGCCTGGGATTACGGCGGTCCTGCGCCTTGAGCAGTGGCTGCAGAGGCTACGCGGGTGGCTCACAGACTTGCAGGGAAGCGGAGGAAAGCGGAGGGCGGCCCGGAGCTGTGAAAACCTGCCTACCAGCAGAAGCGCCCATGCGAGGGCTGGGCACTTGGTAAGATCCATTTTAAGAAAACCTGGCTACTTTTTTCTGTTTTCGTTTCCCGGCCGTTTGACTTGGCCCTTGCTAGGTTCTATTTTGGAAGGACCTAACTTGCACTTTGCTCTGGGTCTGGAGGTCGCAGTGCCATACGCCGACCTCAGTAGGAGACTGTAGGTCACCCTTGGATCCGGCCTTCATACTTTATATACAATCTGCTCCCTGTGACTACTTGAACTCCATTTGGATAAGTCTATAGCCTATAGACTGTGATCGGTTGCTTGCAACCGAGCTTATAGGCATACTTAGCCCAGGGAACTGCTAATACACTGCTCTAAACTGTGTCTCTATACACGCGACACTGAGTTTTCAGAGATTATTAAAGAAGCATTTCAAGACCCAACATGCTATCAGTTAGGAAATGCTCTGCGACGAGATATAATCTACGTAATCAGAAGAGCAGAACCCCAACAATAAAAGCAAACAGAAGTAAAGGATCCAAAGAAGCACCTGTGGAGAAAGGAGCAATCACTGATTTTTTCTCGCTCCCTGATACCGCTAATATTACAACACCAACACTCCTGATGGATAAATCTACGGGGGGCTCTGGTATGAATACCTCTATGGAGGCACTTGGTGAAAGTGTAATAGATAACAATTCGTTATTGGACTTGTGTTTATCTATGCAGAGATCTATGACTCCTTACCCAGGAAGCAATTCGGTTATCCAGAATGATAGCTACCAACACCTGTCTACTCACACACAGCGGGAAACATACAACAGTCTATCTGCTTCTCCAAATTTGGATGTAAATTTGGAATCTTCAGAACCTGATTGCGGTAGGGATCAAGGAGAAAGTCAGATAACCTTGGGTGACTTGCAATCTTCAGTTGCATCTCTGCAATTTGCTCTGAACATCCTTTTAAAGATATGTGGGAGGATATTGGAAGTCACCCTTACCCTACCATCAGCAAATAACGGTAAAAGTGATCTGCCTCACAAGGAAGAGAAGACCATCCCGCCAGACTGCCCGGAGATCGAAGACATCGAATCTAACACCACAACGAATGTGGACGTCTTCTACTCACGTAAACAGCGACGACTGGTGAAAAGAGCCCTTGCGAGGAAAAAGCGCCAAATGGCAACCTTAAGAACACCGGACACAGTGGAGCAGGAAGAAGAAATATCTACTCCTACCAAAGGCAGCACCCCTAAACAAGAAAAGAAAAAACCCAAATGCAAGGTACCTCGAGAGAATAAAGGCACTGCTAGCAGGGAGAATAAACTGACTAGTTGGCTTATTCTTGAGAAGAGCACTATCAACAATACAGTTGAGGAGATTGTGTCTAATAAGAGTATTATTGTACCTCAAGCAGATGAGAAAGATTCAGATCATTCAACATGTCTTGATGAGCTGAAGGACAACCCCGCAGTTGACATTACAAATGCCGTACCAACCAATCCAGCTCGAACAGATATAGTATCTGTTCCATTAGGGGAACTTCAAAACAACGACAAAGGCAATAATATACCATATCAAGGTGGAAGGATATGTATTATTAAAAACCTGTACCAAAACAGCGATCATGATTGGCTCTCTAGATCGGCGCTGTTGACTAGACTGTATTCTATACCACAGTTTAGGGTGCTGAGATCAGAAGACTTTGAATATGTGGAGCCCTTGAAAGCAAAGAACTCTAATACCTCGGCATTACACTGTAAATTTTTAGCGACTGCCAATCTGATTCGCAGCTATAACGCAAGCTTGTGGGAAGTGGGTATTGAAGTAGATGCTGATCCAAATATAATCGATCCACAATGGCCAATACATATACCAAGCACCAAAGCGGTTGAAATTATAGCACCGAAATTACCTAACGGCAACGCAGTACAACTAGCGGATGTGCAAAATGTGCTTAAATGGCTTGCCGAATCCCTGCCGTCGCTTTCCTTATCCCAATGAGATCAAAGTTTAATCACATGGAATTGTCGGGGATTTAGCCACTTATTATCGGCAGTGGGCTCCTCTTCTCTGCTAGTGGGGAAAACATGTATTTGTCTACAGGAGACGTGGATCACCACTCAGGCACTTCTCAATGGCTATTCAATTCATCAGGAATTAGCCAAAAAGGGTCCCAAGGGAAGACCGTATGGAGGCCTTATAATTGGAATCATACACCCACTAAAATCTTTGAGGATCCACTCGAACTTTGACGAATTTGTACTAGCAGTTGAGATTGAACTCACTGGTAAAGATAAAATGGAGAAGATGTTAGTGATTAATCTCTACAATCCACCTGAATCTCCACACAGAGACCTCATTCGGGATGCTTGCCATTCGTTACTGATTGATTGGATGGTAGATTCTTTTTTTTTTTATTTATTTATTTATTTACAAGTATATACAAAAAACAATATCAAAGTACAGAGGAACAACAAGGAATAGAAAAAAAACGGATCAAATAAAATCATTGAACATGTTCCAAATCTTTTCATATGAGGACAACTTACATTTCAATCTGTAGATCATTTTTTGAACCCATTCCTCAAATGACGGACGGATCCGACCTTTCCATCCTCGAAGGATCAACCTTTTAGCAACAATGGTTGCTCTAAAAAGCCATTTCTTGAGGGGAGAGCTGACTTCAGCCAGCTCAGAATCTTCCCCTAGGATCATTGTCTTAAAGTCCAGGACACACCCTTCACCCAAAATTCTGACACACAATCTAGTAACAATTGTAAGTGACTTCAACTGTCATATTGTGGGTCCAATGAGTAAGACCAATAGCCCATTGCTGAAGAATACAGGCACGATGTGGCATAAGGAGGCGAATGCGGAGGGACTGCTGTGGTTCAATTTTTTTAATGCTTGGGATTTTGAAATCTTGAATGGTAGAACTCCCAGTGACTATCCAGGTCAATCTACTTGGAGAAATACCAGAGCCCGCAGTACTCTAGATTATATCTTTGTAAGTCCATCAATGGTTAATCTGACTGCGGATATGAAGGTCAGTGACAACGATTGGAGCGACCATTCCTCCCTATTGTTAACATTTAATTTTGTTCTTCAACATATTTTCCCTCGATCGATTGGCGATTTGAGAACGAACCACACCTCTTCAAATATTCGCTGGTCAGACAAAAATATCACAAAAGCTGTAGAAGCTATGAATAAAATGCCAGATATTGGCCATGCTGCTCTTCTCAGAATGTCCGGCAACGATATTGAAAAGTGGATAACTTCCTTCTCACACAAGCATGCTGCTGTGAATATTAACATAATCGCTCCTGATGCCAAAATAACTAACACATTTGATGTTGAAATCAGAGACGCTAAAAGAATCTTAAGAGCAGAACTTAGGATGCTACAGAAAAACTCTACCACCTGGGATAGTTACCTGATTTCCAGTAAGAAACGCAAGAACACCTTTAGATCTTGGCTCAGACAAAAACGCTATGCGTCCAAATTAGCTAAATGGCAAAAGACAGTTCAAATATTATGCACAAGAAATTCCCGCTCCATATGGTGTCTATTGAGACAGGCCAGAGGCGAAACGAATAGTAGTCTTAACAATCCTATTGACAAGGGCCACTGGGAGGAATTTTTGAGAAGTCGCAATAACCAGTTATCTGATCTGTCTATGGTGCCGACAGTCTGGAACAGCCCTGCCCCTCCTTTCAAGGTGTCGATCGATTCATTGATAATCATGATTAAAAAACTCAAATCATCGAGAGCGCCCGGGCCCAATGGCCTAGCGAATGTTATATTAAAAAGCAACCCTGAATATTGGGCAGAGGTCCTGAAAATAATGTTTGAAAAAACTTTGAAAAACGGCCTTATACCGGACTCCTGGCGAACTGCAACCTTGGTCCCCATATATAAGAGGGGAAGTCGTACTGACCCCTTAAACTATCGATTATTATCTATGTTGGATTCCACTGGCAAATTATTTTCGACATATTTACTTCAAGAGCTCCATATATGGATGGACAGAGAAAAGATCTTGGACCAATTCCAATGTGGTTTCAGGAGTGGATACTCTACGGTGCACAACCTTATTACAATGGATATACTCCGGAATAAGGCCAGATCTCCCGGCAGTCCTCCATTATACATATTATTCATTGATTTTAAGACTGCCTTTGATCTAGTGCCGAGAGACTTGCTGTGGACCAAATTAGAAAATCTAGGATGCCCGAAGGGAATATTATATTACCTCAAACAGCTACATTGGGATACCACAGTCTCTCTAAAATTAGATGCAAAGGGTAACAGGACCAATAAGATCGACCAATTGCGAGGCGTCAAGCAAGGCTGTGTGACAGCACCAACATTGTATAATCGCTTTGTTCATGACATTCTAAAAGCCTTATCTGAAGTCCATAACTGTCCACCTAAGATTGGCCCAGCTCACTGTGCAGTTCTAGCCTATGCGGATGACATAGTTATTATGGACCATACTATCAAAGGTCTTCAAAATTCTGCAGAGGCATTATGGAGCTATGCCAATAGGAATGGCATTACTATCAACTTAGACAAAACCCAGATGATGGTCATCAGCAATAAGAAAATCGCCAGAGTGAGTCTACAAATTCAAGGGTCCGGAATTCAATATACTCCCTTTTATAGATACTTGGGAATTGAAATAGAGCCAAAGGGTCAATATGCGATGTGTAAGCAAGTCCGAATCACGAGAGCGGCACAAATCAGTGCTCTAATATATCATTTTTCTACTTCTCACTGTGGATACACAGTCTGGGCTGCACGACAATTGTATCTACAGGTACTAACTCCTATGATTACTTATGGATTAGAAGCCCTGCAGCTCATGGATTTGGGGTGGCTCCAGATATTAGAAGGAAAATTCTGGAAGAAATTACTTGGCCTCCCAAATTGTATACCAATGGCTATCCTAAGACTTGAATTGGGCCTGATATCTTTAAAAGCACAAGTTCTCAGAAAAAGAGCTGAACTATATTTAAAGATGTCACTAGTTACAGAAAGTCCTCTCCTGAACACATTGCATAATGAAATAAATAAATTGTCTTCATTCCCTTTCATGAAAAAACAAATGGAGGAATATCTGGAAAAGATTGGTTGGTCAAATAGGCATAACGGCATTCGAACCTCTACCTTGTGTGCCTTATCTAAAAAATCAGAATTATATGATTGGATTGAAAACTATGCACACTTGGAAGAATTGAAACGATATAAATTTGTCCAACATATGAGTTACATTTTTAAGAAACCTGTTCCCTATCTCTCTCTGTGCCCCTCTCCGCGATTAAGACGTTTTATTATATTATTGCGGACGGACCAACTGCCGGTATTGGCTATCAGCGGGATTATGAGTAATCTCACCAAGATAGAACGATCCTGTCGATTATGCATGAATAATATGGTGATTGAAACAGGAAAACATGTATTAACTAGATGTTCGGCCATGCAAAAAACCTATGCAACTTGTTATGGGGACTTTGTCCACCATTTGGACCACATTTGCAGCGAAGATTTTTGGCTTAGAGTGCTCAATGGCTCAGGAATGAAGCTCTATATTGCTGTATACAATGTATGGCTAACAATTGAAAAATTATTAGAAATAGCTATATAGAGATACTTTACCTACTTTTATTATTGTGACTACAACCAGTCTTATGGCTGTTCGTATTAGTTAAGGTTTATACGAGCTATTGACATGCAAGTCTTATAATATAGCTTGAATGCCTATTTTATAAGTTACATTATTATTATTATTAGATATGAATTAATGGTATTATCTTTGTTTTATCTAAATAGAATTTTATTCTATAAAATGTTTTATTGATTTAAATGTGAAAAGCTTATGTTACGCTGTTAACACATTAATAAATAAATATAAAAATATCATCTCAAGCTTAAGTTCCTCAGAGGAATTTCCAGTAGAACCAGCAACATATCATCTCAAAGCTTAAGGTCCTCAGAGGAATTTCCAGGACAGCTAGCTCCATATCATCTCAAGCTTATGTTCCTCAGAGGAATTTCCAGGAAAGCTAGCACCATATCATCTCAAGCTTATGTTCCTCAGAGGAATTTCCAGGAAAGCTAGCACCATATCATCTCAAGCTTATGTTCCTCAGAGGAATTTCCAGGACAGCTAGCTCCATATCATCTCAAGCTTATGTTCCTCAGGGGAATTTCCAGGAAAGCTAGCACCATATCATCTCAAGCTTATGTTCCTCAGAGGAATTTCCAGGAAAGCTAGCACCATCTCATCTCAAGCTTATGTTCCTCAGAGGAATCTCCAAGACAGCCAGTGCCATATCTTCTCAAGCTTAAGTTCCTCAGAGGAATTTCCAGGACAGCCAGCATCATATCATTCTTTTGACACTGCTTCAGACGTTCTCCCTCTCTGTGGTCTGGAACCAGGGCATGTAGCTTCCCAACACCTATTAAGCATGAAGATGTACTAACATTTATAAGAAAGCTATTCAATCTGAGGGCATGTCATATTGACAGTCTAGTGTCCGTTTCCGAACTGGCACAGTACAATTTTCTGATTATGCAGCATTGTATGATGCAAATGTCCCACCAAAACAATATTTGCAATTGTAATGCAGTGTTTCTCTTGGGAAGCCAGTGTTAATAGATCATATTTTTCAATGAAACTATTTCTTGTTTTTTGGGTACGTTATTTCTGATGAGAATTGTTTGTTTCGTGTTTGTTTCACTCTATTTAAGAAGAGTTGTGTACTTGCTTTCTCACTGTGTCAGTGACAAAGAGAAATGGAATAGGAGGAAATGTGACACTAGCAAACCGTTTGCAGAAGCGACACATCTTTTGAAACTTGGATACAAGAAGGTAAAGTGGGAATTATCCTGTTGCTGCCACATTACTGCAGCACCATAATCAGGGCTTGGTGGCAAAGTGGCAGATGTACCTCGAGCCATTTGCTGGAGGTACATCCTCCACTTTACCCACAAAATGTATTTGCCGTTAGCAGATAATCCAATCAAAATCACCACAAAGACTGTACATGGAGTCCTGTGCTCTAGCTCCTTGAAGCATCTATTGTGCTAGATGAAATTACAAACAAAGATTGCAATCCAAATAACAGGACAGACTCAAAGAATATGGCAAAACACAACTTTATTCAAAGTAGGGAGACCAGACAAACATTGACTGATGTAAGTACTCTCACTTAGCAGCTTGATAACACTGAGTTCTTTATACCCCAATATGTGTAATCTATGACGTCATTCTGCGTGGCATGAACACAAAACCTATCAAGGTAAAGGATTGGTTAAGGGAAGGGTTATAGAATATATAAGGATTAGTGCATCATTGGCTACCCCTTATCTGTAGGGCACACCTTGAACTACCTCTACATGCATATAGTACTGATTATAGCAGACAAAATGGCGGTGGATTGGTCTAAGCAACATTGTATGTGAGGTTGCCCTCAGACCCACTGATTGGTTGGCATACAATTCCAACCATGAACATTCGATTCTTTTAGCAGCATGGATGTGAAACGAAACATACGTGTTTGATTCCTGTCACACTGCTTCACATTTTCCCAATTAGCCCATCACCTCTCATCAGTAGGCCATAAACCAAAGTCTTCCTTTTGTAGTTGATCATGTTGAATGTAAATTGGCCTGGAACATTCAAGGGAGTGTAAGCACACCACTATCTTCCTCTGGCGCTTAATGAATAGGCTGTGTTCTCTTCTCCAAAGTCAAGTGTTAGCAGACCAAGAATGTGTCTATTTCAACCTGTTATTTTCTGCTATTTGATTTAATTATGCTAGATGATATGATATGATATGACATGGCATTTGTAACGCGCATATACACAAGTGTTTCAAGGCGTGATGAGGCAAGGAAGGGGGTACAGAGGGAGCACAGAGACACCGGTTTTAGTAGGCCATGTGACATTGAGATTGCGCAAGTGCAAGGGAGGGGAGAGTGTAAAAGTGCCAGGGGAAAGGGGAGGGGGTGTGCTGTACATGGGATCAAAACAATGACAAGAAGTGCAGCCAGCTGGTGGCAGGTGCAAGGGTAAGTGCAGACAGTAGGTGCCCAAAAGTGCAGTTACAGGGACTATACGGTTACAGATACAGACCCAAGTGCAAGGGTTGTCGGGAGGCAGTGCGGGTGTGTGACTGGGTGGCCAGGGACCTGGCCCTGAAATGAAAGGGTAGCCAGGTGACCAGTGCAGTATCAGACAGGAAATCAGCAGGGGAGAGGAAGAGAGAAGGCAGAAGCAAAAGGAAGTTCTTGAGGTGCTTCTGGAACCAGAGATTGTTCTCCTCAAGTTTCAGAGAGGCAGGGAGGCTGTTCCAGAGGGGGGCCCCGGCCGAAGAAACAGATCTACCCCCACCTCCTTGTTTTGAGAAGTGACTGACACTGAGGTAGTTGGAGGTGGAGGAGTGAAAAGCTTGAGTAGGAAGGTATTTGTGAAGAGAGAGTTGGAGGTATTGATGACCCAGGCCCCAGAAGGCCTTGTGAACAGAGGGTATTGAACTTAATCCTTGCAGCCACTGGGAGCCAATGCAGATATTTCAGTGCTGGAGAGATACCGCTAATACAAGTACTCAACAAGGGGCTCAACTTCTGCCCAGATCGCAATTACGACTACTTCTCCACAGTAGTCGATCGACACACCTTCTGTAGAAAACTAAAATTGAGAAAAAAATTTGCAAACATGGAAGCCAAGAAACGCACCCGCAAAAAAAACTGCTGAACCGTCGAATTTGTCTGTTAAACATGTTGAACACACAGTGGATGTAATTAACATCACAGAAGACGAAGACCACTACACAATAGACAAATTCATGGAGGAACAAAACATAGTTTCAGGCCTAGCAATTCAGACAAATCTCAAAGATAAATCAAAGTTCACACTGACTTTGCCTCCTGAAAATGTTATCGACACCTTCTGTAAAGTAGTCCAAAATGAGATCATGGACATCTATATCAAAAACAACGGTCACTGCCATGGCAAATTTACACGACGGAACAATATTTCAATCCCCCAAATTCAAGCACTTAAAGACCTTAAAATGTTTATGTTTATGTTTATTATTTCTATAGCGCTCCAGACCCGGGAGTATAGGGGTGCTTAGTACAGGTTACAGGCATAGTACATAGAATGACAATAATAGTACGGCAGCAAGTATATACAACATATAAAGACAAAGGACGTGATGGCCACCCATGATGACAAAATAGACATGTGCAATATGTACAGTTTATAGCTGGGTCTAATTTAAGGTTGACTTTTTGTCAGGAGCCACCCAATGGCATGTTTCCTGAATGACTGGAAGGATTTGGAAGTCTTAATATTCAGAGGCAAGGTATTCCAGAGTTGGTAGGCGAGGACAGTAAAGCTTGAACCACCGGCTCCTTTAGAGGAAAATCTGGGTACTGTAAAACATAGGGTATTGGACGATCTTGTGGTTCTAATGGATGGTCTCATGGTGAATTTGTTAGTAAGGTAAGGGGGGGTTAGATGGTTGAGAGCTTTGTAAGTGAGGCAGAGGGATTTTGGATCGATTTTATGTTGGATGGTGAGCCATTTGCATGTAGTTCTGCTGGCAGAGATATGCTCACGCCTGGGAATGTTTAACGCTGCTCATAGCGCATTATTTTGAATGACTTGGAGTTTACTGATGATCGCTTGGTTGGCACCTAAATAGAGGCTATTGCAGTAGTCTAGCTTAGATTGTATAAGAGCTCTGGCTAGCGTAAGGAACTGTTAGGGGAAAGAAATGGTCTGCAGGCTCTGATTAGTTTTCCTGTATATGCAGTGGTTGAGGCGATCGAGTTGACTTGTTTAGAGAGGTTTATATTGGCATCGAGATAGAAGCCAAGTGTTTTCACGCTTTTGGCGATGGGGATTGTATTGCCATCAATTATTATATTAGAGTAGTTAGGGCTTAGTTTTTGTAGGTTGTTTGGTGCGCCAACAATGAGCAGTTCAGTCTTCTCGTCATTCAGGCAGAGGCCGTGTGTGGCCATCCATGCCTGAATGACGGAGAAGATTTCATTGATCCTGGCTACATCAGTATTGTAGTTGCCCGAGATGGTGAGGAGTATCTTGGTGTCATCCGCGTAGTTTGTGTAGGTGACACCCAGGCGGTCCAATTTATCAAAGAGGGGCTTTGTAAAGATGTTGTATAGTGTCGGTGAAACACATGACCCTTGTGCGACACTGCAGGTGATAGGGAAAGGGTCTGCTGCTGCCACTGGAGAGAAGACTCTTATGGTTCTGTTGGCAAGGAAGGACTGTATCCATGAGACAGCAGAAGGCGAGAAGTGGGCAGCAGAAGAGAGGTGGTTACAGAGTATCTTATGGTCGGCCAGGTCGAAGGCTGCTGAGAGATCTAAGAGGAGTAAGATGACAGCCTTGCCCTTATCTTTAATTTCGTCAATCTGACTTTTGAAGATCAACAAGGGCAGTTTCTGTTCCATGTTGAGGCCGGAAGCCAGATTGACGTAGTCCAAGTATTTGGTTGGACTCTAGGTAATGCTGAATTTGCAGGTAAGCCACTCTGTCGAGGATTTTTAGCAGGAAGGGAACAGTTGTGATGGGCCTGTAATTTGTAGGGATGGCTGGGTCCAAAGTTTGTTTTTTGAATAGCGGGAGGACCCATGACTGTTTCAGATTGGTGGGTACCGAGTTAGTAGAGAATGACACGTTTATGAGCTTAGAAATGAAGGGGGCGAGGTCTCTAGCTGCATCTTTTATGAAATGTGCAGGGCTGCAAAAATAATCAAGACTTCACTGTAAAATCATTAGACAAAGGGGGAAACACAGTACTACTGAAAACTGAAGACTACATTAAAATGGCCTTAACACATCTTAAAGACTGCAACTGCTATGAAATAATCCAAAAGAATCCATTCCCCAAATTAGGGGAAACCTGGAAAATCATGAGCAGTCATTGGAAAGACCTTGAAGTACTATCAGAAGAAGAGTACAACTATATGATCATTACACATCCAATAACACCAACGATTTATTTTTTACCAAAAGTCCACAAAAAATGTATCAAACTACCATCAAGCAGGCCAATTATCAACGGCATTGATCCATCACTGAACATATTTCAGAGTATATTGACCATCAATTGCAACCGCTGGCAAACTCACTTGCATCCTACATCAGAGATACAATCCATATCATCAAACTCACAGACAACATACCCTGGAATAAAGACTACTGGCTGATAACCATGGACGATACATCACTCTACACAAGTATCCTGCATGATAAAGGCCTTACTACCACCGAGTACTTCCTGAAAACCCGCTCCATCTCCTTCAACGATCACAACAACATGATTCTAGAAATGTTACAATTCACACCACAAAAAAATATCTTTATTTTCAACAAAACTCTTTACCGACAGATACAAGGAACAGCCATTGGCGCTAAATATGCCCCTTCATATGCAAATCTTTACATGGGACACTTTGAAATAGAATTTGCATGGCAACATCCTTCATTTACTCGCCGCAATAATATCATTTTTTGGGCAAGATACATAGATGATATCTTTATAATTTGGAACGGAACAATACCAGACTTTCAGGACTATTTCAAATACCTCAATCATAATACTTACAATCTTAAACTAACCACGGAATACAGTCAAACAACCATTAACTTCCTGGATATTACTTTCTACATTGAAAACGATACTATCTGTACAACGCTCTACACCAAACCTACAGCTGTCAACAGCATTCTCCACGCAACCAGTAGTCATCCCAAGCATATCATTCACAATATCCCCTATGGTGAAATCCTGAGGGTAAAAAGGAACTGCACAAAGGAAGATGACTTCACTGAAAAAGCCACAACAACAGTAGAAAAATTCATCATAAGAGGATATCCTACCAAACTTGTCAAAAACAGTTACCGAAAACCTCTATTAAGGACTAGGCAATCATTACTACAAATAAAACCCAAATCCAACTCTAGCATTCCCAACACTGACAGAAAAATCAGCTTCATTACAAACTACAGTGCCAACAATGCCACCATCCGGAAAACACTTACCAAATATTGGAACATTCTTAAATCAGACCCTGATCTCACTACTCTATTGGAACTCAAACATACTATTACATTCAAGAAAGCAAAGAACCTCAAGGACGATCTAAGTCCATCCCACTTTGAAATCAACACCGTTGCCAAGAACCCAAGCCCACCAACCATGTGGCTACAAAAACCAATCAAAGGCAATTACAAATGCGGTCAATGTTCAATGTGCAAGTATTCGGACAATGCAAGAACTGCTGCTACCAAACCCAATGGCACTATTCACACCATCCAACAATTTATTAACTGCAACAGCAAATTTACCATATATATCATCAAGTGCCCATGCAACAAGTTCTACATTGGAGGCACCATCAGAAAATTAAAAATCAGAATCAGCGAACACATTCGGGCAATTATCAACCAGGATTTAAGATCTCCGCTAGCTTTTCACTTTCAGAAAACGCATCAACCGACTCAGATCAGCCAACTGAAATTCTTTGGAATTGCCAAACTAAAACCTGCCTCTCGCGGAGGCAATATGGAACAAAAACTGAGACAGCTCGAAGCTCATTGGATCTGCTTAATGGACACTTGCAACACCGGCCTCAACAGTGACCAGGAACTATGTCATTGTCTGTAACATTTATGATTACACATAATCCCCTAACACCAGGATTTAATTATCAATGTATCATGTACCTTAATACAATTATACAATACCTCACCTTTTCATCAGATTGTATTTTCCACCTATTTTCCTGCCCCATCCCCCATTTTTTGTCCCCGCTACCCTCGTCTCTTCACCTTGATCCTTCCATTCATATGACTCTCCGCAATGGCCTACACTTGTCTACAATAAAAATTCTTCACACCATCATCATTCCCACGAGCATCTCCTGTGCCCCTCCCTCTGCCCCCCTCTTTTAGTACTTGACTGCCCTATGACCCTATTTATTGTGCCCATTATTCTCTTTGCACCATTATTTCTCCTTTATCAATCAGCATCACATCCACTTTCATGAGTGCTTCAGCACACCACCCATTCACCTTAGCATTTACCTAGCTTAGAACATAATGTGCATTCTTCTAGTATAATTGCTTACTGACCCTACCTACTGTGCTTACAACTTCCCTTCGCACCATCATTTTTCTTTTAAAACCCGTAACACACATATTATTATGATTGTTCCAACACATCATCCAATTTGTGTTGCCAGTACCAGGCCAAGTACTCATGGTGCTCACACAGTCCATTTACCTTGTTCTCTTCTCCTTCCATCACCGCCCGAACAATTCACAAGCGAATCTTGCATTCATTTTATGCAAGTTCACTTATTTTCATTTGGACACACAATACCAGCAAGATCTTAGTAGCACAGCGTTGCGTGGGCGCGATGACGTCATTGCGCAAAAACGTGCGTGTGCATGACATCATCGCGCTTGCGTTAACCCGCGAAAAAGAGCGTTTTTAAACAGACTGCGTGTTGCTAGTATGGCAGCTGTTTCCGAACTGGAAGGACCCTCATCGATTTATCGGTAAGCAACCCTCTCACTAGCTGGATGCTGGACAAGCTCCACCTTTACCTATGTCTTGGATCTTTCACTATTTACTTCAAATAGTCCATAGCTCCAATGTATTTCCCATCAGTGTCCATTTAGCCATTTAATACCACCACATAGTATATTTACTACTTTCCTAATATTTCTCAGATGGGATTAGATTCTGACATAGTCATTTCAAACATTTGTAGCTAACAATATTGGACCCAAATAAAAACATTATTATCATGCCAACTCTTTCGAATATCGTATCTCTAAGCACTCATGATCTAATTTTCACAGATAAATCTTTGTGCTACAGACCAATTGACGCACTGTAAGACCAAGCAGAAATTACCACATTTATACCACTGATCTCACAAAAATGTAAGTACCAACCTTGTCATATCTCTTTGAGCTACAATGTTTAAACTCACATAAAATACAATGCTCCCTCTCACCTGACTTCCACCCTTCTTTCTTCTTCCTCTCAGACCAATACAGTATTGACTTACCTCTCAATCCTCCTGAAGAACCGCCGCGATCCCGCAGCGGGGAAACAAGTGTTGAGGAAATGTATTGCCTTATTCTGCTTCACACAGCCAATTTGAGTTCACTACAGGACCTCTCCTGCTGAGCAAAACCCCAACTCAAGAGACCATTGTACACATAACAACTATCAGGATTACTCAACCACTCTGGCCAAAGCCAAACTTTCAAACTGTTCTTTGCAAATCTCAACTTAGTGACATTAACTAAGTGCATTTCAAGTCTCAGTCAAATGTGAAAACGGCTTTTTTGAAACCCAGCGAAAGTAACTAAGGACATCTCAAGCCTTAAACTTTTTCTGAAATTTGGACCTTTATTTCAACACTTAGTGCTTATAACTAAGGATATTATACATTTTCTTTGAAACAGACCGGATTCCTTCGCAGCATCAGCAAAAACAAGTTCATCAGGATTTTATCATTGACCTAGTGCAATTCAACTAAGGGCAATCTATCAATGTATGGACAAAAAGCAATTTTTTGATAAAACTCTGACCTCAAAAAGAGTGCCTTCTCTTACTTCATATGTGTTTTGACTTTAGTTTTTCTGTTTGGCACCAACTTTAGGCTTGTGTGCTACACATGTGTCCACACTCAAAGACTTGAAATTAAATATCTTTTTGAAACACATTATCAGTGTCATTATCTAAATTTGAGAAGCGCGACAGGAGGGCTCTCTTCCTTCTCAGTTTTTTCGAGCCCAGGTCAGCCTCTGTGGCATCCCTCAGTTTCAGCATCTCTAACTTCCTACAATTGCTAACTTGTCAAACATCCTCCACTTAGAGCGTCATCACTGTTTCCAAGGCTGATCCAATTCCCTTTTTTTACTACTGGAGAGATACGATCCCTGGACTTGAGGCCAAGGAGAAGTTTCACAGTCACAGTCCTGTTCTGGATGAGTTGCAGAGGGCCCAGAGTAGACATAGGCAGATTTAGAAAGAGGCTGATGCAGTATTCCAGCCTAGAGAGAGCCAGAGCTCTAGAGACAGTGAGCTTCAGGGGGAAGAAGAGAAAGGGATGAATACCTATGAGGAGGCGCAGTTGATAGTTTGACTTCTTAGAGACATCAAAGATGTGAGGAGAAAAGGAGAGTGTGGAGTTGAAGATGATCCCAATGTTCTTAACCTCGCAGGGGGGAGCAGGAAGAGGGACACGGGAGGCCAGCCAGAGAGTGACAGGAAAGGAGGGTGCAGGTGTGCCGACAAGGAGAATCTCTGTCTTACTGGCATTAAGGCAGAGATTGTTGGTGGCACACCACTCCTGGATAGCAGACTGACAGTCAGAGATAAGGGAAGGAGAAGAGATGGCACAGGGGAGCCTGAAAAAGAGCTGAGTGTCATCTGCACAGCACTGATATTAGGAGCAGAGAGCAGCAAATCGGTGGGCGGAAGGTGCCAGGTATTGGTTGAACAGTCAGGGAGAGAGGTTAGTCCTCTGGGGAACACCACAGGTAGAGAGTGAGATAGAGGAAAGAAAGGACCCAAGTTGGACCAAGCAGGGTCGATCAGAGAGGAAAGAGGTCAGCCAGGACAGGGTCTGATCAGTGATACCCAGGTTATCACAGAGATGATTGAGCGGGATGGCATGGTTGACCGTGTCAAAGGCAGAAGGGAGATTGAGTAAGATGAAGACAGAGGGGATATTAGAATCAAGGTTAGAGAGCAGGTCCTCACAGATGTTCAGGAGTGCAGTGTCCATGCTTCTGGATGCTCTGAAACCAGACAGATGGTCATGGAGACAACCAACAGATTCACTGTGCAGATTATACTGGGAGATGGTTAGCTTTTCCAGGAGTTTGCCCAGGAAAGGACTGATGGAGATCGGGCGATAGTTAGCTGGGCAGGAGGGTTCAGCTGAGGGTTTCTTGAGAAGATGGTGCACAACAAAGTGCTTCAGGGAGGAAAAGATGACGACTCCAGTGGCAAAGGAGTAGTTGCAGAAGTCAGCCAGGGCAGGAGCAAGGGTGTCAATGTGGTCCTTGATGGTTTTGGAAGAATATGGAAGAATCTGTTTTGATGAGACTTTCATAGATCAAACTTGTCTAGAAACCTTGTCAGGGGAGAACAGCGGAAAGGAAGAGAACGAGGAAGATGAGGTGGCCACAGGGGGGCCAGAGGTAGAGGAGAGAGTAGAGAGAGGAGGAGAAAAGGACGAAAGGGTGGACAGTATGTCCTGGGTTTTAGAGATGAAATGAGAAGCCAGGGCCATGCAGCGGGCCTGGGAGGGGACTGGAGAGGTAGAGACTGCAGCAGGGTTTGGCAGCTCCTTGCAGTTTTTAAAGAGTTTGGCTGAGTTGTTAGATGACACAGAGACACAGGCTTGGATGTGGGCTCTCTTCTTAGTGTGGACACAGAGCTGTTAATGCCTTTGGAGCAGGCTGCAGGCCAGTCTGTCAGAGGAAGCACAAGAAGCTAGCCGTTTCCTCTCAGCCACCTTGCAATTGTGTTTAAGGTTGATGAGGTTAGAGTCATACCAGGGGTTGCACATGGCTTTGGGCTTCAAGCGGAGCATGGAAAGGGCTGTGTCAGGATGTTAGTCAGCCAGAGGAGAAGGAGGGGGAGAGAAAGTGGTGGCGAAAGCCTCAACTGACACACGCTTCATGGGTCGGATGACCGAGAAGGTAGGTGACAGTTCTGGTGTTGGTTTGGCCAGAGGGGTGCAGAGGGAGGCTGGGAGGAAAGGAGAAATTGATCACTCCAGGAGAGAGGAGTGGTGAGGGGGAATAGAGCGGGAGAGGTCTGAGGAGATCATAACACTCTGAGTGTGCCCTGCAGAGTGAGTTGGGCCAGACGGGAAAATAGAAAGAGAGAGAGAGTCACAGAGGTCGCAAAAGAGTCCAGAGGAGGGACAGGAAGCATCCATGTTGGTGTTAAATTCTTCACGAAGGCAAGAAGGAGGAGTTGAGTGGTTGAGGCCAGGAGGGAGGAGGAGAGGTCCGCGCACTCAGAGATGAAGGAGATGATCTGACAAGGTGGCCGATAGGTAGTATCCATGATAAGAGAGTGGCCAGGATAGAGAGCCTGCAGGCAAGGCATTAAAAAGAGAAGTAGTCCTGCATAGGAATGACAGAGGCAGGAATCCACTCCGGGAAGATCAAGGCTACACCCCCTCCAGAATGTTTGAATCTGGCATGGAGAGGATCTTGTAGCCATCATTGAGGAAAGTGTCAAAGCTTGTGACAGAGTTGGCCATGAACCATGTCTCGGTGAGACGGAGGAAAACGAGATCAAGTTCTTCCAGGAGGTGGCAGATGTCAGAGGAGTGTTTGACAGCTGAGCGAGAGTTGAGAGTGGCAATATGGAAAATGTTGCAAATCTTGAAAGACTTCTGGGGAGCGGTACTAATTAGAGGTATGGCCTGCAGAGGTGTACAAGGTGCCCGAAGGGTGGGCATAAGAGGAAGGATGAGAGGGAAAGGTAGCCAAGGAGGAGGCAGAGGGGGGAGGCAAGAAAGCCAAAGAAAGCAGAGAAGGGTGAGCAGGAGAAGACAGAAATTGATGAGGCATGGGAAGCATCTATCAAAGTGGAGAAGGTTGGCCTGAGAGCCTTGGACCAAGACTGTGCCATTCAGGTAAACATTAATGAGGACCTTAGGGCAGTGGAAAGGGAGCCAGGAGGTCCTCCCACCGGGTGCCATCATTAATGGGAGAATAGAAAGGAGAGAGCACAGGGACCATGTGAACAGTCCATAGGTCTAGCGAGGGAAAGAGGATGTCGGTGAGGATCTGTCTGGAGGAAGCACTGGTATAGGTGTCAGCGATAGGGGGGCCTGGGTTGGGGACCAGGATATCCTTTCTGAACCTCTTCCTACCAGACTTAGTAAGGAGAGCAGGATAGTCGATAGAGAAGCAGTTTGAAAAGATAGGAAAAACAGAGAGCACCATAGAGTATGTGGGGGAAGAGGAGAGAGGAAGAGGGATGGTGGGGAAAGGTGGGGGGAGACACTAGAGGAGGAATCAAGGAGTGGTGCCAGCAGACGAGACAGGAAGGGACAAGACAATAGTGCACGATTGACTAAGTAGACAGAGCTCAGATGGAAAAGCAGGCAGAAAACAAGGCAGTCTGGTAAGCAAATGAGATTACCACGGCATCAGAAACAGAGGAGTCATTAAAAAGAGAACATAGAGGAGGGTGGAGCAGAGCAGAACACAGAGCAATGTACAAAAGAATAAAGCAGTCGACAAATGTAACCTTAGAAGAAGGAAGAATGCAGCAGAACACAAAAAGCAATACAATGCAAAACAGGGCAGTCAGTGAGGAAAAAACACAAAACTTTATACAAAGAGCAGAGCAGTCGACAAATGGTAACCTAGCGGAGGGGAGAATACAACAGAACACAGAGCAATACAATGCTAAACAGGGCACTCAATGAGGAAGTGCAAAGGGGGCGCGTGGGTGCAGGAGGCTGAAGAAGGGGGGCATGAGGCACACGTGATGGGGAGTTGCAAGGGACCACGCAGTCAGGGACGCACAATGTGACGAACCAAGGATGGAAAGTGCAAGGAACGTTTGGTCGGGAGTTGTGAGGAACATGCGTTCAGGGATTGTGAGGGACCATGCAGGTTCAAGGCGCTCAGGCACAAGTGTTGCAGAGGATGGAGACGTCGCTAGAGAACATGCGATCGCGGGTTTGTTCGGGTTCATGCAAGTCAGGGGACGCAGAGTGCGCACGGAAGCAATGCAATGGAAGATTGTGAGGGGCCACACAGGCAAGGGAGTCGAAGTGCAAGCGATGAGATGATGGAGGTGGCGACGGCACGTAGTAAATAGGGGTACAGGGGTAGAGGGGCACGGATGGGTACGAAACCGATTTGAAGGGCCTGCCAACCAATGAGAGCGTGATGGGATGGAGAGAGGGGGGAGTGGGAAAACACATGCTGTGGTGCGAGAATAAAACTTTTACAAATCGACAACTTACTGTGCCACAGAGCACCTGTCCTCACCCCAGCACCTGAGAAGTTGAAGTTGGCTTTGACCGATGTTGGTGGTGATGGCATGTAGGGACAGAGGGAGTAAACACATGTTAGTACATGCTTACCTGAATGGGGGGGGGGGTGGTCCCTGGGTCCTCCTGGTCCGAACAGGTCCAAACTAGAATTGCCCTTTTCTTCATCTGGCCTTCACTTCTGACGACGAGGCAAGAGATACCCTGTATCTAAGAGGTAAGAGCAGGAAGGAAGAGGCAGGGATAAGAACGTGGGTGGTGCTTAGGTCAGGTGACCTAGATCCACTTCCACCTGCTCCCCATCTGCAAATGAAAAGCAGTGGAGGGCTCCTTAAGTAGGGAAAAAGAGCAGCAACCAGGAAGGCAACAGGTGGGCGGGGCTTGGGGCAGGTGAACTAGATCCACTTGCACCTGCTCTCCATCAGCACTTGCTCCTTTCGGCCTCTAGAGACTTGCTCACGCTATCTCATATGAACTTTGAGTGCTTTAATTGACGAACAATTGGCTTTCGCAGATGTTTTCTTTTTCTTCAGTCTCTGAGGAATGTCCCATATTCGGAGCTTATCCATTTAACACCCTTTTTGCTCTATGCTTTTTTTCTTAAAAGTGCTTCCTTTCTTCTGGGCCTACCTTGATTCAATGATGGTTCTGCACACTGAACTATTCTTCTGCGTTTCCTGATCTTGCAGCCTTTGTCTCTGAGGTAGCTTGGCTGTATCAGACATAAATCAGTGCCCATTTTACTATCATGGCTGCCCTAGCCGCATTATGTAAACCATTGGAGCAAGCTTCTATATGTTTTCTTTCTACCTTGTATTGCTGCATATTTACAGTTATTGATCAATAAGTAACATTATCTTCTTTGCAGTCACAATTACTTTAGCTTTGGGTACATGTTTCTATTTTTGATTCAGTTACATTGTTACTCATAAGTATTTTCAGATTGTTTCAACATAAGTTCATGTATCTTCTTTATGACATCAGTCTGCACTCATCAGATATCACTTAACACTCCATGATGTCCATAGTTGTGTGCTGACATCCTTCCATGCGACATCCTTCTACTGGCTCAACGTGAGGGTACATTCTGTATGGCTGTCTGAGTGCAAAACATCTCTCATACACTCACTGTGGTATGGGAATGACACAGGGGTTCCCATGTAATGCTCTTCTCTGACCATTCCAGTATGATGGTGGTGAGGGGATGGGAACTAGTGACA
The DNA here is from genome assembly GCF_040938575.1 of Ambystoma mexicanum. Lineage (NCBI taxonomy): Eukaryota > Metazoa > Chordata > Amphibia > Caudata > Ambystomatidae > Ambystoma > Ambystoma mexicanum. The sequence continues at coordinate 44,725,935 of NC_090931.1, read as the reverse complement.
CAGCGGCTACCTGCTCCTCTACATTCCCCCCTCTGGTTGAATCTTTGACCAAATGATCTTCTTCTTTTGTCTTTATCTTCTCTTCATCATTTGCCTCTTTTTCTCTTCATATTGTTTTTCATTCTCCTTCATCATCTCTTCATGTGATAATTTCCTAGGAATCCAAATCTTTGTCACCACCCTCAGGTCTCCTGCATTCTTTATATGTTCATCCACCCTCCAGGTCATGTGACAGCACTCTCCAGATGGTGGACAGACTATCCAGCACCCTACATATTTTGTATGATCCTTGGGGTAGCATAACGTTGTTGCTGGAGGTGCAAGGTAAGTATTATTTGTATTCTCATGGGTACTTTCTTCATCCTGCACTTCTACTCCATTTGTAGTATTTATGTCTATCATTATCTTCACTCCAACAGTTCCTTGGCTGTCTGCTGGCATTGTCCCAATATGACCCTTATGAAACAGAATCCTATCATTACCAACATTAGTATTGCTCCAAGTATTTTGAAAGCATTTTCCAGCCAGGTTGGAATCCATGATTACAATGATGAGAACCAATCATGTGCCGCTGTCTCCCCAACTTCCTCCTCCATGTTCGTTTGCAGGGTCGTCTGCATAGTTATTATCTCTGTCAAGGTTCCATTTCCTCTGTCATAGGGTGTTCTAAATGTACAGGAAGAAGGCCCGAACTTGGTGCACACACATCCTTTCATTGCTGTAATCAGATCTACAACTTATCTGTTCTGAAGACTCATCAGCTCGATGGCTCTCAATTGTTCTTGGATTGCATTCAGTCATTTTATTGTTGCATTGCTCATCTGTAACAGCTCCCATCTTGTAATCTGTAGCCACTTGGCATTCACTGCAATCTGGAGGCCTGGCAGAAATATAGATGTCATTAGTACTGCTGTCTTGCTGCACAGTCTATGTTCATCTGGAATATTATCATAGGCCTCCATTGATTTTTCTGAGAAACAATTACTTCTCTTCTTTCAATATAGATCGAGTGACCTCTTCTTTCTCATGTGCCCATTTTACTATCATGGCTGCCCTAGCCAAATTATGTAAACCATTGGAGCAAGCTTCTATATGTTTTCTTTCTACCTTGTATTGCTGTATATTTACAGTTATTGATCAATAAGTAACATTATCTTCTTTGTAGTCACAATTACTTTAGCTTTGGGTACATGTTTCTATTTTTGATTCAGTTACATTGTTACTCATAAGTATTTTCATATTGTTTCAACATAAGTTCATTTATCTTCTTTATGACATCAGTCTGCACTCATCGGATATCACTTAACACTCCATGATGTCCATAGTTGTGTGCTGACATCCTTCCATGCGACATCCTTCTACTGGCTCAACGTGAGGGTACATTCTGTATGGCTGTCTGAGTGCAAAACTTTTATTCTTTCTCCAATCTGGAATTGATACATTAGCTTCTTGCTTGTCCATCCTAGTCCATTTTCCATCCTTCATGTTTTCACAAAGGTGTCTTCATATGTAAATCCCTTTTTTGATCGCTATCTTAACATTGCTCCTTTTCCTTCGAAATTGTTCTCTGGTTGTGAATGCTGCTAGAAGACTAAGGTACTGTGCATAATGTGTAGACACTACTCTTGCAATAAATGGTCTTGCTTCATTCATGAAATATGGTATTAGGGAACAAACATAACAGCTTTTGTCCAACGTCTTTCGCCCACCTCTTTCATGTGCTGGTACCATAGAATATTTTTTAAATGAATCAAATTATCAATATATGTAAGGATATCTTCTTGGTCTGCCCCAATATTCCTTTTATATCTAAACAGGTGTCTAGACACATTTTTTAAAAAGCTCTCTGTACTGCCATTGGGAACAATAAAACATTTTTCATTAACATCTCATCCTTGTGTTGCTTCGTACGACATGTCTAAATGGCAAAATGATAAGGAAGAAAACACATACCATAATACAAAATGATATCATCAACCTATTGATTTTCTGGATAGTAATTAATATCTGAAATGTTGAAGCCTCTCCACTTTGTCTTTCATTTATATGGAAATGTATCTCCTTTTTAACCACTTTTATATTAGCAACTTCAATATGATTTCCGTTATCACTCTCCTTATGATACAGGTATTCTTGGCAGGTTCCCGGCTGGATAAGACTGTTATATGTATGAAAAAATAGCATACACGAGTGTGTGTATTATCCCTATAATAGGAAGCATGCTCGATGGACACACAGTACTCTTCCTTTATCTTTTCTCTTCAAACTCCAGATTCTTCTCTCATTGTTCCTTTACTCCTATCTAAAAAGTTCCAGGGTAACTGCAAGTCAATCTTTTCTTCATCACATTTTGAGAAATGCTGGCCTTTAGCTGGTTTTTAAGAAACGCTGGTCTTTAGTTAATGGTGATTGTGTCCACTTGTATTTCCTTATTGTCATTTCTACCCATGGAATATGTCTGCATGTGTGGAGCTTCTTCTCTTGCTTCACTGTGGGCAGCTGTGGGATGGGGCGATGGTTCACCTTTATACAGTTTAATATCATGTAGTTGCAGGCAGGCATGTCTCCCTTTTAGTTTGACTGCATTGGGACTAACTTCATCCTACTTGTGTGGTTCATCAAAACGAGGGGTGTTCTAGGTGTGCACAAACATTTGTACTAGCACCTGGTCTCCTGGATAAAAATAGGAGGTTTCAGCAACTCCTCTATTTCAATAGATTGATTATCTTTTTTCTTTTTTTTTACCCTGCCCCTGGTTTTGATCTGTTGAGACATGAAAGAAATACTTGCAGTCATTGTTGTTAGGTAGTCATGCATCTTGTCACCTAATGTCTTTGCTACACTATGGGCATCAACACTTACTCTAGTTGGAGGAGCAAGTGGAGTTCTCATTCAGCGTCCAGTCTCCAACTCATGTGGAGTTAGATGGTGATCTGAGCTGGGCTGATTCTCTCCTTTAAAAGTCTGATAATCTCTCACAGATGCCATTGGCCAGAGGGTGATAAGTGGAAGAAAGCCTGTGTCTAATTCCTAAAAAAAGAACTACTCCCTCAAATAGTTCATTCACAAAATGTGGTCCATTGTCAGACAACACAATCTCACATACACCCCATCTCAGGACACCTCGCACACAAGGAACTTGGCAGCACATGTGGAATCAGGGTGTTTGCGTGGACCTTCCTCAATCCATCTGGAAAACAGACATACCACAACCAGCAAATATCTGTTGCATGTCTGTAATATATCTACAATGAGCTGTGTCACGTGCTCTAATCGATTTGGGGAAAACCACTCTTTTGCAATTGTAGCACCAAGACTTTCTAGATTCACGTGTGCTGGGTAGTGAAGCTGTTCCCGTGATAATCTTAATAATGCTAGAGGTATAACTGGCTTTTCCAGTGCGATCCTGTCTCCAATTTGCCTTAGTGGAGTATAAAGAACACCCGCCTTTTATCTATATATCCAGCTCTTCTAGAAAATGCTGTCCTTGTATTTCAATAAACTTGACAATAGACAGCATGTTAAAACCCTCCTTTACTAGCATGTATCATTCTGTCATTTGTTTACCATATTCTATTTCTAAACTGTACACAGGTGGATAATAGACTGCTTTTTGGCCTCTACATCTGTGTCTTTGTTTCCGCAGGAAATTATGTCTGCTGGTTTAGAATGTACTGAGCATTTTACAACTGCAAGGCTCAATGAAAGACTTAAGGCCTGATTCATGGAACATGTTCCTATGAGATTGTGCCATTATAAAACACTTCCATGAATTAGGCCCTCAATGTTTTGATAAGCCTGTAAGATAGGTCTGCATGTTGCACTCTAGTGCTTTCAACATGAAGGACACCCCTCCTTTTCCAACGTGACAAACCTGCATGTACAGTTAATGTCACATAGGTGAAGTCAGAGTACACCATCAATTCCTCATCCTCAAAGCTCTGCAGTGCTTTGATGAGTGCCACCAATTCAGCAGCCTGTGCTGAGTAGTTCAAAGACAATCTCACACTTGTCACAACCCCAAATTCACACTCTCAATTCAGTTTTAGTACTACTGATCCCGTTTGTCTTTCCCAGTTTTTGATCAAGTCTTGATGACCCATCAATAAAGAGAACTTCCCCCCTGTCAAGAGCGTTTCTCTAACCTGGGGGGGTTTTGTTATAATTTTCAATATACATTGTGCAATCATGTACATAGTCATCCTCGCCTACTGGGTCTGCTATAAACATTGCTGGATTCACTGCTTTACATCTAACAATTTTAATTGCAGGATTCAATATAATTACCTCGTATCCTGATGCTCTTTGCGTGGCAAATGTTCTTTTCGGCTTCTCTAAAATGGCAAATAATGCATGCTCTACAAATAATGTTATTGAACAGCCCATGGTTTTACATGAAGCCTTTTCTATTGCAAATGCAGCAACTGATAAAGACTGCTGACAAGGGGAGTGTCTTTTCATAACAGGATCTGCAATCCCGCTATAATAGGCTAAAGGCTTGTGCCCATGTCCTAATGTTGTCTTTCGTGTGAGAACTGCTGTCATAACTTCTCCATTTGAATGGGAGAATAAGTACAATTATTTATGATAATCTGGAATCCCTAACACAGGTGCTGTGCATATGGCCTTTTTTAATTCTTCAAATCCTTCGGTCACATTATCTGTCCATGTTAGTGTGCTCTTATCTACCTGAGCTTCTTTAAAGAATTTTACAAGTGATTGAATATATGTTCTGTACTCAAACACACTGGCCATGATTCATGGATTATTTGTGCTGAAATAAACGGGATTTGTGCACTATTCTGCCCGCAAATCCCTGTTTAACAAATGGGAATTGTGGGCAGAATGGCGCACAAATCCTGTTTTTTTCGGTGCACATAATCCATGAATCAGGGCCACTGGCTCTACAGTAATTACATAAGCCTATAAAGTGTTGCAGTTCCCTCACTGTTTTGGGTGATGGGATTTTCATGATTGCCTCTGCCCTTTCAGGCGTCGCTTTTTCTCCTCATGTGAGATTAATTGTTCTAAATACAAGACTTATTCTTGACAATATTGTAACTATTCTTTATCTAATTCATACCCTTTTCTGAGAGTATTGTCATGAGCTCAACTGAGTCTTTTCGTTACCTTTCTTCAGTCTCACTGCACACCAAAAGGTCATCCACGTATTGGATTATCACACTTTCAAGTTGGACATTACCCAAGTCCATCTGGAGGACGCTATTAAAGATCAAAGAGGACACTTGTGGCAATAAAGTATGTTTAAAGTGGATAATTCTATAGGAAAAGGAAGTCAAATTCTGTGAGTCTTCGTATAGGGGAATTGAGAAAAATATTTGGCCTTAGACGGGATATTGCACAATATTGTCGCAGGATTTGGAACTAAAGCAAACTCTGCTTCGACTATATTGTTTACAGGGCGAAGGCCCTGGATAAATCTCCATGACCCCCCCCACTTTGATTTTTTTCATTGGGTACATGGCTGTGTTACACGGAGAATCAAAAGGCAATAATATGCCTTGCTTTATTAAAGCGGAAATGGTCTCAAATATGCCTTCATCTGCTTTTCTAGACATGGGGTATTGCTTTGCCGTGGCAAAAGGGCTCCTGGTTTAATCTTAATTTGAACTGCCCATGTTTCTTTTAATAGACCTACATAATATGTGCTTGTGATAAATAAAACACTTGCCACTTTCTCTAAGTCTTCCTGAAAAAATGGCGGTTTCTTTTTTACCAATGCCATTCTCAATTGGATGTTTATATTCTTTACTTTAATCCAAAAAGTGAGACTTATAGAAAATACCAATTCATCGCCGGAGTAGTCATCTCTAAAAAGCTCTTTGTTAGTCAAATCTGTCAATCTGTATCCTTTACTGAGAGCTATCACTGTTCTCCATCTTCTTCATTCATCATCTGTCCCATGGAGCATTACCGTTACATCTCTGAAAACTGCTGCTTCTAATTCCAAGGGAATCATCTGCCCTTCTTCATCGTCCATATGGATGTTTGGCCTAAACAAAAAACCATTAGGTATTCTCAATATTGTGCCTATCATTCTGGGCAACCATAATAAAAGAATAGTCACTCCCTGCAGGAATACATCTGGATCTAAAGGAACACCTCGTAATGCATTATAGCTTGTAAAGCTAAAATAAAATCTACTACATTCATGTAATGTATCTATAGGGTTCAACACACTATCTCATAATTAGAGAAAGATGTTGTCATGTTATGTTTCGTCATGAAATCACGTCCTAATATGTTAACGGATTTCTGCCTAGAATATAATTATGGCACAGACATATCATGTTCTTCTATACAGATTGGCAATTCGTACGTTAAATGAACTAAACTCATCACCACAAAGAATCCGTGAGCATTCATGGAAGTACCTGACATTAGGTATTTTCTCTCATGGACACAGGAACGAGTCAGTCCAGTGTCTACAAGGAACTAAAATGACTTGGCTCCTATTGTCAGCTTGACCCTTGGTTCCTCTTAGGGGGCTGGCTTTACTGATAGTACTGAACACATCAGTTCATCCTTTGAGCTACCCTATTGTGGGTATACATGTATCCCCGTACCTGTGAAAGGATTTCCTCCTACCACAGCCACACTCCCCAATTTGGGTGCAGGTGCTTGCTGAGCTCCTGTATTCAGATTCCATTGTGGTACCGTAGCCTGTTGCATCTGCGCTTACAGCAGCGGTTGTACCTGATGTGCTTGCATGGATACTGGCATTTGCTTTGGTACTGACTGCATTTGCTGGGGTTGTGCCACATATGTTTGAGTATGTGTTTCCCCTCTTGGAGCATGCCAAATCTATTGCATGTCTGGATGTCCTAGCGATGTGTCAATTTGTTCCACAATTCCAACACTGTGGCAGCTGTCCGCCATTAAATCCTCCTATTTATTTATGTATGCATGTATTTATTTATTTGTTTTAGAATTTATATAGCGCTCTAGATACTAGGGCATCAAGGGCATCAAACTTCCCTGAGGGTTTTCAAATCCACCTTGTACTACTCTTCTAGACCCATTCCCTCTTCCTCTTGGCCAATAGCTGTTCCAACTCTGATCTGTGGAATACCTTGCATTATTTGGTTGCCCTGACTGTATCTCCTATGTCACGCCTCCTTCATTACTCATCAATACCACTCCTTTTATGGCTTTTATTGATATCTTCTTCTGCTTTCTGTTCTCAGATGTCTTTTTATTCTTCTCCTGCAGTAATCGGCAGTGATGCACGACTGTCAATTCTATTTCTGGCCATGGCATCACTTCCGTTCCCACCTGTTTTTTCAATTGCTGTTGCACTGGCTCGGGCAGCCCTTGACACAAAATATGGTAAAATAATGCTACCATTTTATCTGACGTTTTATGAGTATCCTGACACCATCTATCCTGAATATCTTGAATATAAGCAAGGCTTCCGTTTTTATGGTATTTATTTGTCTGCCATTTCTGTCATTATTCATCCATATTTATTTTTTTATCCAACGGTTCATGGGTATGCTGACACCATCTATCCTGAATATCTTGAATATAAGCAAGGCTTCCGTTTTTATGGTATTTATTTGTCTGCCATTTCTGTCATTATTCATCCATATTTATTTTTTTATCCAACGGTTCATGGGTATGCTGACACCATCTATCCTGAATATCTTGAATATAAGCAAGGCTTCCGTTTTTATGGTATTTATTTTTCTGCATTTCTGTCAGTATTCATCCATATTTATATGTTTGCCTTTTTTTCTGTATTTAACAAGATTTAGTATTTGTCATATAAAAGGATAATTCACAACCAGTATTTGTCTGCATTTATTCTAATAAAAATGCATTTATGAAAGCACTAATTCAGCCATTTAGAAAATAAATGCTATTTCAATTTGATCCATAACATCAAACGGTTGTTTCTGTGACTGCTGCTGCCTTAAGACATATGCTGTCAGCAATGTAAAGAACTTAGAAACAATTTTTATACAACTATTACAGTCTCCAAGCTGCCAATCTGCAATGTGATTGGCCTATGATACATGATTGACATCCTAGAGAATCAGACAGAAAGACCTGTTTTTCAGTCATTTCCATTTTTATAAATAAATACAGACAGAATGCAGACTGATTTCCATCTGTATTTATGTGTAAAAATAAGTAAAAACTGAAAACTAGAAGCCTTAAATATAAGCAACAGGATCTTCATCCTCTCCCATCTTCCTAGTCATAATCGCATCCATGTCTGATGTGCCAGGATATTGCACTCTGAGCGGCCATACGTATGCTCCGAAATTATGAAATGGCGCTCTATTGTGTGTCGTATTTTGCGCAGTGAAACCTGTGCATCATGCTTGCTTCCAATTGTTGTCAGAACTCTCCCCTAGAATAGCTGCTCGTAACCATTTTACGTCACCTGTAGCTAGTGTCTTTCCCAATGAACTTGATGGTCTCTAGCCAACCCTCTGACTGGAGATCTCCAAAACAGCCCTTTAAGATGAGTAGCAGTACCCTCGAGATAGATGGGGATGCAGATTCATACTCATGCATCAAATAGTCAAGACAACTCAATGGTTTGGCAAAGGGAGTCTGTTTAATGACAACTACATAAAACGGGGAGTTCATGGATATCAGCAATCGCTCGATCTTCTCTCTCTCTTCCAACTCCAACTCAGTTTTCAATTTCAGAAAAAACACAGTATTTATAGCAAAAACTTGTCATCATTGATGTGCAATCTAAAAAACCTAACATGCAACGTGATTGGTTATAGGAAGGTAACTTTATCATAGGTACTATATCTGTCTGTGGTAACGGGGAGAGGAGATTGGACAATCAATGTTAGGTGGGGCAACTAAGCCCTCTTTTCAAAATGGCCACTATGAACGTCACTAAAATTACAACGTCCTATTGGCTCTACTCTCTATAGGACCCTAGATTACTCAGTCCACTATGATTGGGTTGGCATCAACCCCACTCATAATTTTCCACTCATGTCTTAGCAGCATGCAGAACAATCAGCCAGGTGCAGGGAGCTCATCTGCACCCCATCTTCCCTCCAATTATGTTACAATCAATCATCACTTCAGTGGTCATGTGTCAAATACTGCCTTGTAGTTTGCCTTGAGTCTGCTTCTTGGACTGAGAATTTTTAGGGAGTATGGGTATGGCGGCGATTCATGTGTAGGTGTGAAAGTCTCATCCTTCAGACCTTCCTTTTCACGTGACTAGGACACCGTGAAATCCGTGAAATCAATTTAATTCTGCCAGTCTTCTACCATCTGTGGCTTATCTTGACCTTTCCAAACAGGATACTATGTTCTTTTCTCTTTAATTGTATTCACGGCCAGCCTTTCCCAACCAAATACGACCTTGGCTTCTTGACATGGTTACCTTCAGATGAGTTTCTCTCCGTCTTAATTCTCGATTTGTTTGCTGCAACACTCTCCTCTTGAGACCTTTAGTAGCATTTGTTGAACTCTGCTCATGTGCGTAGTGGAATTATACTCATGTATAAAGTGCTTTTGAGGTATATTTATGTACATGTTGGCGCTTGCCGCAATCTGCTTTACTACTAAGCTTATGCAAGCTTCACGATTTCTTTGCATCTTGCGGTTTCATGCATCTCTACACGTTTAAACAAACCGAATATCTTTATCGTGTACATGACATACATTTCCTCACCTTCAGTTCAAGATGTCATTTTCATCCTTAGTACTGTCTTTTTGACTTTGTGTTCCATCAGCATTCTCTGGTTTTATATCATCTATGTTTGTGTCCGTCCGATGTCTTATGATGTCACCATTTGTCTTCCTTTATTATCTTCTTGGCTTCCTCGGGTATTCCATTGACAACCATCATTTTGTCTTGACTGTAGATATGGTTTTCTCAATGGGTACCTTGCTGTCCATGTTTTCTCTGGTGTCGGTACAGGTGCTGTTACTCTAATAAGCACTGGGCAGAGCACTGCCACTGCTATTTGCTGGTTTATTTGTTCTTCATACATCATATACTTTGGCGTAAACGTACCGGGTACTACGAAGGGGGTTGCTGGAGTGTGGATGACACCTGACACTCCCTCTTCACTCCCCCCTCTGGGCAATATATCAACCACTCACACTTCCTTCTTTGTATCCACTTTAATTTCATCTTCTGCATCTAGACATCTAGGTCTGAAGAAATGCTTCTTTGGGGTCAATATCTCTATGATTCCTTTTAAGCATCCTGCTGTACTCACGTGTTCATGTTCATCTTTGTTCCATGTCATTAATTGACATTCTCCACTTGGATTACAATAGATCCATTTTCCTACATATTTTCTATGTTTTCTAGAGTACAGGAACTTTGTTCCTTCTGGTGCATAAATGCTGGCCTTCACAAAATCTCGTATTTCTTCATCAGTCAGGTCCTTTGGCTTCCATCCTGATTCAACATCAATCATGATTTTCATTCCTATGGCCTTTTTTGCAGTTTTCCGGCACTGAGAGATTATTAGCTTGATTACACAGAATCCAAGCAACAGCATCACCAACAGGGCTCCTAGCATCTTGAATGCATCTGCCATCCATTGTGGAACCCATGAAAACATTGATCCAAACCAACTGTCATCATCAACGTCGTCAACTTCATCTATCATCTGATTCTGTACTTTTGTCAGCATACCTACGGCTTCTGCTAAGGTTCCATTCTCATTGTTGTGTAAAGGTATAAATGTGCAACATGATTCTCTGATTTTTGCACAAACACCTCCATCCATAGCTGTGATCATGTCTAGGACATATCTGTTCTGGAGAGTCATTAGTCGGATTGCTCTTAATTCTTCTTTGATTGCATTAAATCCCTTTATGGACGTGTTGATGATCTGCAATAACTCTCATTTGGTTATCTGCAACCATTTAGTATTTGCTCCAACCTGATTTTGTGGCATCAGAATTGTCATGAACACTGATGAGGTTGAGCTGAACAGCCTATGTTCATATGGGATTGCATCAAAGGCTTCTATTGATTTGACAGATAAGTAGTTTTCTCTCCTCACTCGGCTTCGTAGTCCCACAGATCTCTTCTTCCTTAGGTGAGCATCTGCTTTCAGGAAACTGTCAATATTCAGATCACTTTTTGGAATCACCAGTGCTGGAACATGTACATTCACCAATGCACATATATCTCCCCCAATTCTTCGGCAATCTAATATATGCTTTTGATCCACACAACCAATAATGATCCATGATCAATGCAGTTCCATGCATCATTCCTGTAGCATCGAAGATTCGTTCACATTTCTGATTCCCTCCCATTTTTCTTGTGCCATTGTTTCTAAAGCATAGTTTGGAACTATCTAAGGGCACTATTTACAAGGGTCCTCCTCTGTCTTCGACCCATGTCAGTAGTCTTGCAAGCCTCGGCCATATTGTTTTGCATATCATTTGTGCATTTTCAATTGTTTGTTTATAGGGTGGATGCCGTAGTAATTGGCACGGCTGGCGTGGGTTGTTGCTGCTGCATGCACTGCAGTATTGAGGTCAGGACCTGCGTGACAGCCCCCAGACTTTCACGCATCATCACTGCAGAGGCATTTATTCCCTGCAATGGCCTGCGCTATCTCTTGCCTTGTGTCCTTTCCCTCTGCCACATATTTTCAAATAAGTTCCAGCATGGAGTGCTGTCTTGCCTTCACCCTTGATAGCCGTGCCTCAAGGTTGGTGGGAGCAGCAGAGGTTGAGGTGCTGCGACCGGGCGTGCATTTGCAGGGCTGGCCTCGGGGGTGGTGCTGAGGTCTGAACTGTGGAGTGCAGGAACCACAATGGTGCTGGAGGGTGTGGCCTGAGTGTGGGGTTGGGGGTGGACAGGGGGCTTGGGGTGTGTGGACATGCCACATGCATTAGGCCTTCCTCGTCCACATACTCCTCTGCTCCAATTTCGATGTCGCTCAGTGGGGCTGTGGCTGCTGCCTCGCCCACGGAACTTGTTTCTGCAGAATGGGTGCCACTGGCCGTTGAGCTTCTCACATATCCCATTCCCATTGAGGATGATACACTGAAGAAAACTTGTGCTTTACACCAAGCAACAAGCTAATCTGTTCAAATGCTGCATTAACAAAATAAGGACCTTTATATGACCTCATAAATTCGCACACTCCTCATCTGGGAAACACCTCCCTCACCAGGAATTTGGCTGCACAGGTAGAGTCTGGGTGTGTACATGGACCTGCTTCTATCCATCTAGAGAATGGACACACCACAACAATTAAATACCTGTACCGTTACATACTTGAATCATATCGACATAATCAATATGCAAGTGCTGAAAAAGCCTATCAGGTATTGGGATTACTCCTTTAATCACACATAGTGTATGCCCAGCCGTGAACTTCTTACAGATTATGCAATTTATCATAGAAAAATGCAATGTGCTCTGCCAAGTTCAGTATAAACCAGTCTTCGGCAATTGTTGCTGCTAGATTCTCTTTTGTTATGTGCGCTGGATACTGTAACCGTTCCAGTGCTTTCTTCAATAAGGCTATAGGCATCAAGACAAGATGCTGTCTTGTCACCACAAGCTCTCGGAGGGGTTTAAAGAACACCCTCTTCACTTCCATACTTCCATAGGTTATTTTCTTCCTGTGGTGCTTCTCCTTGGAGCGCCATTAACTGAATTTTTGACATATTGCTATAGCCTTCCGGCTCACTTCATGCAACAATCATTTTCTCACACACATCAGAAATTTCAACATTCATTATTATTTCATCTTTGGTCACCACACGCTTGGCTTCAGTGTCTGCTGCTTGATTTCCACGTAAGATAAAATCTATCCCTTTTATGTGGGTGGCACATTTAAGACCGCTGTGCCCACTGGGAGCTGTAGTGCCTTGACGATCCTATCCAATAAGGCGGCGTGCTTCACTGGTGCGCTGTCCGCTCTGAGGTAGCCCCTTCTTTTCCAGCAGGATAGGCCTGCATGTACTGTCGACGTCACATAGGCAGAATCACTGTACATTGTTACTTCCTGGTCTGTGTGATTCTCGAGTGCGAGTATCAATGCCAATAATTCTGCAGCCTGTGCTGAATAATGTGAGGATAACCATGCACTAATGAGTACTCAGAATTCACCATTCACCGTGTGATTTATCACTGCAGTACCTGTATATCTCTGTCTATCATTTTAATCGATCCTGGAGGTACCATCAACAAAGACGGTTTCTCCTTCTGCCAATGCTTTTTCTTTTACTCTGGGAATCTCATCATAAAACTTTTCATAGTTCACGCAATCATATTTTGGCTATCCTTCAGTGACTGGCTCTGCTATACACATAGCTGGGTTCACTATTTTGCATCAAACTATTTTAATTGTTGGATTCGATATGACCACATCATAAGCAGAAGCTCTCTGAGATGTTAATGTGCCTTTCAGTTTCTCTAAAATGGCAAATAATGCATGCTCGACAAATAATGTCATTGGGCATCCCATCACAATGGTTGCAGCTTTCTTTATGGTGAACGCTGCGGCAGCCAAACTTTTTCCGCACGGGAAGTGACCTCTCAATACTGGGTCTAAATTCCCACTTTAGTATGCCAGGGGCTTGTAACCCAACATGGTTTTCTGTGTAAGGACTGCTGTCATAACACTGCCATTCGTGTGTGAAAACAGGTAGCATTCCTCTGCATAATTGGGAATCCCTAAGACTGGTGCTGTGCAAATGGACTTTTTTAGTTCACCAAACCCTTCCTCCATTGTCATAGTCCACACAATTTTCTCTTTTGTTGCCTGTGCTTTCCTTAAGGCTTGTAACAATGGTCTGGTATACGAACTGTAATCAAAAACCCCTGCTCTAACGTAATTGCAAAGCCCTAGAAAACTCTGCATTTGTATTATCATGTGTGGCTTGGCTGTTTTTGAAATGGTTTCAGCCCTTTCCGGGGTTACTCTTTTCCCTTCATGTGAGATCAGATGATTTATGTACAGCACCTCTTGTTGACAATATTGTAATTTCTCTTTGTCAGCTTTATATCCTTTCTCAGCCTGTATAGTCAATAGTTGAATGGAATTGTGTCTTCACTCTTCCTTTGTTGTGCTGCAAATTAGGATGTCATCCACGTATTGCAAGACAACACTCTCTAATGCAATATTGCCTAGGTCCATCTGCAGGACTCTACTGAAAATCGAAGGAGATTCACAGTACCCTCTAGGCAGCCTCTTTCTTTTCAGACAAACCTGTCTGAACGTAAATGACGTCAAATCCTGCAAATCTTTGTGCAATGGGATTGAGAAAAATGCATTTTTCAAGTCAATCACCATGAAATATCATGCTTCAACTGGTATATTACATAGAATCATGGACGGGTTCTGGACTAGAGGGAACTCGGCCTCGACTATCTGGTTTATTGGACAAAGATCTTGTATTAAACGCCAAGATCCTTCCTTTCATTTTTTAATCGGATAAACCGAAGTATTGCATGACAATTCTCGCGTCACTAGGATGCCCTGCTCCATCATGGCAGAAACTGTCTTAAAAATCCTTTCATCTGCCTCCCTAGACATGGGATACTATCATGCTCATGGTAAAATTGCTCCTGGTTTCAATTTAATCTTCACTTCTCCGACTCCTTTCAGTAAGCCTACGTCATAGGGGCCTGTAGTCCATACTCAGACAGGAACCTTTGCCATGTCGTCATCAAAATATTCAGGACTTTTTTGTGCCAACATCATTTTCTGAGGCACCTCTCTTTTAATAATTTCCACCCAATAAATGAGATTTACCTCAACTGTCATCTCATCTTTACCTATTTGCTCTTCAAATAGATCGTCATCAGTGACGTCAGTCAATCTGTAACCTTCCCCAATGGCGATTGCTGTGCACCATTGTCTGCCTTCATCCTCACAACCATCAAGCAAAGCCATCTCTCCTTGCACTATGGCTGCTTGTATTGTTAAGGGAAACACTTGTCCCTTTTCCTCATGCATAGGTATTCTTGGTCTAAACAGAAACTCATCTGGGGTTCTCATTGTTTTGTCTGCAAGGACTGGTAGCCATGACATTAATTTGTGCACTCCATATGCGAATATCTCTGGTTCCAATGGAATAGCTCTCATAGTCATTTGTCCTGTGTATGCTCTAATCATTTCACACACGTTCAAATAAGCACTCCCAGAGTTGAACATACTATGCCCTTCTCCCTGAACGAGATTGTCATGTTTAGCTTTGTCATTAATTCTCATCCCACTATATTTACAGGAGTCTGCCTCAAATATAGCAGTGGCACTTTCATGTCACATTCTCCTATGGAAACTGGGAGTTCTTTTGTAAAAGGAACACGACTTGTTGCTCCTGTAAAGCCCTGAGTATTTATGGCATCGCCGGACAAGGAAAACTTGCCTTCACGTATACACAAGCGCGTTGCACCTGTGTCAACTAAGAAAGAATATTCCTTATCCCCTATAAAGACATATACCCTTGGTTCCTCATGATGGTTCGGTGTAACTGATAGGATAGAACACATCACGTCTCCAGTGAGCTGTCCGAGTCCATATATACTCTTGTCCCACACTGAGTGAATGGATTTCCTCCATCACAAGTGTCATCTCCTCTTCCAGAATTCAGCACCTGTCCGATACCTGTTGTTTGTGATAGTTGCATCGGAGACTGTTGAGACTGGCCCTGTGGAAAATGTGTCACCTTCTGTTATGGTTGCAAATTTTGCTGTACTCCTGGCGCTTGCTGCTGCACAGTGTGATTCTGCAAAACTCGAGTTTCACCCTGCTGCAAGAACGCAGGTAGATTCACCATCCCTCCTCTTGTGAATTGGTAATTTTGCACAATTCCTAGACTTCTGCACAAACATGCTAGATGCACTGTCATCCCACACGTCCAACATGTTGGCGGTGGTCTGGTTACTTGCCCATTTTGCATATCCTGGTTTCCATTTTGCATATTTTGAAAACGTCCCTGATTACTCTGAAAACCTCCCTAATTACTCTGCCATCCTCTTCCTCAAAAGCCTCTTCCTCTTGGGTAAAACCCATTATTACTTTGATCAAACTGCCTTTGGTTATTCACCTGCGTTTGACCCATCTGTACTAGTTATCATTGCCCCTCAATGGCATACTTTGATCATTTTATGTGCACCAATTTAGTTTCTTCGGCCTTTCGTGCAGCATCTTTTATAAAGATTTTTTTTTTGCAGCAGCCTCCAATAATGCGCAATGGTCAGCTGTATTTCAGACCATGGTTTAGCCTCAATCCCTACCAATTCCTTGAGCTGCTTGGCATAATATATGGTAATTTTAACAAGGGGGGTCCTGGGAGTCTCTCTGCCAGACATTAGTCCTGGTTACGAGAGACTTACCCAGAGTCTTTAGCTCACTATCTTTTCACAGAGAAGAAATATCCCAAACATATCAGTCTTTGTCCTGCCCTTAGAGAGGCACAGATCCACCCTACTGATGAGGTCCAACCAGACCGAAACACGTGTCTGGGGTTTCTGTTGGTACTCTTGTTCAGAGGAGAATTGCCTAGCATTTCGGTGCTGGACTGCCCCAGGGCAGGACAAAGACTGATATGTCTGGGATATTTCTTCTTTGTGAAAGATAGTGAGCTAAAGACTCTGGGTAAGTCTCTCGTAACCAGGACTAATGTCTGGCAGAGGGACTCCCAGGACCCCCCTTGTTAATCTGCATATTTAAGTAACTTTGGGTCTCACCCTAAGTTACTAGGGGAATCCAGACGTGGACCCCTTGCTCACTATTCTTAGAGAGGCACAGATCCACCCTACTGATGAGGTCCAACCAGACCGAAACACGTGTCTGGGGTTTCTGTTGGTACTCTTGTTCAGAGGAGAATTGCCTAGCATTTCGGTGCTGGACTGCCCCAGGGCAGGACAAAGACTGATATGTCTGGGATATTTCTTCTTTGTGAAAGATAGTGAGCTAAAGACTCTGGGTAAGTCTCTCGTAACCAGGACTAATGTCTGGCAGAGGGACTCCCAGGACCCCCCTTGTTAATCTGCATATTTAAGTAACTTTGGGTCTCACCCTAAGTTACTAGGGGAATCCAGACGTGGACCCCTTGCTCACTATTCTTAGAGAGGCACAGATCCACCCTACTGATGAGGTCCAACCAGACCGAAACACGTGTCTGGGGTTTCTGTTGGTACTCTTGTTCAGAGGAGAATTGCCTAGCATTTCGGTGCTGGACTGCCCCAGGGCAGGACAAAGACTGATATGTCTGGGATATTTCTTCTTTGTGAAAGATAGTGAGCTAAAGACTCTGGGTAAGTCTCTCGTAACCAGGACTAATGTCTGGCAGAGGGACTCCCAGGACCCCCCTTGTTAATCTGCATATTTAAGTAACTTTGGGTCTCACCCTAAGTTACTAGGGGAATCCAGACGTGGACCCCTTGCTCACTATTCTTAGAGAGGCACAGATCCACCCTACTGATGAGGTCCAACCAGACCGAAACACGTGTCTGGGGTTTCTGTTGGTACTCTTGTTCAGAGGAGAATTGCCTAGCATTTCGGTGCTGGACTGCCCCAGGGCAGGACAAAGACTGATATGTCTGGGATATTTCTTCTTTGTGAAAGATAGTGAGCTAAAGACTCTGGGTAAGTCTCTCGTAACCAGGACTAATGTCTGGCAGAGGGACTCCCAGGACCCCCCTTGTTAATCTGCATATTTAAGTAACTTTGGGTCTCACCCTAAGTTACTAGGGGAATCCAGACGTGGACCCCTTGCTCACTATTCTTAGAGAGGCACAGATCCACCCTACTGATGAGGTCCAACCAGACCGAAACACGTGTCTGGGGTTTCTGTTGGTACTCTTGTTCAGAGGAGAATTGCCTAGCATTTCGGTGCTGGACTGCCCCAGGGCAGGACAAAGACTGATATGTCTGGGATATTTCTTCTTTGTGAAAGATAGTGAGCTAAAGACTCTGGGTAAGTCTCTCGTAACCAGGACTAATGTCTGGCAGAGGGACTCCCAGGACCCCCCTTGTTAATCTGCATATTTAAGTAACTTTGGGTCTCACCCTAAGTTACTAGGGGAATCCAGACGTGGACCCCTTGCTCACTATTCTTAGAGAGGCACAGATCCACCCTACTGATGAGGTCCAACCAGACCGAAACACGTGTCTGGGGTTTCTGTTGGTACTCTTGTTCAGAGGAGAATTGCCTAGCATTTCGGTGCTGGACTGCCCCAGGGCAGGACAAAGACTGATATGTCTGGGATATTTCTTCTTTGTGAAAGATAGTGAGCTAAAGACTCTGGGTAAGTCTCTCGTAACCAGGACTAATGTCTGGCAGAGGGACTCCCAGGACCCCCCTTGTTAATCTGCATATTTAAGTAACTTTGGGTCTCACCCTAAGTTACTAGGGGAATCCAGACGTGGACCCCTTGCTCACTATTCTTAGAGAGGCACAGATCCACCCTACTGATGAGGTCCAACCAGACCGAAACACGTGTCTGGGGTTTCTGTTGGTACTCTTGTTCAGAGGAGAATTGCCTAGCATTTCGGTGCTGGACTGCCCCAGGGCAGGACAAAGACTGATATGTCTGGGATATTTCTTCTTTGTGAAAGATAGTGAGCTAAAGACTCTGGGTAAGTCTCTCGTAACCAGGACTAATGTCTGGCAGAGGGACTCCCAGGACCCCCCTTGTTAATAATCATAATATATGGTAAAACACGGGTATAGATTTCCCCCAAGATTCATGAGTTTCCAATACCCAGGCGTCTTGGAAATTCTGAATGTAAAGCAATGGATCATCTGACTGCTTCATCTTGCGTGTCATTATAGCTCCTATATCAGAAGTGTCTGGGTGTAGCACTCGAAGCGTTTTCCATACCATGGTTCTTAAATTGTTAAACAGTGCACCGTCATGCGCGGTATTAACTATAGCCACCCCAGGGTAACCTCCATGTGCCCAACATTGTCAGCTCTATCACCAAGTTTGGCGATTAAAATACCCTTAACATTCCCTATAGCTAAAGTGTTTCCTCCCATCATGTTTTCCAACTCATGTATCCATTTTTGGCCTCCAGATGTCAACATTGAGAGCTTATTTTTCAGATTTTCCCAACATCTGTGGCCAAGGTATATATTGAGGCGTTGTTCCTCCTTTTTCTAATAAGGGGAACTGCAACACATTAAACTCCTTTTCCTCTCTCATCCTTTTTTCTGTCTACTGCAGGGGTAATATTCCTGCATCGCCGTCTACATGGCAATGTCCTTCACCTGCTTTCGTACGCTGGTGGAGACACCCCCCTATGACAGTGTGACACTCCTTCATACCAATCTGATTGTATGGATAACTCCGATGCCTTAGGTGCAAACCCAGTAGAATCCAACCAACTTATTCACTTTACCCTAAAGAAGCGTCTTTCGCGACTTCTCTCGTCTTCTCTTTCTTCACATTCTTCTTGTTTTGTGTCCGATTTTGTATGTGCCCTCTCATCCTCCTCATTTCTGTTTAGAGTCAGCCTATCTAATGACAGCTCTCTATGTCTGCTACTTCGGGAGGTGTCCTCAGTATCATACAACTGAGTGCTTTCAAGACACTCATCCCCTCCTTTCCCATGGGGTATCTTTTCTAGCCCCATCTCATCATATATTCTATCAATTGTCTCTCTGATGCTCCTGGTGTCGAAGTCATCTTCTAGATTTTCTCTAGGCGTGCATGGTACTGAATCATACTCAGGAAACAATTCTTCTATATCTTCCCATTCTACTATTGGATTGGGTATTTTAACCTCTCCTTCCAGATATTCGAGATCCCGTGCTCTCTGTCTTTGCTTGCATTCTATGTTGTCATCAAACTCTCTGCGCTTCCTCGCTTCCTCTCTGACCATATCTTCTTCTTGTTTCCTCACATCTCTTTGTTCATGTGCCCTTCGCATGTCCTCATCGCTTCGTCTTTTTATTCTCTTCTCCCATATTTTTTTGTTCTTCTTCTACTATTCTCCTTTGTTCTATTCTCTGCTTATGGTCATGTTTTCTTTAATCTTCTGCCTTTTCTTGTTTTCTGACCAGCTCGTCCGGATATAACTGCTCTCGTTTCTGCCTATTTTTTTCCTAACTCCCACATCTTATATTCGTTTTTCCTCTTCCTTCTCCTTTCCTTCTAATGTGTCCTGTTCTCCTCTTTGTCTCATATCCTCAATGCCTTTATCATTGAGTGTCAATAAAATCTGACCTCCAACCGATTTGTTCTGTGTGAATGCTATTTCATCAGTCCTATCCTCATTTCCTTTCCATCTCTTTACTTCTCTTCCTGTACCTAGAAATGTACTTGCTTGCTCTTGATCTCCTTTTTCCTTTTCACGTCTCTCCTTGTCCTTTGGGACTTTGCAGGTTTTATCTCTTTCTCTGTCCTTTTCTGGGATTTCGTCACCACTTTGCATAGGCGACTCATATAATGGGTTGCTGTTTCCCGTGGCTGCTTTAAGTTCCCTTAATGGGTACAATCCTTTGCTTTTACTAGCTTTGCTTTTTGTATCAGATGGGGTGGGTGGCGCAGAAGGCTCTTCACCCCCTTCTGTGCATATATTCAGAATCCAGTGGCTCCTCCTCCTTTTCTTTTTGGTACATCTTCCAAAGTTCAAAACTAGCCAGGCGTTTGTCTAACTTTTTCCCTGTGTATGTTGCATGTAAATATGTTGTCATGTGCTGCAGTACTGCTTTAGATAGTGATCCTCCTTGGGGCCATGGCATAAACTGTTTTTGTCTGTGGCACTTTAACCCATTCCGCACTGTAAACTTTATGCTTAGGTGCATGCTTCTGTAACTGTTTGCACATGTGCATTAATGGGGTAATGTCTTACACACTTAACCTATTTATTCTCTCTTAAATAACACTTTATTATACTTTACGTTTCACAAACAATATCAACAGTATATGAGCGAGCACCAATCGTCACAAGCTGCAATCCCGTTTTTTCAACAATAATGTTACTTTTACTTTGTTAACAACACCCATCAATCCATGTCATGCAAAAATGTTCTTCATAATCACAATTTGCATGCTTTTTCAACAAGGTTATTTTCCTTATGACCGCATACATTAACTAAAACACATATACCAGACAGACAGACTCTGGCCGGCCACACAAATATCATGCCATCTGCTTCCTCAGATGCATCCTGCCCCTATTTGTATTCCGATATGGAATCTAAGCCTACCTCTTTCAGATCGTCTTTAATCGATCTGGTCTCCTATGTCATCCTATCAATCAGGACTTTAGATGAAGGCTTCTGCTAGCGCTCTTCAAAACCTAGGCACTGGGTGTACTCCTATTGCAGCCACATTCACAGTAGCTCCTTATATTGCTCGGCCACACTCGAGTCAATGTTTTCCATGTATATATACATTTACATTATACTCTTACTTTGATGTTATATTTGTCCCACCTCCCTCCGTTACCTTCCCTTTACTTGTTTTTAAAGGCATGCAAGCTTTTGCCAAAGCATTCAGTCGTTTCTACTCACTGTTCGCATGTTTTTCCTCTCCAGATGCTCGGGATCACCGCCTTCGTTACCGCCTTTCTGTGCTGCTTGTTCGATCAGCTGCTTACAGAATTGGGAAGGGGTTTTTGGGAGAAAGCAAGGGTCTCTTCACACCTAAACTGCAGGGTTTTCCAATTAAACGAACCACTATCTACGGGGAGCTTCTCGTTCTATCAGCAGGAAAGCAAAGGACTTGTGATATTGCCAAGGACCCGAAGTTACTTATGTCGACGGCCGATGGGTATTTTATCTAATCTAACCATCTAATCTATGCTATCAAGTGAACTGGATGCTCTCCAGCCAGCCCTCTGACCGGGATCTCCAAACAGCCCTTTAAGGTGAGTAGCAGTACCCTCGAGATAGATGGGGATGTAGATTCGTACTCATGCATCAAATAACTATGACAACTCAATAGTTCGGCAAAGTGAGTCAGTTTAGTTTTGTTTGTTTATTTGTAAAGCGCAGCCAACCCTGGGGTAACTGGGTGCATAGACATGGTGAACAACAATGTTACATAGGGGTTGCACATGCGAGATACAGTAGGTAGCAAGAGAACCGGGTTACACAGTGGTTTGTGACAAGGATACAGGATGAATTACACAATACATTATATGTGAGTGGGACTAGTAATCTTACTCTGAAGAGAGCCATGTTTTTACTTTAGCTCTAAAGCCCAAAATGATTCTTCCGCCCTGATTATCATGGGGAGTGTGTTCCAGGATTTTGCTGCTAGCACAGGGAAGCTGGATCCCCCTGCTATTTTCAGGTTGCATTTGGGAATGTTCAATTGATGCATGTAGGATGCTCTGGTGGGTCTTGAAGAACTGTGTCTGGAGAATTTGTCAGATAGGTAGCCTGTGGCAGTTAGCGAGAGTTTAATGATAAGTACATAAAACGGGGAGTAAAACGAACATCAGCAATTGCTCGATCTTCTCTCTCTCTTCCAACTCCAACTCAATTTCAGAAAAAACACAGTATTTATAGCAAAAACTCGTCATCATTGACGTGCAATCTGACAAACCTAACATGCAACGTGATTGGGTGATTGGTTATAGGAAGTTAACTTTATCATAGGTACTATATCTGTATGTGGTAGCGGGGAGAGGGGATTGGACAAGCAATGTCAGGTGGGGCAACTAAGCCCTCGCTTCAAAATGGCCACTTTGAAAGTCACTAAATGTACAACATCCTATTGGCTCTACTCTCTATAGGACCCTAGATTACTCGGTCCCCTATGATTTTGTTGGCATCAACCCCACTCATACTTTTCCACTCACGTTTTAGCAGCATGCAGAACAATCAGCCAGGTGCAGGGAACTCGTCTGCACCCCATCTTCCCTCCAATTATGTTACAATCAATCATCAATTCAGTGGTCATGTGTCAATTACTGCCTTGTAGTTTGGCCTCGAATCTGCTTCTTGGACTGAGAATTTTTAGGGAGTATGAATATGCCGGAGATCCATGCGTTGGTGTGAAAGTCTCATCCTTCCAGCTTTCCTTGTCACGTGACTAGGACACCGTGAAATTGACCTCTTCTTCATGTATTTTCGTGTATTTTATTTAATTCTGGCAGTCTTCTACCATCTGTGGCTTAGCTTGACCTTTCCGAACAGGATACTCTGTTATTTTCTCTTTAATTGTATCCACTTTCAGCCTTTCCCAACCAAATATGACCTTGGCATGGTTACATTCAGTTGAGTTTTACTCTGTCTTAATTCTCGATTTGTTTGCTGCAACACTCTCTTGAGACCTTTAGTAACCTTTGTTCAATTCTGCTCATGTGATTGGTGGAGTTACACTCATGTAGAAAGTGCTTTTGAGGTATATTTATGTACATGTTGGTGCTTGCCACAATCTACTTTACTATTAAGCTTATGCAAGCTTCACGATTTCTTTGCTTCTTGTGGTTTCTTGCATCTGTACACGGTTAAACTAACTGAATATTTTTATTGTGTATATTACATACATTTCTTCACCTTGGGTTCAAGATGTCATTTTCATCCTTAGTATCGTCTTTTCAACTTTGTTTTCCAACAGCATTCTCTGGTTTTAAATCATCTATGTGTGTGTCCATTCAATGTCTTATGACATCACCATTCGTCTTCCCTTATTATCTTCTTGGCTTCCTTGGGTATTCCATTCTGACAACCATCATTTTGTCTTGACTGAAGATATGGTTTTCTCAATGGGTACCTTGCTGTCCATGTTTTCTTAGGTGTCGGTACTTTAATAGGTGCTGTTACTCAATAGGTGCTTTTACTCTAATAAGCACTGGGCAGAGCCTTGCCGCTGCTCTTTGCTGGTTTATTTGTTCTTCATACGACACATACTTTGGCGTAAAAGTACGGGGTACTATGAAGGGGGTGGCTGGAGTGTGGATGACACCTGACACTTCCTCTTCACTGATGTTATACTTTCTAATTCATGAATCAATTTTCCTGCACCAGAAGTCGAACTCAGCAATTTAGATCTTAAATTGCCTTTATCTATCTGTGGCCATGGTATAAATTGTGGTTGTCCTCCCCTTTCTCCAATAATGGAAATTGTGAAAGTCCCAGTCCATAATCACTCCTGCCCATGCTTTGTATTTTCCAGGCGGGGCTTGTCTCGCCTGTTTGTCTCCATCCTGGTAATTCCCTTAAACGAATAGTGCGCTCAAAAATGTTTTGATCTTAAAACATGGGCAATGATACAAAATATATAATAAACATCCTTTTATTGAAAGTTCCTATGTAGACTTTTAAACAAATGTTGTTTAAACCCCTTCAATATCAAGCACTAGGAGGTGTCCATTTTGTAAAATGGACAAGTCTCCTGTGTGTGAGTTAATCTCTGCCCTTGCGGCACTAATTAAGCAAAACCCACTGTGGTAGCTTTTATTACAGCAGCTTTTGCTTCATTAGTGCCGGGGACGCGGGGAGCAGAGAATGCAGGCAGGAAGGCTCGGGAAACTTAAAAAGAAAACCACAGCATTTATAATTACAACGCGGTTGTATTTATGATTGCAGTGACTTTCGCTTTGTGTCTCCTGGGCTCCTCCGAGCCGGGGGTGCCCGGGAGACTCAAAGCTAATGCAACTGCAATTATAAATACAACATTGTTGTATTTATGATTTCCATGGTTTTCTAACCACGGCAATCATAAATACAACAACGTACACTTCTCTGCTCTACGGCACTAATGAAGCAGAAGCTGCTGTAATAAAAGCTACCAGTGAGTGGTGTTTGCTTTATTAGTGCCGCAAGGGCAGAGATTATCTCGAGCACAGGAGGCTCATCCATTTCACAAAATGGACGCCTCCTAGTGCTTGATATTGAAGGGGTTTAAACAACATTTGTGTAAAGTTTTACATAGGAACTTCCAATAAAAAGATGTTTATTATATATTTTTAGTATTGCCCATGTTTTAAGATCAAAACATTTTTGAACGCACAATTCCTTTAACCTACTTACATAATGCAATGATACATCCCCTGTACTGCGTAATAGTTCTTGTGGTCGATCGGTATATAACGTTCATTCTGGTGTTCTCTCCTTAGGGCCTTCTAAATCTGACCATTTTACACTTTTGACTATGCTCGATTCTTTT
This sequence comes from Ambystoma mexicanum, assembly GCF_040938575.1. Taxonomy (NCBI): domain Eukaryota; kingdom Metazoa; phylum Chordata; class Amphibia; order Caudata; family Ambystomatidae; genus Ambystoma; species Ambystoma mexicanum. The sequence goes on along the minus strand of NC_090931.1, from coordinate 44,700,860 downwards.
GAAAACCTGCATGTGCCCTCTCTGTGAGCTTTCTGATTCTCCTCCCTTTCTTCTTCTGACATCATTATGCCCCAACTGGTGTGACTATGTTCCTTCTCCGCGTCGTGAAGATCTAATCTATTTAAAGGCAATGTTCTGTACTTGTCTGTTATGATATAATCTAATCTACCTTCAGTTCCCCTTAATAGGTATCCCTCTGAATTCTCTTGGGTTTTACACCCATATTTATCCCTCATTTGTCTATAAAAATGACCAAGTTTTGCTCTTTATCTTCTGTGTCTTGCCTACCAGTCCATGCTGATCTCCACATTCTCTGCAGCTCCCTATGGGGCTGTTTTGACCCAATTTCTTCCTGCAATCATTCGCATGCATCAATCAGCACTATGCTCTTATGGCATAAATATTCTATCTCATCATCTTTTAATCCCCTACTCCTGCTAATGTCTTCTTCTCTTCTCCTCATTTCCCTCAATTCATCTTTATCTTGCCTTCTTTGCAACCTACGCACTTTCATTCTTTGGGCTTCTATCTCTTCTCATCTCTTCCCTTCTAACCTCTCCTTTTCTTTTGTTGCCTCATATCTTTTTCGCTCTTCCCTTTTTTGCTTGTAATTCTTTATCCTTTTCTTCTTTGTATGTTCTTTCCTCTTCCTTCTCTTTCTTTTCCTGCTCTTTTCTTTCCTCTCTTTTTCGAATCCCATCAATGCCCTTATCACCGAACTTAAGTAATATTTGTCCTCCCATCCATTCAATCTGTACTAATGCTATTCTCTTAGCTTTAGGCTTTATATCATTCTGCTTCTTCCCTTCTTCCTCTTTCTCCATCTGTCTGTCGTGCCTGTCCTTTCTCTCATCATGCTGTTTACTTTCATCGGAAGTTACTATATCTTTGCGTTCCCTGCTCTTGCTCTCTTCCTCATTATCCTTGCTGGTATAAGTTTGGGTGTATATGTTGGATTAACATATACCACTGCTGCTTTTAATACCTTTAAATGGTAAAATCCCATCTCCTCTGTGTATACACTCATATCTTCAGCGTTTTATCCTTCCCTTTATGCTGATTAAGCATCGACAACTTCTTGGCTGGATCTTCTTACTCACTCTGGTACATCATTCATAACTCTAAAATGGCTAGCCTTTTTTTTCAACTTGTTTCCCTATTATGTGGCATGTCGATATGTTTCATATGCCGCAATATGGTTTTCAACAGTCACCCCTCCTGAGACCACGGCATGAGTGTCTTAGTAGTCATGCCTCAAACCCATTCTGAATGATATTTCCTTATCTTCACTGTATATCTTGGTAGTGTCCTACACAAATGTAAAAGAGGAGTGTCCCCAATATTGGCGAGTCAATCTCGACTGCCAACTGTTACCCGATGTTTTATCCGATTCATTATTTGATCAAATATACCATGTTGATCAATTGGTGCAGGCATTATCAATCACCTTTTATAATCCCAAAAGGAACCATTTGAACTACTTACTTTTTTGTTTTAACATGTATGCAACACTATTATATTCTGCTCCTTTGTTTACACGTTTTATCAAGTTGTATTATCTCGTTCTTGTATTGTTAGTATTTTAATAGTCTCTTCTTTATTTATATATTAATTTCCTTTGATTTTTACCCTCCTAATTGACGTCAATCTCTTGGTCAACAAAAATCTACCAATCACGTACATTTTTTACTATTGTTTTATATATATTTGTTTAAATATAAGAACAGCTTTATATTGACATTTACATAACCCCTAAAATGTGCACCTTTTCAATTTGACTGTGTACGCTGTTTACTCCATTTTGGAGCTTGATATGCACTCTTCTGCAGGCCTTGCCTCAGGAATCATTCATTTTTTAGTGTATACCCATCCATCCCTCTTGGAACCAGGAATCAAGGTATCTACTTATTCTCTTTTTAACACCCCCAAAATAAATCCTGTCACTTATACTTATTACTTATAACACAATCCCTCCCTCCATGTTTGCCGCTATTAATGTTCTACTAAAGTCTGTGGCTGACCTGAAGGCCCTGATTGGCTCTCTCTGTTTGCCGTTCATCCACGGGACACCTGCGGGGACCGGACAGGAATTTTGTCAAAGGCGCACCTGCTGACTGTCTCTCCTCACACGTGTTTTCTGCACTGCGCTCTCTGCAGGAAGCTCCACGATCATCTAGCTAATGGCGGGATCAGTCGATTGTCCGGAAGTCTGGACCTGCGCCTCGGTCAATGAGACCGTAACCATCCGCACCACTACCAAATGTGCTCTAGAACCTTGAAGTGTCTTTTGTTCTAGATGGAATTACAAACAAAGATCACAGACCAAATAACCAGACAGACTTAAAGATTATGGCATAACACAACTTTATTCAACGTAGGGAGACGAGACAAACATCGGACTGATGCATGTACTCACAGGATCAGCCTGATTAAACAGAGGAATTTATACCCCAATTTGCGTCATCTACGACATCATCCTACGTGGCAAATCATAAAACCTATCGAGGGAAGGAATTGGCTTAAGGGAACATATCTAATTACAGAATATATAAGGATTAATGCCTCATTGGCTACCCATTATCTGTAGGACACGCCTTGAACTACCTCTAAATACGTATAGTACTGACTACAGCGGACAAAATAGCAGTGGATTGGTCTAAGAAACATTGTATGTTAGGTTGTCCATTAAATCCACTGAATGGTTATCATACTATTCCAATCTTGGACTTTCAACTCTTTTAGCGGAACGTAAGCCAAAGGAAATGTAGATGTTTGAATCGCATCATGCTACTCCCAGTTTTCCCAATTACTACATCACATCTCATTGGTAGGCCACAAGCCAAAGTCTTCCTTGTAGTTGACATTGTTGACTGCTCACTTGTCTGGGAATTTCAAGGGAGAGAAAGCACACCAATATCTTCATCTGGGGCTTAATAAATAGCCCTTGTTCTCTTCTTCGAAATCATGTGTTAGCAGACCACACATTTGTCTATTTCAACCTTCAATTTTCTGCTATTTGATCATACTAGATGCACTTGCTCCTTATGGCCTCTAGAGACTTGCTCACGCTATGTCATATGAAAATTGTGTGCTTTTAATTAACCAACAATTGGCTTTCGTAGGGATCTATGTGATCACTGTGCCGCCCGCCACTGCGATGCCGAAAATGCCGACGGCAGTTATGGCGCAGTGCAGTGATCATATGGATCACTGTACCCCCTCCCACCCCCCCAACCCCAACACAAACACACTTACCTTTAGGGCAGCACACTTCTGCGTGTGCCGCCCGCACTCTGCGATCCCTGCAGTGTCAGCTCCTCCTACTAACGTGGGTTGGAGCTGACGCCGCAGGGTGCTTTTCATTTTTATTTTATTTATATTTACATTTTTTCAACGTGTCCCACTCTTTCCCCCACTACTGTGCCCAGGAAGAGCGGGGACACCCCCACAACCCCCGCTCTGCTTGGGCGCAGTAAATGTCACCCTCATTTTGTGCGCCTCCAAAGTCGCAGTGACGGTGGGGGCGCACAAATGAGGGTGACATTTTTGTACGATACCCTTTCGTAGCTGTTTTCTTATTCTTCGATCTATGAGGAATGTCCCATATTCTGAGCTCCTCTATGTTACTCCCTTTGTGTTCTGTGCTTATTTCGTAAAATAGTATCTTTTATTCTCCGGCAACATTAATGTTAATGTTAAAGGACATTTGTACCGTGCACTATCACCACCGGAGTGATCCCCTGGTGCTCTGGCGGGTCTGAAAAAGGAAGGGAAGGGGGGTTAGTGGGAGGAAGCTGGAAAAGTGCAAGAGAGCAGTGATGTGCTGTTGGCGGCCTCAGCCCGATGGGTCAGTTGGCTGGGCCTGAGGTGTTTGCGGCCGGTAGTCATCGTGTGCTGCTGTGCAAGTCTTGTGAAACGGTAAATTATAGTGCCTACTTTGTGATTAATGTTGGCCTAAGCCAGTCGCTTTACGAGGAAAACCGCGTTGCAAAGTCCTGATTTCGGATTTACTTCGCCGCCATTTTAAGATTCATCCACCATTTTGATTTCTGTTTGAACGATTCTTTGTTCTAAAATGGTGGACTGTGTTTTCAACTCGCAACCAAGCCTCCCGATCTTTAAGTCCTGTTAAGGTTTAGGCTGTCCGAGAGCCGACTGTTTAGACTAGGTAAAGAGACGTTGCACTCCATATGAACTGTCATCTAAGTATTGCCTGCGCACATAAGACTCATCCTTGTATAAACGTTGGGACAATGAAGAACAAACCTTGAGTGTATACTCAGGCCGAACAGTATTATGCAAAAATGTAGAACAAGGCTTACCGTGGGATCTGAGAACATACACCACCTTTGTGCCTTCATGGAAATGTAAACCTGTGTAATCCTTTGCATATTTTTGTATAAACTGTATGTGAACTAGGCACAAAATCTAGACCACAAATTATTAACATGAAGAGAGGCTGGACAGCATTATTCTAAATTATGTAAAAGCAGGAATGTTTAGACGTCCAGCACTCTCTCACCTCTCTATGTCAGGCTGGTATACGTTGCAGAGTGTTGAGAGCCAGATAGCGTTCTGTGTTTTTTTTGTAAACTGTACAGAATAAAAGATCTGTGAATCTTTTCAGCCCGTGTTTGGTGTATTTCATTTGTGGTACTCAGCCTCGATATTTCTTTGCTCTTACAGTCTATTTGTGTTTTTGTTTTGTTGTTGCCATGTAGTGAAGTTTGTGCGGTTTGTTGTGCTGTAGGTTTGTGGATGTGTTTGGTTTAGAGTTAGAGAGGTGTATGCAGAGGGGGAATTTGTCAGTGCAATTGGTTAGTCGGCATCTCTATCCTGAATTGAGGTGCTGGGTTTTTGTAATCTCCCCAGGTGGGGTTTGGGAGCACCCCTGCACCTTTGTCCTGATCTGGGCCCATCCGGCCTTCAAGGTTCCTTTCACATCTGGGCCCTCCTTCATCAGCCTCCATCGCAGCCATACCTGTCTTCCTTTCCCACTCATACGGCCAGTGCACCTGCCAAGGTCCCTTTCACATCTGGGCCCTCCTTCACCAGCCTCCATCGCAGCCCTACCTGTCTTCCTTTCCCACTCATATGGCCAGTGCACCTGCCAATGTCCCCAACTCAGCTAGTGTGGTGATTGCCAATATCCCGACAATTCCACACCACTGTGGTACCTGGTGGCAACCAAGGGGCGAGTGCGGGTGTTAGGTGGGATTATGCACAGGAGATCACGCATGCTCAGCAGACCCACATGTGACTAATTTGCTCCCAGAAAAATGATACTCCCTCGGTGCTCCAAAGCTTCCCAGACCAAAGGGCTTGGGAACGGATGCACGTACATTTACCTGGCCTATGGGGTTCCTTTGTGCATTCCAAACCACTCGTATTGTCAGAGGGTGATCTACGGCATATGGGAAAACAGGCACAGGTGATGCAGGCCCTTGTCTGACAGTCATTGGGGTTTCTCATTAAATTAAATCCATTAAATGTGGATTTATACTCCCAGACACCCGATCCCCGCCCCCACCACCACTCGTAATCCCATGGTATAGCCAGGGGACTGAGTGTTGCTAACAGTAAATTAGTTTGGTGGTAAATCGGCGCTTCTACGCCAATTTACTGACAAACTTGGTATAAGGTCCATATGTTTCAAAGAATATGGGGGACGTTTATTAAAGCTAGAAGGAAGAACTTTTGAAACCTATGACCACACACTGAAAAGTAAGAGGAGTGTGTTAGATCCTTTTGAAAGACATGTTACTGTATTTATAGGTTTACCAGGCAGGTAATTTCCTCAGGTTGCTGTGCAGTGCTGGACTGAGGGTCTGTGCATTTGAATCAATGGCAATGTTTTTGTTATAATTTTGGGTGAAATATTCAATTTCCGTTGTGTGTTTAAACAGTGTTAAGAATGTTTATGAAATACTTTACAGCAGAGCTATGTATTTGGTGAAGGATTTTAAAGTATGACCTGGAACCGGAAGATCGTTTTTGAGGTGCTCCCACACAAGAGCAACAATACTCTGCAGGTGCATAGGCGCTGGTGCTATAATGAAGAGATGGAAGCATTAATAGAGAACACATAGTCAAATCCAGAATTGATTAATAATCAAACCCATTTGATGCCAATCACCAGGAATGAAGGGCAGAATGTGTCTATGATGGTGGCGTTTAAAAATAAAAAGAACTTGATAGCAATGCGCTGATTTGAAAATTAAAGCTAACATTGGAAAGAGGGAATAGGGCAACAAGCTAAGATTAGAGAGGGGAATACATTATCAGGTTAAGATCTGGGTTGGGAATATGGCGGCAGGTTAAGATTAGAGATGGGGAATAAACCACCAACTATTATTTGAGAGGGGATAGGTCATCATCAAATGAGATTTGACAGGGGAATGAGCCATCAAGCTAAGGTTAGAGAGGGGAACAAGCCATAAAGCTAAGATTTAAGAGGACAATAAGGCAACAAAATGAAATTGGAGGGGGAATAAGGCATCAAGCTATGTTTAGAGAGGGTAATAATCCATCAAGCTACGATTAGAGAGGGGAAACAGCAATCAAGATTAGATTAGAGGGGGTAGAGTGCATCAATCTAAGATTAGAGAGGGTAATAAGAGAACAAACTAAGATTAGAGAGTAGAATAAAATAGAAAGGTAAGATTAGAGAGGGGAATAATCCATCATGTTCAGATTAGAGAGGAAAAAATGGCATCAATCATAGATTACAGCTGAGAATAAGGCATCAAGCTAAGATTAGGGAGGGGAATGAGCCATCCTGCTAAGGTTAGAGGGGGGAATAAGCCATCAAGCTAAGATTTTGAGAGGGAACTAAGGCATCAAGCCAAGATTAGAGAGGGGAATATGGCATCAAGCCAAGATTAGGGGGGGGGGGAATAAAGCATCAAGCTATGATTAGAGAGGAGAATACGACATCAGGCTAACATTAGACAGGGAAATAAACCATCAAGCTGAGAATAGAGAGGGAAATAAGACATCAAGCTAAGATTAGAGAGAGGGCAAAAAGGTATCAGTCTAAGATTTAGAGAGGGGAATAAGCAATCAAACTAAGATTAGAGAGTAGTATAAAGCATAAAGGTAAGATTAGAGAGAGGCATAAACCGTCAACCACAGATCAGAGAGGGGAAAGGGCATCAATCTATGATTAGAAAGGGGGCTAAGCGAGCAAGCTAACATTAGAGAGTAGAATAAAGAAGAACGGTAAGATTAGAGAGGGGAATAAGAAATCAAAATCAGATTAGAGAGGGGGCAAAGGCATCAATCTAGGATTCGAGAGGGTGATAAATTATTAAACTAAGATTAGAGAGGGGAATAAGGGATCAACCTAAAATTAGAGAGGGAAATACATTATCATTTTAAGGTCAGGGAGAGGAATAAGGCATCAAAGTTAGAGAGGGGGTAGGTCATCAACATGAGATTAGAGAGGGGAATAAGACATCAAGCTAAGATTTGAGAGGGGAATAAGGCATCAAAATAAGATTATGGAGGGCCATAAATATTCAAGTTAAGATCAGGAAGGGGAATAAGTAATCAGGTTAAGATTAGACATGGGGAATAAACCACCAGGCTAAGATCAGAGAGGGTACAAGTCATCAAAAGGAGATTTGAGAGGGGAATACGCCATCAAGCTTAAATTAGAGAGGGGAATAAGCAATCAAGATAAGATTAGAGGGGGAATAAGGCATCAATCTATGATTGGAGAGGAGAATAAGACATCAGGCTAGGATTAGAGAGGGAAAAAAGCCATCAAACTACGATTAGAGAGGGTGAAAAGGCATCAATCTATGATTAGACGGGGGGATACGTGATCACGCTACAATTAGCGAGTAGAAAGATTAGATAGTAGAATAAAGCAGAAAGATAAGATTAGAGAGGGGAATAAGCCATTAGAGAGGGGAATGATCTATCAAGCTAAGGTTAAAGAGGGAAATAAGTCATAAAGCTAAGATTTAAGAAGGGAATATGGTAAACATATAAGATTAGAGAGAGGAATGAGGCATCAAGCCAAGATTAGAAAGGGGAATAAGGCATCCCCATTGGTTACCAGGTCTTCTTCTACAACCAATTGTGAGCTGGCAGGCTCGAGCCGGCCCACACGAAGGCACTCACCAAGGCACCCCGCCTGTCGTGAGCCTGTCTGGAGCTGTATGGGCATTGAGCCAGGCATCAGTCTACTCTGCCAGCATCACCTCCTATCCAACAGATACCTGGTAAGAGCTTCTGCTTAACACCCACTTTATCCTGCTCCGCCTTCCAGAACACTTACCACATGGTCTCTGTGAACCCTGAGGAAACATCCCCCCTAAAACGCTATCCTTACCACCGTCTAGAACGTCATGACTTCGCCATGACTTGAGCATTGCCCCGCCTACCTGTACCATTGCCACATAGAGCCTAAACAATTAACATTTGTACTTGCTATGCCTGCCTCAGCACGTGTGCCTTGCCATGTATGCTTGCCATTACGCTTCGTACTGTCTAGCCATTGCTAACACACTGGCCCTCATTACGACCCTTGCGGAAATCGACTGACCGGAGCGCCACAGCGTAAATAGCGTTTCCGCCATTGCACGAAGGAGCAAAGTGCGGCCCATTCCGACCCATCGGGCACGAGCACCACGCCACGGCGGAAGTGCAAAGTCCGCGATGGCGGAAATGACCCCAAAACGGCCCACACCGCCGCCGTACGGCGCCCTAGGTGCAATACCGCCACCCCTCTCAGCGGTCACCGCAGTGTGCGCCTACCGGAAAGTACGGTGACCGGAAATATACGGAAACGGAAGTTAAAACATGGGCCCGGAACGGGAAACATCCCGGCGTACACCTATAAAAACACTAAAACCACACAACCACTAAAATCACCACCCTGAAACACACCCCAACCCGTCAACCACCCTAGCGAAACCAAGAAAAATGGGAAAAGTAGCGAAGAAAGCGTGCGACCGCAAGCGGCAGGTCCACTTCTCCCGTGAGGAACTCACCGTGCTAACAGAGACCCTCCAGGAGAATGCTGCCGTCGTCTTCTCCACGCAAATGACCAGGACGGCACTTGCAAACAAGAAGGCCATATGGGCTCTGGTGGCACAGCGGGTAAGTGCGGTGGGGACCGCACCCCGCACCCCACAGCAATGCCGCAAGCGATGGGACGACCTGCGGATACGCGTCCGCAGCATACTCTCTGCCAACCGCAACATCGCCACAGCCACCGGGGGAGGTCCTGAATCACCCATCAAGTTGACCCCCTGGGAAGAAATCTGTGCCTCCACCATCGGAATGGAGAGCATAGAGGGAGTCGGAGGGATGGAGAAAGGAGTGCAGACATCCGAAGAATCAGGTAGGTGGAGCAGATAAAACAATGCCAAATCCACACAGTCCATCCATGTGAAGTACCATGCGTCCACATAGTGCAACAGAAACACATGTCCAGGAGAACGTCCACACACATCGGCCTGATAGCGCACGTTAAAACCCACAATAAATACATAAATAATAAAAAAACCCTAAAACACGCACTACACGTGCAGCAGGCACACCCTAACTGCAGGCTGCCAAACAACTGCACCCTCACTCCACACACAAATCAAAGCACCTCCAAGGCCCCGACCCAAATCACCCTCAGGTACCACCCCAATGCATGTGATACAATGCCATTCCAATTCCCACAGACCCATCAATAACCCTCGCCCTCCTTTACTCCACCACAGGGTCCGATCCAAACGACGAGCTACAGGACACCCCTACCAGCACACCTGCAAAGAGGGCCAAGACCAACGGCCAGAGACCCTCCACCTCAGCTGCACGCATCAAGACACGGCAGCAGCACAAATCAGGTGGCAGCACAGAGGAGGGAACATCAACAGGCACCCCAGCAGCCAGCATGCCCACAACACCACCACCACAGGTCCCCCCAATGGATGCCACAGAAGGCACTGCCTCAGGTGGCAGCAGCACCATAGGCGACACCTCATTGATGGCAGCATGCTCGGACACAGAAAACGGGGATGCCGAAGTCAGATCCATCCATGACCTGTCCCAATCCCCCTGTCTGTCCCATCCCGTACAACATGAGGATACCACGCAGGGGCACCCACAAGACGACGACTGGCCATCCCCCACAAGCCCTGTGGCAAGGCAACATGAGGACAACAGCCCCTCTGCGACACCCCCGCAAATGGCCATGGCCCAGCAGAGGCAACAGTCCCTCGACCAGTTGATCGAACAACAGCAGCAACTGGCCACACTCCTCAAGGACCATGCCGATGAATGTGGGGGCAGTAAGGCAGACATAGAAACATCAACTGAGACACTTAGGGCAGAAATGGAGAGAGGCACAGAGACGCTAAGGGCACAAATTGAGAGAAGCACCGAGAGCCTGAGGGGGGAACTGCATGCGACGTCCAAAGACGTATGTGCCGAACTTGCCGCAGTGCGCCGTGTGCTCACTGAGCTCTCGCAAACCCTTAGGGACATGCATGGACGTGAGCAGGCAGACACATCATCCGTTGCAAGTTCCGTCCAGGGCAGCCCCCAACATAGATCTGGAAGGAACCTGCGCTCCACAGGCAGGGGTGCCCCTGATACCCGCAGAGGGGGCTTGCAATAGCGACAGCCCACTTACAATGAGCATTTTTGGACACTGGTGTTCGGGGGGGAGGTAGGAGGGTGGAGGGGGTGTGTTGGGCTCACTTGGGTGGCGGGTCGATAGGGTGTTCAACATGATATCACATATGCCATAAACAGTGCACGATCAACCAATGAGATGTGTGGAAATTGATCTTTGTGTACTAGGCCATCATAGGCGTACAGTCCATATTGTGCATGTTCCAGACACACACAGTGCCACGAGTCCCGTGTCCATGTATCAGCCACCAGGCGTGAGTGCTAGAAGCATACATCAATGAGATGCTGACGAATGTCACGGGCCTCCGGTGCCTCGCAGACTCCATGAGGTGCTGCCACATCCCCACCCTCATCATGACCATCATCAGGTGCTTGCAGTTCTGCGTCAGGGGGCATGGGCACATTTCTACGTACGCACATGTTGTGGAGCATGACACATGCCATGACCATCTTTGCAACCTTCTCATGGCGGTACAGGAGTGCCCCGCCAGACCTGCTGAGGCAGCGGAAACGGCCCTTCAGTAGGCCGAATGCCTGCTCAATGACTACACGGGTACGTGAGTGGGCATGGTTGTAGTCCTCCTCATGCTTGTCCCGTGGGTTCCGGACTGGTGTGAGGAGCCATCTCTTCAGTGGATATCCAGCATCACCTGTATGTGGACGAGAAACGTATGATGTGGAATGCCATTGATACGTACGCACACCCCCCCCCCTTCCTGCCAGTACATTGCCAATTCACATACCCCACATCATCATGCATGTAATGAGACTCACCGAGTAGCCAGGATCTGTTCCCTGCGTGTCGCTCCATGTAGCGTGGTATTGTAGAGTTCCTCAAGACCATAGAATCATGGGTTGATCCAGGGAATCGGGCACAACAATGTGTAATGATCCTGTTGGAGTCACACACCATTTGTACATTCAGGGAATGAAATTGTTTTCGGTTGCGGTACTGGGCCTCCATGGCATGTGGGACGACCAATTCAACATGGGTGCAGTCGATGGCACCAATGCAACCCGGTATGCCGGCAAGTGCATGGAATCCCACTTTTGTGTTGGTAATTTCCTGCTCCGAGCGTGGTAGAGAGATGTAGTCGTCTGCGTGCTGCAGGAGGGCATCGAGCACTTGGAATAGTGTCCGTGAGAACAGTGGCTGAGAAATGCCATGCAACTGTCCGACTGTGTGCTGGTAGGTGCCTGTGGCCAGGAAGTGGAGTACAGACACCACCTTCAGTAGGGGTGGGATGGCGGTTGGGCTATCTATCATGCTGACTAGGTCAGCCTGTGTCATGTCCACAATGGCGGCTATGGTGTCCCGGTCCAGACGGTAGAGGGTGTGGATCTGCTCATCAGTGAGGTTGAACGGATGTGCTCGGAGGCGTGGGATTGCGGGCTGCCTGCGTGGTGGTAGTGGCTGTGCTGCTGGGCCTTGCTGGCCCTGCCTTGGCCTCCTCCTCCTCCTGCGTCTCCTCCGTGCGGCCGGTTGTAGTTGTTGTTCGTCTTCTTCTTGGAGTCGGAGCACTTGCAGTGCTATCAGGTCCCCCAGGGCCAACATCGCGAGTCCTGCCGGTAGCATTTCGCTGTGGTTGTGGGAGGAGACTGGCTGTGCAATTTATGTGTTTCCAGGCTGTATGGCCTCCACCTGTGGTGATTCATTCCACCTGTGCAAACTGCTCTCCCCTTTGGCCGAGCACGTCCCGCGCACAACGCTGCAAATCGGGGAATGGTATCTTGCTATTGCAATCATGTATTTGTACCCGATGGCCGTGTAAGATTGGTTGATATGTTCATTCTGCTGTGGTCCCATTGTTTCCCATACTATCTGTGCAGTCGCGAACGGACTTGTGAAGGGTCAGTGGAACGTAGTACTCGAGTAACGGTGGGCCCTCATGCATCACTGTACGGAGTTGCAACGACGGGCGTGGCTTCCCATTTGTGGGTGAAGGCAGTTGCCATTTTCACACACAGCCGCACTCGATGGAATAATTAGTGATTTCAAACGGCCACAGATGCCTTTTCGACGTGATGTTGCAAATGAGGAATTCGAAGGGCGGCGCTTTCGGTTTCCAGCTAGCGGCGAGGAGATGCCCACAGGTCTGACTGCAAATATAACGTTCTATTGTTCTATGTCCTTGAGACAGGGCCCATGGCGAGGGAGCAATGATTGATATGAATAGTTTGGGATGCGCAATAGCTACGTGGGCGATGAGGCCGTCCGTTCCAAAAATCATGTTACTTCACAACACTGGATTTACGGGCTGGGGCACTGTGGATTTAGCAGGCTGCATTACGCACAGACTCAATGGATGGTTTCGAATGTCATGTGAGTAATTATTCAGGCGTTTTGATCCCGGGATGAGGGAATGATGAATGGATGCATGGGCAGGTGATTTGATACAGAGTTTGCCATGTACAGGGCTTCTTGGGATCTATCCGCCTCCCCTACGCTATGTGATGCAGGGCTGCCATAGTGGGACCATCGTCTATCTGGCCTTGTTGAGCCCTCCCTGTCTCGACGCGCCCTCAGACACTTGTGTCCATGCACGTTAACATTCCCACCTGATGGATTCTGTTTTGACAGACGCATGCACAGGTACACTCGTTTGTGATGGTGTTTGCACCTCGATATAGATGGTCATGAGTCGCAAGTGGTTTTGGGGTGGTGATGATCCTTTTGAGTAGGCTAGCATGCATATGGCTGTGGATTTCGTGTGATCATTGAAGTGAGTTGTTCGAATGCAGTTCTGATGGCCATTCTGTTCTTGTTCTTTTCTTTTGGTTGACAGGTATCTCCTCCCCTTTTGCCACTGCCATCTGTATGCCACTCCTGCAGATGGATTTTACTCCCGACACCTGCTGCTTCGTGTTAATCGGTGGAGCAGCATTACGATCTTATGGGACGATCGCCAATGGCCCACATGCCCTTACGCAGTACTGGTGGCTCGGAGCAACTTTTCGGCCTTTCAGCTGGACTAGTGCCTCCCCATTGGGTCGGCCCTGCGGTTCTGTGCGCTTCCATGTTGCCTTTTCGTACGTGAATGTGGCTCTGTGTACCATGGGGGAACAGGGCGACACACAGGTAGTGGCTGGTCATTTCTTGCGGATGCAGCCCACAATGGTGATGTGTGTTTTGTAGTTCATGGGCTGATGGCTGTATGGGCTTGGTGACTTTGATGTGCATTAAATTTCTATTCTGATTTGGCCCGTGTAGCTTTTTTCTTTGCAAGTGATGTGGCATATGCCTATTTGGGGGGCGATGTATTGTGAGGAGATCTGCATTGGGTTCCAGCTTTGGGGTTTAGTTGCGTGGTACTGTGCTGGGCGCGTTTGCCTACGAAGCCCAGTGAGGTCAGGGATGGAGGCTGCCAATATGACTGTTTGAATGTTGTCATGCTCAGGGGCGGGGGATTGGGTTTTGTGTAACAGATGCCGGTCAGCCAGGTGGACTGGTGGAATGATGTGTTTTTCGGAATATTGCTGGTCACAGGTGCCTGTGTTTGCGTGCGTTTCTTGGTGGGGGACTGTGGTCATGTCCATTGGGATGGCTTCTGTATTCGTGCCATCTGTGCCCTGCAGCTCCCATTGGCCCCTCTTGTGTTTCTTTTGTTCGTTGCCATGCAGGGGTGACTTGTACATTTCAATGGTTGCATTGTGACTTCATTGCACCTACGGGGAGTTGTACTTTGTGGGCAGGGAGCGGTGTACAGGCACTCAGTGGGGCCGTTTACGGTTGATTCGCGATGCCGTACTTCTCGCCATGGCGGAATGGTACATTACGCCATGCCTGATGGCGTTAGGTACATGTCCGCTAGGGTCGGAATTGGCGTACCCTTGCGCCATGGTGGTGTTTGCGGTTTGGCATGGCGCGCGCGCGCGTGCTTGGTGCAGTTAGCGTTGGCGTTCACTACGGTGTCGCTAATGGCTTCGTACTTTCCGGTGACGGGTCATAGTCGCAACGAGCGCTATTCGATGGCGGAATTGCATTTCCGCCATCGTTTTCACCTTTCCGCCAGGGTCGTAATGAGGGCCACTGACATTAACTTCCCTGTCTACACTGTTCCTAGACTATGTTTAACTCAGCCCACTGTGCATGCATTGATTGGAGCCATCTGTAAAAATATGGTACAAAGCCCCTCTATGACTCACAGTTCTGACCACAGTAACTCCAACCTAACTCAGCTATAAGCTAATTGTGCTTTTTAGCACATTGTGAATTGTGCTTTTCAGCCCTACTGTGAATTGTGAGCTTTAGCCCCACTGTGAACTGTGCTTTTCAGCCCATTGTGAATTGTGCTTTTTAGCCCATTGTGAATTGTGATTCTTTAGCCCCACTGCGAATTGTGCGTTTTAGCCCATTGTGAATTATGCTTTTTAGTACCACTGTGAATTGTGCTTTTCAGCCCCACTGTGAATTGTGTTTTTAGCCACACTGTGAATTGTGCTTTTCAGCCCAACTGTGAATTGTGCTTTTAGCCACACTGTGATATGCTGCTCTTAGCCCTTCTGTGAGCACTGGCCATAGCTATACCTAACTCAGCCCTTCGCAAAATATTGATCTTAACATCCAGGCTCTGCCTTAGTCCACCTTACTCCATTTCCTGTAACCGGCATTAACCAATGCAGAATGTATGTCAGCACAACTCTGCTGATATCTGCACCCTTGCTGCTTCTACAATTAATATCGGTAACCATGCACCAAATCAAATACACACCTTGCCCTACTATGCACAGAAATACTAGGCTTTGTGCTAGACTCTCCTCCTTCTATGAAACTAAGCTGCACAGCAACACTCTCTTGAACCGCCGCACCAACCCTAAAAATACTATTGGGAACATGGCACAAGCATATCTACAAACATCTGCAGCTGCCAAATTGAAAGAACCCACACCAGCAATCTTAAAAACCCAAAGCATACCCAAAGCAACTACCATCACAGGTGCATTGATCAAGGCTAGATCCGTCGTTGCCCATGCCACTGAAATAGCTGATATCCTAACATCAGATAACCTCGGCGTTCTAGCGGTCACAGAAACCTGGCTACATGATGCAGCAGGTCCAGTGCTCTCCTTAGCGATACCTAAAGAGTACCAACTACTAAGCATGGACCGTCCCAATGCCAGAGGAGGTGGCTTAGCTATCATTGCTAAATCCAATCTGGACTTAAGGCTATCCATGCTACCCAGACTAAAATCATGTGAACTACTATCAGCGAAACTGCCCATATCCCAATGTCGCACCCTAACCATTTACCTTATATATAGGGCACCGGGTCCCTTAGGCTCATTTGAAGAGGACAGATCTAGCCTCTTAGCTAGCAATACAAAAAAGACATCTCAGATAATGATCCTAGGTGACCTCAACTTAGGACTTAACGACCTGGATGATAAACAAGCGCAAGCAATAGCCACCATGCTTGACAAACAAAAAGTCCTCACCCCTACCCACTATTGAGGGGGGACATTAGACTGGTTAGCCACTTAAAACTGCCCAACCATGATCACTAAAATTACACCCCAATCTTGGACTGACCACTTCCTAATTGAATTCAGCTTAATACTCAACAAGGAAATTAACAAAGAAAAAATAATGGCACCTTCTCTACCCACTTGATCAAGGAAAAATATCACACCTGACAATGTCTTACCCCTTCTCCTTCCAGTAATTAATGCCCTGCCAAGCAACTCTGATCCAGATACGCTGGTGGACTCCTCTAATGTTACCGTGGCCAAGGCCCTAGACATCATTTCCCCACTAAAGAACTGTAAAAGCAAACAACAGACCCACCTCAAAACTTGCTTCACCCCTCACCTAAAAGAACTAAGAATGGAAAAAAGGAAGTTGGAAACCATATGGTAACACTCCCCAATGGAAAAAAAAATAAACTAAAACTCAAACTTTGTGCCACCAACTATAAGAAAGAAATGATCCAAACCAAAAAAGAAGTCTACAATGAAAGAATCTCCAAAGCATGTTCCAATACTAGAATCTCCTATACCTCCACCGGATAACATACCCAAAGACAAGCAATGGTGCACCAATATCCAAAATGCCCTCGCCAATAAAATAAAAACATTACAATCCAAAATTACAAAAAAAAGCCTTGCTTCCACTCATGTAAATTCCTATTATTTCCATTCCTATTAACAAACCCAACCTAGCAAAATTCAAATTCTCTAAAGTCTCCATTCAGGAAACTGAAAAAATCATTGCCTCACTAAAGCCATCAAACTGCAAAGGTGACAACTGCCGGCCCAAATAATTAAGGATGTAGCCAGAGACTTAGCACCTTTTATCACTAAACTCATCAACGCCTCCTTTTCATCAAACACTGTCCCAAGTAGCTTAAAAGAATCCTGGGTTCTACCCCTGCTTAAAAAACAAACCTTAGACCCCGCCATCCCCACAAACTATAGGCCCATCACAACAGTCCCATTCCTCGTGAAGATAATTGATAGAATGGCCTATCTTCAAATTCAAAAGTACCTTGAGACCAACCAATTATTAGGCGCTCGACAATCTGTGTTCAGACCGCAGCACGGCACATAGACTGCACTAATAGATCTCAAAGCCCAAATCGATGAGCTTAACGACAAAGGAAACACAGCTATGCTACTCCTCCTTGATCTGTCGGCAGCATTCGACTTGGCGGACCACGCAGTACTTAGCAAACACCTAGCATCAGCCGCCCACTTTTCAAGTGAAGCTATAGCCTGGGTCCAATCCTTGCTCGACAATTAAAGTATGCAAGTCTTCTCCACCTCAGCATCAGCAGACCCAATTCAAACAACATGTGGAGTTCCCCAGGGCTCATGTGTCTCGCCAACTATGTACAATATCTTTACTAAGCCTTTATATGACAAATTGGACAGACTGGGTATCACCTACACAAACTATGCAGATGACACCCAGATCCTCATTCCCCTTTCGCGCAATTTCATCGTGGATACAGCCTTAGTAAATGAGATTTGCATCCTCATTCAGGCATGGATGGCAACCCACAGCCTCTGCCTGAACAACGATAAAACAGAGACCCCTATCTTTGGCTCTTCCAACAACCTAAAAAAACTTGAAACCAACTACAGCGCCTTCAACATCGATGGCAATATAATTTCAGTTGCCAAAGAAGTGAAAACTCTTTGCTTCTATCTGGATTCCACGCTATCCCTAAAAAAACAAGTAAATTCCTTTGTCTCATCCACTGCCTACACTGGCAAACTTATTAAAGCATGTAGACCCTTCCTCTCACTAGCAAGCTGCATTACTCTAGCCAATGCCCTCATCCTATCAAAATTGGACTACTGCAATGCACTGTATGCAGGAGCAAATGAATACATCATCAACAAACTACAAACTCTGCAAAATAATGCACTCAGAATGGCCCTGAACCTCCGTACTAGAGAGCATATCTCTAACATTTGGAGAAACTACAATTGGCTAAAAATCAGCGATAGGATCCTCTTCAAAACTGTTACATTAACCTTCAAATGTCTAAATAATGCAGACCCCCCATACCTGAAGTAAAGAATAATAAGAAACTCCTCTGCACGACCAACCAGGACAGCCAACTCCTATTGACTCCAAATACCCAGATTCCGTCAAAAAAAACAGGAGACAACAGCTTCCCTGTACAAGCAGCTCATCAATGGAATGCATTAACAGTTGAGCTAAGAAGGGACCAATCGGATGACAGTTTTAGATGCAACACCCGCACATGGTTACGCCATAATGACCACTAGCCTCCTCTCATATCCTGCCACTCATCTCACCCATTAACTGTTGTTACTGTGTAATTGTGCCTGCCTGTAAATATCCTCTGTACCTGTTTATACCTGTACCTAAGCAACCTGTAACCATGCTTTAAGTATTCTTGTCATGTTGTGCGCCCAGCTACCTAAGGGTTTGGGGCACCCTATAAATAATAAACAAACAAACATGATTAGAGGGGGGGGCATCAAGCTATGATTAGCAAAGAGAATAAGACACCAAGCTAGGATTAGACATGGGAATAAATGATCAAGCTAAGATTAGAGAGGGGAAAGGGGCATCAAATAAAGATTAGAGAGGGGCATAAGCCATTAAGCTAAGAATAGAGAGGAGAATGAGGCATGAAGCTAAGATTAGAGAGGGGCATAAACCATTAAGCTAAGAATAGAGAGGAAAATGAGGCATCACGCTAAGATTAGAGAGGGGCATAAGCCATTAAGCTAAGAATAGAGAGGAGAATGAGGCATCACGCTAAGAGTAGAGAGGGGAATAAGCAATCAAGCTAAAATTAGAGAGGAATAAGACATCATGCTAAGATTAGAGAGGGAAATAAAGCAGAAAGCTAAGATTAGAGGGGAGAATAAACCAACAATATAAGATTAGAGAGGGGAATAAGCCATCACGCTAAAATTAGAGAGGGGAATGATCCATCAAGCTAATGTTAAAGAGGGCAATACGCCATTGTGGGATGTTTTTACCCATGCATCCAAGCCCTACCATAAAACTGTGCAGTACTGGCATGGAAAACATCATGATGGCCAGAACTCCCCAGAGAGTGCACAGGGAAAACATGAAGAATAGGCTGCCACCCATTTTTGCCTATGTTGTGAGCACAGGAGGGCACTGCCTAAAACCACCATTGGGCTACACACACAGTAGCCTGAAACCATTGGGAATGGCAATGCTGATTGCCAAAAAGCAACTCAGAACTGTGGGGAATTCATTTTCTTAATCCCAAAAATGGTTGCAATACCGGTACTCACCACTATCAGAAAGCCGGCGTTTTAAAACCACCAGACTTTTGTGTAAAACTGAACAGAGGAACCCAAACCAGACCTAAGAGGTGGATACAATGTAAAACTATATTCTGAAATGACTTGAAGGAAGTAATTATTTAATGTATAGGTACAAATTGTAAGTTTGATTTAAACTGGGAACTAAAGTGACATTTAGCTGAATTCTGCCTGACAACTACCCCCGACAGGAGAAACCTGCTCAGCCGCTCTTCCCAGGCCTAGCTGCACCCTGCTTCCCCACCAAAAGGAGTTGACACCTCTCTGATTAGATTAGGGGAGGGGCACCGGCAGGAGGTTGCACAAAGCCTTGTCCTGGACTCAGGCAAATGTTATATTGGGGGGGCCGTAAAGTGGCTTCCTCTTGGGAGAAGTGGGAGGAGAAGTGCCTCTGGGAGCCACCCGAGCTGGAGGCGGGGGCAGACAGAAGCTTCCCCCATGTGCTTTGGAACCTAAACCACACCCATCTGGGCCAGAGCATAATTTTAAAAAAGATGGATAATTCATAGTACGGACTTGTCAGAATTATATAAGTAATATCATTATTCTTGTGATTTTTCTGTGCACGTTTTAAGAGGTGTTAGGACCCTGTGGGGTATGCTGGGGGGTTGCTAGCGGAAAATAGGGTCTTACTCCAAATGTCTGCATGTTAAAAATCTGACACTTCATCAATTAATGCCCATACTCCTTGCGCACATGTGTGTAATTTTTAGTAAATGTCCGATATTGGTAAACCAGTCAAAAAGCGCAAAATGTTGTCATTTTTGAATGCAAGCCCTCAGGAAGATCAGAGGCGGACAAGCATGGACTATAAGGAATATATAATGTGTACATGTAATTTCAACAAATTGTGTATCTGGGAAATATGTATTTGAATCAAATATAGATTTGTGGGCAAATTGACCAGGGGAGGATCCTCTGGCCCATAAACAGACCTCATCATGATAACAATCCATTTCCTTCCCCCAATCATGGGAGAGGGGAGAATTTTAACCTAAGTAGAACTGCCTCCTAGTAATCCTGTCATCTGTCATTCTAAAGCTGCGAGCTGTCATCTGTCATTCTAAAGCTGCAAGCTGTCACCTGTCATTTTGAGTTTTACTTTAAATCCGAAAATCTACTTTTATTAAATCGTCTGTATCTCTGGAACCGTTTGGGCTAGGAACGAAATTTAACTTTAATTTTAAAGCTGTGATCCTAGGCTTTCCAACCTACTCCCTATACTTTTTCTGCAATCGCGATTTACGCACTCACGAAATTTACCGCGATTTGCGATTTGGCTCAATTTCTCCACTTGTCCAAATAACAGCTCCATTCTTTCCTTTGTTAAAATCTGTTTGCAACCTGGTAATAACTCATAGAGCATTGCTAAAGTTAGCCTGAACTAATACCAACAAGCATCTCTCACTCACCCTGAATCTCTAGAGGGAATTAAAATCAGTTAGCACATTTTCCCATCCATTGCCATCATATTTAAAAGCATTTTGGGCCTGTGTTTCAAACTTCTACCTGTTTCCTCTAAGCTTGCTGGGGGGGAACTGAGTTCCGTATTGTATTTGATTGTATTCCTGAAGACTGTGTGTGTTACTTCCATCTCCTTGCATTGCATATAGGGGGGGGTGAATTGCCACCAGGGGAAAAGTGAACATATTATCTCTTGTGAAACCATATCAGTTTATTTTCTGTACTGCATTTATTCCACCTTGCATTTCCTTGAAACCATAAAGCATTTCAGCTACCTCATCCTCTATACTACTCCTAAGTAATCAAGTGTACCACTGTAACATTACCCATTGTGGATCCACATCATATGTCTAAGTGTACTATCAGATATTAATTTGTTATAAAAGTGTGACACATATATATTGTTTAATTTTTCAAATAAACCTTTTAATTTGCAAAACAAACCTACTTCTTGGCCCAGTGGGGTCAGGGGGATTCTAAGAGGGGGGTGTTATACAAGGGTTGTCATCCAGAGTACTGAACTGGACATAAAAATACATCAATAAGGGTTTTCCTCAGCATCCCAGACTAGGCATTGACTTAGCTGTAGTGTTGATTGAATATCGCTTAACACCATAAAGCTAAGATTAAAGAGGGGGATAAGGCATCAAGATAAGATTAGAAGGGGGAAGCATAAAGCTATGATTAGAGAGGAGAATAAGACATCAAACTAAGTTTAGAAAGGGGAATAAACCATCAAGCTAAGATTAGACAGGGGAAAAGATATAAAGCAGAAATTAGAGAGGGGGAATAAGCCATTAAGCTTAGAATAGAGAGGGGAATGAGGCATCACGCTAAGATTAGAGAGGGGATTAAACAATCAAGCTAAGATTAGAGAGGAATACGGCATCACACTAGGATTAGAGAGGGGAATAAAGCAAAAAAATAAGATTAGAGAGGGGATTGCAACATCAGCCTAAGAATAGAGCAGTGAATAAAGCAGAATTAGAGAGAGGAATAACACATCAATCTAGGATTAGAGAGGGGAATAAACCATCAATACAAGATTATAGATGGAAATAAGCCATCAAGCTAAGATCAGGGAGGGGAATACACCATCAAGCAGCGATTAGAGGGGTTTTGAAGTTTTTACGACAATGCAATCTCTGTTTCTAGAGGAACTCCATTAATCAATCTGGATGCTGAGGACAACTTTCAGATTGTATGATCTTACCCACCCAGGTCCCACTTTATGGTGTATAGCAGCCAGGCTCAAGGTTGGTTTCTCAGAGCGTCTCTTGGCTCGCTCCTCTCAGGCTTCTCTACATTATTAATTATGTTTCTCTTGCCCTGGATGAGATTGTTTCTTTTTGTTCTTGCAACCCATGGCATTCAGCTTTTTCTTAGATGAATATCTCTCGATGTGTAAGTTGACATATATATATACATACATATATATATATACATTATTTTAAAGCTTACAATTTTGGCTGTTTGTGGACGGGGGTGTACACAACAGTCAAGGGAATCTACCAAGCTTTGCTGGATAACTAACCAGGAATCCTGGGTTAGAGTCAGAATTGGGAGCGTGCCTTTGCCTTGCCTGTCCCTTCCAGTTTCACCCCCCCTCATTTCCACTTATCAGTGGTGTTAAGGTGGTCAGATAGTATTTTTCTGCTGTTGTCAGGGGTGCCTTGCCCACCACCTGCTTAACAGTCTTTAGCCTTTGCCTAAACTCTTTTAGGTTATCCAGTTTGTCGAGTTTAGCTGTGCTGTGCTTTTTGGTTGTTAGCCAGTCTGATGAGTCTTGCGGCTCTCCTAGGTTCCCCACACTTTGGCTGATTTGACACAGATGGGGCAAGTGGATAAAATGGGACTGAGGTAGGACACTTTCAGCCAGAGGCTTAACAAAGGGTTCTTGGTCAAAGTTGATGTTTCGACGAGATTCGAGAGTCAATACGTAATCACACTTAGATTAAAGAGGGGAATAAGGCATTGAGCTCAGATTTGAGAGGGGCATAAAAATCACGCATAGGTTACAGAGCGGAGTAAGGCTTCAAGCTAACATTAGAGAAGCAAATAGTAATCAAGTTTAGATTAGAGAGGGGAGTAAGGCTTCAAGCTAACATTGGAGAAGCAAATAGTAATCAAGTTTAGATTAGAGAGGGGAGTAAGGCTTCAAGCTAACATTAGAGAAGCAAATAGTAATCAAGTTTAGATTAGAGAGGGGAGTAAGGCTTCAAGCTAACATTAGAGAAGCAAATAGTAATCAAGTTTAGATTAGAGAGGGAGTAAGGAATGAAGCTGGACTGGAGAGCAGGTGGCAGTGCCTTCTTGAAAGTACCTCACTTTCCGAACATTCATTTTGAGCCCACTTTCCCTCATCCAGAGACTCATTGATTCCAGAGACTCACTGGTTCCAGAGACTCATTCATTCCCGAGACTAACTAATTCCTGAGGCTCACTGATTCCAGGGACTTGCACATTCCAGTGGCTCACTGATTCCAGACACTCACAGTTTCCTGAGGCTCACTGATTCCAGACACTCACGGTTTCCTGAGGCTCACTGATTCCAGACACTCACTGTTTCCCGAGGTTCACTGATTCCAGAGACTCACTGATTCCAAAGACGTGCAGATTCCAGTGGCTCACTGTTTCCTGAGGCTCACTGATTCCAGAGACTCACTGTCCCCACATTGATTGCAATATATATATCACTGTTGAGAGGCCCATTAGTGGTCTGGGCAGGGATTTCATTGTAGATTGTCAACAGGGCAGTCTTGCTACCACGTTTAGGATGGAGAATAATTTACACAATTTCCGAGTAACTCTGGTGTTCCAAAATGTCTTGGAGCTGGTGTCAGGCCTCCTTGGTATCCAAAGAAGGCCAGCTATGCTCTGGAAATGTCTGCTGCTGGAAGGGTCGAAGGTGGGCTTGTGAATGCTAGCATCCAAGTGACTGTTTCTGCATGGGAGGGGTCAGCGCCTGTAGTAAGAGACATGACTTTGGAACCCATGGAGTAAGGTCACTGGCGTGAGTTTTGAATGCATTAGTTGGAATAGAATGCGCTAAAAAGGCAGTAAATTATGAGATGTAACCAATGGTTGATTGGCTTCAGCGAATGTTTCTTTAAAAACAAATAGAACAGCAGTGCTCTGCTTTGAAGAGATTAGAGGGAAAGATGGAGAGACAGAAGCTAACCCCCTACTATATCAGACTGGAAACCCTTAATTGCTTCAGAGAAAAGGTGGCTGGGCTCTTCTCGAACTTCTTGGAAGCTATTATAGTGGGTTTAGTGCAGGGAGACAGATCATCCTTAATAACTTGAAAGAGTCCTTCATGTTTAATGAGTGCTGCAGATAATGTGGGTCCCCAGAAACATATTTTATCATAAGAAATGCCATAGACTGAATCAGGGAAAAACTTTGCACATGGCTACAGGTGAAACCGCTGGATGGATTTTGACGAAATCTGTGGCAGATACAGGGGCTTGGTCCAGAAAGCGTGCTTTTGTAAATTTGGTCACCATCCGTGCAGTATTTTCCTTTATAATTATCAAAAAGTAGGTCTGAAATAATTAGTGATATCTATGTTCGCTCCGCGGTCACACTTCCCTGTTCGGTCGACGAACAAGATACCGATCGGCTAAGGGGCTGGCGTCATGACCGCGGACACGCAACATCTCTGCCCATTGGCTGCTGCAAGACGTATTCTGCGTCAGATGGTTTGGATGCGCCCGACATCTTGGATCCGCGGAAAGCGGAGCAACAACCAGCGTACACTTGCTTTTTTCATGAAACTATTTTGCTGTGTCACAGAGCATTGGGAAAGGGTCAGACAGTAAGACATGGGTGATCAATGCATTTGTTCTTTGGTCGTCATGATGTAATTTCTATGGACACCTTGTACGCACAGTAAATGTAGGGTGTAATAACGATAGCACTTCAGTCCATGTAGTGGACAGGAAATTTGTAACACTTCAGTCCATGTAGTGGACAGGAAATTTGTAACTGTTGAAAGCACACGCGTATTGGTAGGCAACATTGAAATTGACAACATGCCGTGAATGCATTCTTTTTTTCAATGGCTAATATTATATTCATTAGTATGCTGCCATGGGTGGCATATGCTACGGTGGTGGTGGCCAGGGCCTAGAGTCTTGGATGCATGGCCGTCGGCCTACTTAATGACGTATGTTCTATGGCCTCCTTGTACGCACAGAAAATGAGGGGTCCAATAAGGCCAGTATTTCAGCCCGTGCAGTGCATGGGGGAGTTGTTACATTTGTAAGGACACGTGTGGTGTTAGGGAACATTGAAATTGACAACATGCCGTGAATGCATTATATTTTCCAATGGCTATTATTATATTCATTAGTACGCCGCCATGGGTGGCACATGCTACGGTGGTTGTGGCCAGGGTCTAGAGTCTTGGATGCAGTGCCGTCGGCCGAAGGCCGAAGACCTTACTTCCAAGACTGTAGGCCCTGGCCACAACCGCCGCTGCATGTGCCACCCATACATACACCCGTAGTGTTGCGTTTTGATTGGCAAGTTGTGGGGAGTGCGTGCAGTCTTGGGTGCATGGCCAAAGGCCATGCAACCAAGAACAAAGTGGTAAGTACTAGACTTGGAAGACACTGCACACCCATCCCAGGTAAGATCTACAGACATACAGCTAGGAGTGAAGCCTCTGGGCAGACGCACTGAAGGATAACACACCTACAGAATAACCCCCATTACCACACATCACTGAGGTTGTTGTGGGGAGACCCTGCAACCTTTGGTGTCCATGGCTAAAGCCCATGCACACAAGACTGAAGTCATAAGCAGTGGAGTTACAAGTCAATATGGGTGTGGTGGAATGTGCTAGTTGTGTTGATGCCCCAGTGTCTTAACTTCATGGCTGCAGACGATGGTCCGAAAAGTAAATTTATGAGCAGCTAATTTACAAGGACCATGGTTTCCATATGCAGCGATGGTTGTGGATAGGAACTATACTCCTTGTACCTTGGTTGTAAGGCATAGGTGGTAGGTTACTCACCGTAGATGGAAGGGCAGCCTACAGGCACTGCAGCATATTAGTACCATAGATTAGACGTATAGATTCCCATGTGTAGAAAATGCCTGGCAATATACTTACTCCTTACTTTGTTCAGAATCCACATACATTTTTTTAATTGGCTATCGTACTTGGTGGAAGTATCACTGTTTCCATTTCTGTGATGAAAGAAAAAGGTGTGTTAGTGTTTGCATTTTTTTTTAAATTTACTACATTGCATAATAGACAGTTCACTTTTTTTTTTACCCTCATATTTAGTTTACAAACCAGTGTACTGTGCATTGCGCTCAGTTTCTGTTTTTGCTTTTCTAATCCTTGGGTCTGGAAAAAAAATCCTTGTCGGATTAAAAAAAACCTTCTTTTCCTATGGTACAAACTACTTCATTTTTTCCTTTCAGTGTTTTCTTCATCTTTCTGATCAATGTTATTTGTATTGCCTTCCTGCCCATTTTTAACAACTGTTAGATACCTGTAGGCGTATTCTAACTGTGCATTTGTTCCTACAGATTTGTGATATTCATTCATTTGTGTCGTTGTTATATCCAGTTTCCTTCATCTTTTCCATTAATGTTTTGTTTGTTGCCTTTCTGCCGATTTTTAACAACAGTTAGATACCTATAGGCATATTCTACCTGTGCATTTGTTTCCAATGATCTGGAATAATCATTTATTTGTGTCATTCTTCCATCCTGTTGGGTAGTTAGATACCTGTGGGCGTATTCTAACTGTTTGTAGTCTTTCACATACTTTGTTGACAATCTTGAAGTACACATTATTTCATAAATTTTGGCTTCAAGAACATTAAATACGCATTTGTTAGGTTAGCTGGCAACCTCTGCTTTAGAGTAATGGTGCTATCATTACATTCAAACCATCCAGAACTCTTTTTAATATATGCAGTGCAGTGACCTGCATTGGTTGTAGCTCTTGCATGGTAGATTATTCCTACTGTTGTAAAGGTTTTCTTTCCAAGTGACACTTGACTGTGTGTGAATCCAGTCAGTTTGCAGTTGTTTTTGGTGCCATCTGCATTATAACGTAGAAGCATACGTATTATGTACGCACTATGTGATTGTATCAGTAAGGTGGAGCGATTGTCTGAATTGCAAATACTACATAATCTGCAATGTTTTGCATTTTGTACAAGTTGCTGAAATGGAATGCTCTCACTATTTGGTATGGAAACAGACGCAAATCGCTCATTTGGAATTTCTTCCTGTATCACTTTGCTACAGAGAGTGCATGTATGTTTCCACATGTACGAAATTTGGAAGATTTCATTTACAGGTATGCTTTTGTTTTCCAATACTAATAGTATGTACATTAGAAATTCTTGTGGATCGTCTTGTGAGTTCATAGTGAATCTCACCATTCCAGCACAGTCATCCAATTCTTGCCTTACTCCATGAACACTGTATGTGTTGTCAGGATTGCTTGTTGCATTTCTATGCAACACTAACATTTGCAAACACAAATAACCCATGCAGCCTCTTTAAGGATTAGTTACAATATAAAGGTTGTACTGTACTTACTTTTTTGTGCAAGATGACCAGGTTTCTTCGGATATGTCGTCTGCAGTGTAGATGCTGTTGATTCTCAGGAGAGTAGTCTTCACTGCAAATTAAAAAAACAAAATCAATTACTTTGTGTGTTTGCAGCAGTGATGATACTGCAGACATTACTTGTGCTTCTTTCGTCAGAGCATTGAACTTTCATATTTCAACCCAGTGCACATGCACATTTCAATTAACTCTGTCCAGTCTTTGCATAATACTTGCAATATGGTACTTGAAAGTCCTTCAAAATAACTAAAACTTTTAAGGGTCGGAAATGCCTTGTTCTTTACAAAGTATACTATGCATAGGAGAGAGGTTTGTAAGCGATAGGGCATAGTACTAGATGGGGAAACATTTTGTACTTGTTAATGAAAAGCACAATGTCGAAAAATCGGGAGACCCTCAGAAGGAAATGTCACCACTACAATCGGGAGTGCTTACTATTCTCATACAATCACATTGCAAGTAACATTACTGTAGGCCGTACAGAGTACACCACTCTAACATTTTCACATACAAAATTGATACAAAATTGAGGTCTGCCCTAAATAGGCATGCTTGCAACGTATGTACAGGTTATGCGGAAGACAGTAAGCGGTTGTGCGATTTGTGAATGACAAATCGGCAATTTTGCACTTTAAAGGGGGAGCATTGTTATGTATTCCCTATGGACATTTAGCGGCATTATCTTGTCTAAATTAAATCATAAGGCTTCCACATGTTCTCTGATTAAAATATACATACCTGTATCTATACTGATGCATGTGGACATGTATGGAGCTGTACGTAGAAATTCACAATCCTTGCACAGTAGCTTGTGAAGACAGTGCTTTGCAATGGTATGCGACTTACATTCAGAATCATCAACAGTAATTTTGAAGTGCGCAATGTTGATGACAGAGTTAAAATTAGCAATGTTCTATGTGATTGGTGGATGATTGTGCGACCGCTTAGTTGTGTCCAATGAGGGACTCGCTTTGGTACCGCTGTAGAAAGGGTGGAAGGACTGGGTAAGACTTACGTGCCACACGTAGGCAACGCTTGTCCGCTGGTAGGGCGTGTCACATACGGGTTTCTACAGCAAATCCTGCATGGAAATGTGACTGTAGGCATCAGCCAATCAGATGTTCACATTACTCTTTTGTGTCGAAAGACAGTGCACACACTGAAGATGGCAGATGTGGAGAGGGTCAGGGTTTTGATGCTTGGAGACATTTTTGTGCAAGGCTTACAACACTATGCCGAGAGTAGGCATGTGGCACACCATTTCGATGTGCGAGGAGTGGTGGTGGGTGGAGCGCTGACACTGATGCCAATGCTGCGGCAATTCTACAAGTTTGTAAAGACATGCATAGAATGACCACTCCTAATTTTTTCTGCTTTACTCCCGAGAGTACAATGGATCAACACTTCTGTTTTCAGTCCAGATCAAAGCATCGGGCGGTGTATCATCAATCGCGGCATGCGTGCATTCATGCTACGAGTTGGTATGTTTTTTTGTAGCCACGATAACATTGCTCCAAGCAATGCACATTACTTTGAAGGAGATGGTGTTGCGCTATCTTCTTTGAGAAATGCGATGTTCTTTTGGAACGTAAGGCTTGCTTTAGAGAAGGTTCTGTAATGTTTGCAAGAGTAAAGCAAGGACAAAAAATACAAAAAAATACATAAAATACCGGATATCTGTACGGTATCTGGCCCAAAAAAAAAAAAACAGCTCTTCTCAGAGCCTACCTTAAAGGGGAAAAAGGGGAATAGTACTTTAATGTACCATGGTCACGCTCTGATCCTGTACATGTCCGCGAACATCGCGGTATTTAGCAGCCGGCACATACCACCACCGGGGATTCAAGCGTGGAGCCGCATGTAAATGAGAATGAGAGGAGCTAGGGATTGGTCCATAAAGTTCAGTAGGTGTGTTCTGACCGACATACTTTAGTAAGACCGTCTTCTCCCTCACAGGAGACCACACAGCCATGGCTTTCCATGCT
Organism: Ambystoma mexicanum; assembly: GCF_040938575.1. Lineage (NCBI taxonomy): Eukaryota > Metazoa > Chordata > Amphibia > Caudata > Ambystomatidae > Ambystoma > Ambystoma mexicanum. Next base: position 44,671,389 of record NC_090931.1, on the reverse strand, counting down.
CGGAAACAGATTATCTGGATTTTGGGCGACTCATAGATACATTGGTTGAAGGTGCATGCAGAAAGCTGCAGTTGATCTACAAATCTTGAAGTTCCACATGCAGAAGTGCACTGGCATGGCGTGCGTGGCCAGAGATGGCTGGACTTAGTACCTCTCTTTGTTACTTTACTGACACAGCATCCTCCAGATATAATGATCATTCATTGTGGAGGAAACAGTTTAGGCCATGTATCTGGAATTTCTTTGCCATTTACAATGAAGGAAGGACTCGCGAAGCTCATGGATATGTTTCCAAATTGTCAAATACTTTTTTCCCGTATTGCCCAAAGACAAATATGGCTGCGTTCTTCTGCGTTTGGCCCACAAATGGAGAAAGCGAGACGGAATGTGAATAAGGCTGTGTGTGCATTTTTAAGAGATGTTGGCATGTCCTCTTTCCACAATGAAAACATTTTCTTTCGCAGAGCTCTCATTTTCCGCAGAGATGGAGTCCACCTCACATATGCTGGCAATCACATTTTTCTTCGCAATGTACAAAATGCATTGCAACCTCTTTTGCAATCACACTAACCTATCTGACAATCCGTTTTCCGCAATCCACTGTTTTTGACCCACACAACACACCACCGAAAGGCTCTTTTCAGAGCTGCCACTTACTCCCAACGTACACTTTATTGCGTTTGCTCCACTTGCACCCTCCCTTTTTTCCTCTACGACTGTCTGCAAACCTTTTCAGAACTCTGCAGGGGTCTACGACCATCACTTCACAGTTCTATTGTTATACTGAGAAAGGCGGCTCTGAAAAGAGCCTTTTCTGTAATTTTTGTTGTTTTTACGTTCATTGCTTAACAGCACACGGCACACTAGGAGAAGAGGCCAAAGGAGGGTAAGGAAGGGACACCAGCCACGGGGATAAAAAAGGGCAAATGAACAGAGAAAGATTTAGGGTGAGCTTTATTTAGGTAAGGAGCAGATATTCTGGTGCTCGGTGACTGCAGCCTCAAAAGCACTTCGAAAGCTCTGCCCCCCTGCAGAGTACTGCGTCACAATACTTGCACACTACTGTCACCTTTGAAAGGTAAGGGTCAACAGCATTGCGAATGGCTTGTGGGGCAGCTGGAGGGAGGTGCTCCCCCACAGGAGTGTCTCTTGTGGTGCGAGGATCGGATACCTAGGATGCTGTGGAGGAACTCAAACGAATACGCTCTTCACATGGCACCACCTTGCGAATGTCCGCAGTGTGGAACGAAGTGAGGTATCACTTCATGGTTGTCATACCAAAACTGTACGCTCCAAATCTCCCGCGACTCAACACCACCTCGCACTGGTTATACTTCACCAGGTTCGCACGTGCTTTTGGTACTTTCCCATAAATGGAAAACAACCGCCACACCCACGACTCCCGCTGAGTGCTCCTAGTGCGGAGTTCCTCCACTTCATTCTCTCCTCCTCTTCTTCCTCACTCTCTACATCCTCACCCATATATCTCTCTGCAGGCCCTTGGTGAGGTGGGGGTGGTGGCGGGTTTGTGGGTGGTGCAGAGGCTAATGACCCAACAGCAGCCATGGAAGCCATACCGATTAGTTTCCTTTTGGTCACTACAGCAGTAAAGGCAGCACACCTCAATCTGCTATAGCTAGAAGGACAATGAAGATGCACTCAGGGGTGTGGCATTTTGTAGGGGTGCAGGGATGTGCCTCGTGACGTCTTCATCCCTACAAAGCGGTACACAAATTTGACACAGCAAGTCCTGAGGTGCCCTATTGTTTGGGATGTGTGAAATTACATTTTTACACTCTACAATACTTTGCGTTGTGTCTACAAGTTCATTTTTAGTGTTGCGGAAGCACACCAACCGTGGAAATTAGTCCCCATGTTCAGCGTAGATGCGGTCACATGATGACATCCTCAACACATCCGCCCCAGTAAGGAAAGTCCACTGGACAGCAAATGCAAAGAATCAAACGTGCGCAGTTCGGGTTCTCAAACTACTTCAAAGTGCGATGCAAGTGAGACGGACAGTTAGGGACAGGTGCGATGTTCGCAATACTTACGTTTCTACTGCGCATGTGCACGCATGCTATGTTCACTGTATGGACAGTTCCAGGGTCCTTAGCACAACTCCATTTTGTGTGCCTACGAACTTGCTGGCCACCGCGCCTGTTCTACGGACGGCAACATTTTGGCTGCGCCCGATGCGGACCGCTATACTGTCCTTCACACACTCCCATTTTCCTCATTTACACCCATTCCGGACATCTGGTGTTGTCTACGAACATGTATTATCTCGTTTCAAAGCGGTACGGCGAGGTAGTATATCCTTTGGACACCCCTTTCTGTTTATGTACGCACAATTTCAATAGATGGTTCAGTCACACATCACATCTGTTTTACTTGACATTACACAGCACCCACATTCCATTCCTTGCGGATAGGACAAACATTTTACGTCTTTTCAAAAAAAGATTCTACACACAAACTCTTTCTCTACAACTACTGTACAAAAACATTTCAAACACACACACATACATACACATCAATCTGTAGAAATACCATTGGAAGCGGACACTGAAACAAATATGGGGGAATTAGGATTCAACACGCGCTGGTTATGAGGAGAAGATTTGTGAGGGGAAGAAGGGATGGATGTTTCATCAAAACGTCTATTTTCCTGTTCAAGGTTTGGGGATGGGTCACTAGGGAATGGAGAAGCAGGGCAGGTGCAGGTGGGGCAATGATAACAAACTTTTCCTCTCACACAGTCCTCCACAAACTCACATAAACTTTGAAAATTGTCGTTCAATATGTCAATTTTCTGCTCTATCCTTTTTATCCTGTCTTTTTCTGTCTCGTTTGTTGCCCTTTCTTCTTTTCTTTTCTTTCCTGGTCTGTTAAAAAAATATACATAAATTGAATGCCTCTCAAATAAACTATTTTGCATATGCAGAGCACTGTGTACCATTATTGTCGCTTTCTTCAGACATTTCCTTATGTGGGAAATACTCCTCCAGCCACTCCAAAGTACTAGCCACTTCTGAGTCAAAACAACAGAAAGAAATTATTATTTCTGCACCACATGCCACAAAAAAACCTCACCCATATAAAAAATGACCTGCACTCACTCTTTTGCTGTATTGTCCCTTCGTCCTACTGCGTCCGTCCACTGTCGTTCCAGGCTGCCGACTTTCTGTGAAGTGATTACTCTGGAGGCATCCGTTCTTTTTTATGGTACCATCCACTTCATTCTACATGGTTATTAAATGTGTTGTTTTCTTTTCCCAGCTTCAGGTTTCCATATTTACTTATTACTACTCATAATATCTTTATGTAATTCTTCTACGTTGCACACTTTTTGTGTAAGACAATAGTACATTTTCAGCTATCCCCTGCCTCTTTGGGTAATGTTGATCCTGTTCAACCCCGTCCACAAACAGGTGCTCAGTCCGTCCCTTTCCAATATCAATAGGGAGGGGGTTCTGTATGTTCTATGTTAAATGTATGTCAAGTACGTAGATTATACTACATATCTCTCAAAATCACATGATTACAGTGTATATTCTGCTCAACGATTTCATTGCCACAATTTCATGCTTAAGTTCCACCTTCCAAAAACCTATACAATTCCCTACAAAAAAAACTTTGTTAAAGGGACGTTATGGTTAAGTTGCCCTCCCAAAAACCAGTGAAATTCACTACAAAAACAACATTTTTGAGGGGACGTTATGGTTAAGTTGCCCGAATAAAAACCTGTACACTTCACTAAAAAAAAAACTTTCCTCCTCCCCTTTATGCTTCAAATTAAAACCGAAAACCCCCTGAAATTTGACAGTTATGGTAGAGTAAGCCCCCAACCCTGCCACCACCCCTGTGCACTGCTAACACCAACACCCAGACCATGAAAGATGTCATCTCAAATGTCAATGCTGACATCAATGACATCACTTGTTTAGCCCCTTTCATTTCCTCCCCTGCCATACATATATATGTGCATTCAGTAAATAAAATTCACCATAGGAATGTTATACTTCACAGTGCAACCAAACACCACTGCACATTCCCCCATTATATTAAGCTAAGCAACCATAACTCGCACCATCTACGTGCATTGCTAAGACTAACACCCAGGACATTAAAGATGACATCACAAATATCATTGATGACATCACTGATGACATCACATGTGTGCCTCACTTATTTCGGTACATTGTAAAATCTAGGCCAAGTGGTTTTATTCACTGACCAGCACAATATGAAAATTGAAAAGGTGCTGTATACCAAAACGTTACCCTTGTCGTGTGTTATGAAAGTACTTTCTTTAGGGTCTGGTGTCAGCTCATGATGCACATGCATGGGGCAATGGCAGGCCTCAAACACACAATGAATTTGTATACAGGAAGATAAACTGTGGGATGCTGCTAGTTCTTTCTACCCTACTTCAGTTTCCCTGTATGTGCCGCTCAGTTATATGCATTGGGTCGTCATATGTATTGTTTGTTTTAGCACAAGTGTGTATTAAGTGTACATTTGTGAGCTAGTTATTAAATGTGTAACATTACACAATCACCCCTGACATCTTGCTACAAACATAATAGAAAGAACCCCTTGTAGGCAGGGACTTTTTAGGAATATTCACATGTGATGTCATCAGTGATGTCATCAATGATATTTGTGATGTCATCTTTGATGTCCTGGGTGTTAGTCTTAGCAATGCACGTAGATGGTGCGAGTTATGGTTGCTTAGCTTACTATAATGGGGGAATGTGCAGTGGTGTTTGGTTGCACTGTGAAGTATAACATTCCTTTAGTGATTTTCTTTTTACTGAATGCACATATGTATGTATGGCAGGGAAGGAAAAGAAAGGGTCTAAACAAGTGATGTCGCCATTGATGTCAGCATTGACATTTGAGATGACATCTTTCATGGTCTGGGTGTTAGTGTTAGCAGTGCACAGGGGTGGTGGCAGGGTTGAGGGCTTACTTTACCATAACTGTCGAATTTCAGGGGGTTTTCGGTTTTAATTTGAAGCATAAAGGGGAGGAGGAAAATTTTTTTAAGTGAAGTGTACAGGTTTTTTGTTAAGGCAATTTAACCATACTGTCACCTCAACAACGTTTTTTTTGTTGTAGTGTATAGATATACACAGTTATGCTTAAGACCTAAGAGGTATAGAAAATATAAAACAGGAGGAGAGGGTGGATTTAGCCACCGAGAATGGTGAAGGGAAATCAGTGGCTTAAATAAGGCTGGCATAGAATGCCTCGTAAAAAGTAATTTATGAGATCAGAAAATAATCTCAGAAAATAGGTCAAGATATTTTTTGGCATGAGAAGTCCCTGCAGAGAAGTTTGTTGATTAGGAATAGCAGTGGGCTTGTGAGTGCGCTTGATTTGGCTTTTTTATTTTATTTTAAATGAAATTGAATGATGGTAGATAAACCTCTGGAAAATGTGTGAGGCTAATCCACACACATGACATACACATATACCCGTGTACTCTGGGTGGACACAGCCTACAGGGATCTGACAGGTGGAGTACACATGCATCTCAAAAGGGGTAGGGCAAAAACCTTCTTCCTGCCATGCTCAGCAAAACTAACAATCAAAGACTGCATGGATCTGCCCTGTCTGTTTGTTTACCCTCTGTAGATGGTGGCAGCAATTAACATAATTAACATACTAATAGAGTATACTTATAAAAGACACCCAAGGGGCATGGCTGCAGAGGCTAAAACAAAGGAGACAGGAAATCCCAAAAACCTTTGATATGCACTGTGTCAACCTGAAGCTAGCTCCGGCCTCTAAGTATTGAAGGCAGTGACCTGTCATGTCTGGGACTATGTGTTTACAGTAGGCAAGGCCCACAGGGGGCCCCATCCAGAAGGTGCGAGCATGTGGATTGATAGAAACAGAAAGTCTGTTCTTGCTGCTGCTTCAAGGGAGTCCTGCCACTTTAATCAGGAACCACAGAGAGCTCCATTAAGTAGAGAGGCCCGTTGATCCACAATCGACAGGAAGATGGGTAGGACGTAGTATTACATGTTTTCTCCCCTTTATGTTTTCTGTTGTAAAGCACTCTGGGAATGACCTCGTGCATACAGGAGATTGTTGGTGGGACCAAGGATTGGTTCATTAAGGTAGGCTTAACCTACACCAATCACTGGTGCCCATTTGGCTTTAAAAGAGGGCTGAACCCCTCTTTTAGGCAGATCATCTGAAACCTTTGCAAGGTGTAACAAGAAGTCAGCATTGGAACCTGGCTAAAGGTCCCCTCTGCCTTACAGCTTCTGCCAGTGAAGGAAGGTCAGGATTTTCAAAGCGGGAAGAAAGATCGCTCCACTAAACATCTCCCAGGGAACAGAGGGAGTTAGTGAATCCAGAGGACCCACCAGTAGCTCTAAAACTGGTACCCAGCCAGCACACAACAAGGCCCTGCTAGGCTCTGCAGCAAGCTTCCTTGGTGGAAAGTGCCAGAGTGTCTCTGAACTAAAAAGGGACATGGCCGTTGCCTACAACACTCTCCTCAGCTTTGGGTCATCCGCCATAAAGGATGACATAAGCCCAGTGAATAAGCTAGGAGGAGTGCATTGACAAGCATCAACCAGCATCTACCTTAAAGGGCATTTTCGAGCCAGTCGAGTCCCTCGAGCTGCAACCGACTGCACCACTGACTGTTGTCTTGTTGCAGTTGCTAATGTCATCAGAGATGCCTCGACCAATGCTTCAGACCCTCAAAACAGCACTGAGACAATGATTCCTGACCAGGAGCCGCCGTGTAGGCAAGCCTGCAGCCGTCCATCCAGCCTCGCTCTCCGAACTGCCTGCCACCTGATACCCGCAGCTGTCTCCCACCTTGAACTCTGTCACAGAAGCTCCAAATTACTGTAGAGGAGGACCCAAATAAAACCTGCCCTCCAGTCGCCCATTTTGAAGTACCAGGAACATTCACACCAAAATATGTCATGTATGACGAGCAAATAAACCAGCAGAGAGCCGCAGTAGGGCTCTGCCCAGTGCCTTTCAGAAGAGCAGCACCTATTGAAGTACCAATACCAAGAAAACCATGGACAGTAAGGTATCCATTAAGAAAACCCTACCAACTAATTAAAGAAAATGAAGATTGCCTGAGTACAGTCCCCAAAGAAACCAAAAAGGTCTTGATGGAAGACGAATGGTGATGTCACAAGGACCCGGACAGACTCACAGATAGAAGAAATGATGACCCGAGGAATGACACACAGAGACGAAACGACATGAGAAAAGAGACCATGAACTTAAAGTGAAAGAATTACATCAAAACGTAAGAGAATTAAGCTGTAAGCAAAATAAAGATAGTCGACCACTTTACACCTGTAAATATGCTTGGAACCGCAGGAAGGCTAAGAAAACAGTGTGGCTTGCTATGCTTAGTAGAAGAATAGTGCAACAAGCGCCATTATACATAATCTACCTCAAACGAAGCACAGTATTATATGTACGTTTCTACTTTGCACAAGAAGCAGAATCAACCCAGGTCACTAGAGGCCAAATGAGTAAAGATTCATATTCTAGCAAAACGAGAAGAGACAGCTAAATCGAAACTCAGCAGAGGAAACGTGTCAGGAAAGCCAAGGTCATACCAGTAGAACAGGTGAACAGTAGCTACATTTAATTGAAACTAAGAACAGAATATCCTGCCTCTGAAAGGTTGAGATAAGAAGATGTAGGCAGGTGGTGGGCTAAATGAGAATCAAATACACAAATTGAGAGAAAAGAGACAAATTCTGGGTGTAGGAAGCACGTGACCAGCCGAGCAAGAAGAAGGAGGGTTCATACCTATGCTTGGCACCTGACCAGGCAGGAGATATCAGACCTTTTCCAGACAGAAGATGCAGCCTCGAGGCCAACCACAGTGAACTAATTGATACATGGATAATAAAGTGATGATTGATTGTAACCATAATCGGAGGAAGGCTGTGTAACTAAGGGGCACCCTGCACCTGGCCGACCATTCTGTGTGCTGCTAAGTGAAGTGGAAAAGTATGCATGGAGTTGGTGCCAACCCAATCACAATGGATCAAATAATCTAGGGTCCTATAGTTAGAAGAACCAATGAGACGTCATACTTTTAGTGACGTCTCCAGTAGTCATTTTTGAAGGAAGAGCTTAGATGCCCACCTGACAGTGTTTACCCAATCCCCTCACTCCGTTACCATATACAGATATAATACCTATAGTAAAGTTACCTTTTCCTAACCAATAGAACTGCATGTTAACTTGTGAGTGTTACACGTCGATGATGACGAGTTTTGAGTATAAATATTACAACTTGTATGAAGTTCATTGGAGTTTGAAGCGAGAAGGACGATCACATAATCCATGACTCCCCGTTTTCTGTACTTGTCATTAAACGGACTCCCTTTGCCAAACCATTGAGTCGTCCTTATTGATTGGTGTTGGAGTAATGAATCTGCACCCCCATCCATCTCAAGGGTGCAACTATCTCGTCTTAAAGTACTTCTGAGCAATCCTTGGCTCTATGGGCCGGCCGGGGGTCTCGGAGTACACTTGGTAGCAGAGATTGATGGTTATCCATTAGAATAAGACACCCATTGACCGTCGACATAAAGTAACTCTAGGTTTTTGGCAATATCACAAGTCCTTTGCCATTCGGCCGTGTAGACCATGAAGCTCCCCGTAGACAGTGGTAGTGTAAGAAGCAAAACCTGCAGGACAAGGTCTGAAGGAACCTGTGTTTCCCCACGCAACCCCTTCCCATTCCTACGGGCAGCTGAGCGGGAGAAAAGCCAAAGAAGGCGGTAACAAAGGCGGTGATCCCAAGGGTCCAGAGAGGAAAAATGCAAACGGTGAGTGAAAAAGACTGAGTGTTTCGGCAAACGTGCATGCTTTAGAACAAGTAAAGGGAAAAGGTAACGGAGGGACGAGGAAAAAACAAAATATAGCTAGAAGTAAAGAAGAATGTATCTATATAAGGGGAATGGGATAATGACTCAAGAATACCTAAGTAAGTAGAGGAAAGATACCGGGGAGGACACCCGAGAAGAGAGAGGTTACCGGGGAGGACACCAGAAAAGTGAGAGGATTCGTCTTATTCCTATGTTAATATAGCAGCTAGAAGAAATGTGTATCCAGAGTCCCACATAATAGGGAACAAATAGACTACACTGCGATTAAAGACACTGTGAAAGGGATACGTTTAAACTCCATGCTGGGGTAATTTTTAGAGGCAGGGATACATGTAACCAGCTGGTGTTCGTCTAGTCTATTAGACATCTGTCTTACATTTTGTTTGTTGTGACATCATAAGTTGAAAAATTTCCTTACAAAAACTGTTTTAAATTTTATGCGATTGAATAGCTGAAATAATATACTATACAAATTGATGTGTTTTGAGTAAAATAGAAGATATAAAATTTTGTGGCAAAAAAATCAGGATTGGAGCTTGCAGTGATTGGTGCTCACTCATGTAGTTGGAACTGTTTAAGTCACGTGAAGCTTTGACAAGTGCTATATAAAGTAAAAGGGAACAGATTTAAGCATGGAGGGCATAACTCCATTGGCACACTTATGCAAGCAATTGCTGAAACATGCAACTAAGCTAAACAAATACAGTACAGAGTGGGTTAAGGGGACCGCCCATAAAATGTTTATGACATGGCCACAGGGCGGGTCCTTATCTAAAGCTGTCCTGCAACACATGACGACATATTTGCACACCACATGCAAGAAGTTAGACAAACGCCTAGCTGTTCTAGAACTTTGGAAGATGTATGAACAGGGAAAGGAAGAAGAGCCGCCAATAGATTGGATACTTAATGTATGCACAGAGGGGGGTGAGAAGCCTACCGTGCAACCCGTGCCACCCGCCCCATCTGAAATGAAGGTTGACGAAAATAAAGTTGAGGGAATATACCCGCTGAGAGAACTTAAAGCAGCCACAGGGTATAGCAACCCGGCATATGAGTCGCAAAGTAGTGACGAAAACCAAGGTAAAGAAAAAGACAAGGATATCCCCTCCACAGTCCCAAGGGACAAGGAGAGATGTGAGGACAAAAGAAGGGACCAGACACAGACAAGTGCATCCCTCAACAAGGAGAGAGAAGGCAAAAGATGGAAAGGAAGCAAAGCTAGAACTGATGAGATAGCGTTCGCAAAAGACAAATGGATGGGAAGTCCAATTCTATTGAAACTCGATGGCAAAGGCATAGATGGTGTGAAACAAAAGTAAAGGCTAGATGACATACAAAGAAAGGAGAAAGAGAAAGAACTAAGGGATGAAGGAATAAGAAAGAAAGAGAGACAAAGGCAAGAACAGCTATATTTTGAACAGCAAGAAAGACAAACAGAGAGCAGCCAATGATCAAGACCGATAGCAGCAGCAAAGGTCAGAGGAAGAGCAAAGAATACGTGAAAAGAGAATAAAGGACAAAGGGATGAGAAAATTCAAAGGGCAGATGAACATAAAAAAGGAAAAAGATAGGGTCAGAGAAGAGGAGAGGAAGCGCAGAGAATTCGATGATGATGTAGAAAGCAAGCGAAGACAGAGAGCACGCGATCTTGAATGTCTGGAGAGCGAGGTTAAAAAACATGCTCCAGTGATAGATTGGGAAGACATTGAAGAATTCTTCCCAGCATACAATTCAGTACTAGGCATGTCTAGGCACCTCTAGAGAGAATATCGAGGATGACTTTGACACCAGAAACATCAGAGAAACGATCAATAGAATATATGATGAAATGGGGCTAGAACAACACCCCAAGGGGAAGGAGAAGACGAGCGCCTGGGGAGCACTCAACTTTACGACACTGAGGATGTCTCCCAAAGTAGTGGGAATAGAGAACTTTCCCTGGATAGACTAGAAATAAGCAGGAACAAAGACAACACAACACGTGGCACGAGTTGGGCACAGACAATGTCTGACTCAGAAAGGGAAGAGAGCGAGGAAAAAGAGGAAGAGAGAAGGTGCTCAAGACGACTTCCAAGGGAGAAAGGGATAAGGTGGTCAGGCACTAGTGAGTCTGCACTGAGAGCATCAGAGTCAGCCACACAGTCAGACCGACACAAGGAAGTATCTCACGGTCAGAGGGGGGTGTCATCACCGCCCTGTGTGGACAGGCTAGGGACATTGCCAGGTTTCGGCGATGCAGGAATATTACTCCTGCAATAGAGAGGATAACAATGAGAGAAGAAAGAGAGAGCTATACATCCCAATTTCCATTACTCGAGAAAGGGGGGCGAGACCATAGTATATTCCATGGCCACAAATGGATCGGGAACATTTTAAAAACAAACTTCCAATGCTGACATCGGGAGCTGGAAAATGGATACACAAGTTAGAAAAGATGACAGGAGGGAATACGTTAGCTATAGGGGATATTAAGGGTATCCTAATTGCCATACTCAGTGAAAGAGCAGACGATGTGTGGACACAGGCAGGCTACCCTGGTGTGACTACAATTAATACTGCACATGACAGAGCTCCATTTAACAATTGCAGAGCCGAGGTATGGAAGGCACTACGAGTGCTTTACCCAGACACTTCTGATATGGGAGCTATAATGACACGTAAAATGAAGGAGTCTGAGGATCCGTTGATTTACATACAGAATTTTCAAGACACATGGGTACTCGAGAATCATGAATCTTGGGGGAAATCTATCCCTGTGTTCTACCATATATTGTGCCAAGGGCTGCCAGAGCCAGTACAGAAACAGCTCAAGAAATTGGTAGGAATCGATGCCAAGCCATGCTCAGAAATACAGCTGACTATTGCACACTATTGCAGGCTACTGCAAGAAAAGAATCACAAAAAGTAAGCTGCACGAAAGGGTGAGGAAGCGAAATTGGTGCAGAAGAAATTGTCAAAATATGCCCTTTAGGGAGCCATGATAACTAGCACTGCCGAATCAAGCATGCAGCAAGTCAATAATCCACAACGGAATAATAAGGGCAGTACTGGGTTTTACCCTAGGGGAAGAGAATTTAGAGGAAGAGGATGGCAGAGCAATCAGGGAGGTTTCCAGAATAATAAAGGAGGTTTCAAAAACATGCAAAATGGCAATCAAGATATGTCAAATGGGCAAATGATCCGACCACTCTCAGTATGTTGGTTGTGTGGGATGACAGGGCATTAAGCGCGCACGTGCAGAAACCAAGGCATTGTGCAGAACGGCCAAGGTATGGGAGCAGGCATGGTGAATCCACCTGCAGTTTTACAGCAGGGAGTTGCACAAAATCACACAGTTCAACAGCAAATGCCAGGAGCACAGCAAAACCCACAACCTCAGAATTTGATGAGTTTTCCACAAGGACAGTCTCAACATTCACCTATGCAACTGTCACAAACAGTAAGTACAGGACAGGCTGCAAACCCTGGAATGAGGAGTAACACTGGTGATGGGGGAAGTCCATTCGCACAAAGTGGGACAAAATGATATATGGACTAGGACAGCTCACTGGGAACCCTGATGTGTTCTATCCTATCAGTGACACTAGACTCTCACTGGGACCTAGGGTAGATGTCGTTATAGGGGATAAAGAATATTCCTTCTTAATAGTCACAGGATCAACACAATTGTGTATACGTGAAGCCAAGTTTTCCTTGTCCGGCGAGGCGATAAATACTCAGAGTTTAACAGGAGCTACAAGTCGTGTTCCCTTCACAAATGCACTTCCAGTCTCTATAGGAGAATGTGAAATGAACGTACCTCTGTTTTATTCATGACAAACCCCAGTAAACATTTTGGGTCGAGATATAATGACAAAGTTAAATATGATAATCTCATTCACGGAGGAGGGCATAGTATGTTCAACTCCAGGAATGCACTATTAAACCATATGCGAAATGATTAAAGCATACGCAGGACACATAGCCATGAGGGCTGTACCATGAGAGACCGAAATATTTGCGTATGACATGCGCATACTAATGGCGGGGCTGCCAGGCCTTGCAGAGAGAAGCATGAAAACCCCAGATGAGTTTCTTTTTAGACCAAGAATACCGATGCACGAGGAGAAGGGACACATATTTCCCTTGATGATACACACAGCTGCAGTACGAGGGAGAATGGCCTTCATTGATGGTCATGATGACGAAGGCCGACAATGGTGCGCAGTAATCGCCAATGAAGAAGGATACCTATTGACTGACGTCACTGATGACAATCTGTTTGAAGAGCAAGCAGATATGGAAGAGACCATAGTGGAGGTGAGTCTCACCTTTCGGGTGAGAATGATCAAAAGAGAAGTGCCTCAGAGAATGATGTTGGCACAAAACCGTCCAGAGTATTTTGATGACGACATGGCCCAGGTGACACTCTCCGTGTGGACCACAGGACTTTATGGCGTGGGCCTATTGAAACGGGTTCGAAAAGTGAGAAGTAAGCTAAAACCAGGAGCAATTTTACCCAAAGCATGACAATATCCCTTGTCCAGAGAGGCAGATGAACAGATTTTTAAGACAATTTTGGCTATGATGGAGCAAAGCATCTTAGTGACGTCAGAGTCGTCATGCAATACTTCGGTTTATCTGATCAAGAAATCAATGGGAGGGTCTCAGAGGTTAATTCAAGATCGGAGGCCAATAAATGATATTGTTGAGGCCGAGTTCCCTTTAGTCCCTAACCTGGCTACAATTCTATGTAATATACCTGTTGAGACAAAATATTTCACAGTGATTGACTTGAAAAATGCATTTTTCTCAATCCCGTTGCACTGTGACTCATAGGATTTGAGATAATTCACATTCAGGCAGATGCATCTGAAAAGCACGAGGCTACCCCATGGGTACTGTGAGTCTCCTTCTATTTTCAACAGAGTCCTAGAGATGGACCTGAGCAATATTGCCTTGGAAAGCCTTGTCCTGAAATATGTGGATGACATCTTAATTTTCAGCACGACAGAAGAACAATGCAGGCGTGATTCTGTTCAGGTATTGACCATAGTGGCTGAGAAAGGATATAAGGTTGACAAGGAAAAGTTACAATATTGTCAACATGAAGTGCTATACATAGGCCAGCTGATCTCACATGAGGGAAAAAGAGTGACCCCAGAAAGGGGCCATATTGAACACGGCTAAACCACACACGATAAAACAGAGGCAGAGCTTCTTAGGCTTGTGCAACTATGTTAGGGCATGGGTCTTTCACTATAGCTCTTAAATACACTAAGCCTTTACGTCAGGCCCTAAAGAAGGTCCAAGTGACAAAAGGAAAACTTGAATGGCTATGTTTATAGTACAGCCAGTCACTGAAAAAGAATCAATCCATGAATGTGCGAACTATTAAGAATTTTATGATGAGATTCCCAGAGTGAAAGAGAATGCTTTGGCAGAAGGTGAAAGTGTCTTTATTGACGGTTCTTAGAGAATTGATCAAAACGATGGGCAAAGATATACAGGCATCGCTTTGATGAAGCACACAGAAAATTGAGAATTTAGAGTATTCATTAGTGTGCGAATACCATCTCACTATTCAGCAGAGGCTGCAGAATGAGTGGCGTTGTTACTCACCATTGAGAATCACGCAGACCAGTAAGTAACGGTGTACAGTGACTCCGCCTATTTGACATCGACAGTGCACACAGGTTTAGCGCACTGGAAAAGGAAGGGCTACCTCTGAGCAGACGGCACACCAGTGCAGCAAGCAGCCTTATTGGACAGGCTGATCAAGGCACTACAGCTCCCAGTGGGCATAGCGGTCATGAAATGCACCACCCACACGAAAGGGACAGATTTTTATCTCACACGGAAACCAAGCAGAAGACACAGAAGCCAAACGTATGGCATCCAAGAATGAGACGATCATGGAAGTGGCAGTCACCCATACCAATGAGAGAATGATGGTTGCATGAACCACACCTCAAAGCTATAACAATTTAAGGCAATCTCAGTTGACAGAACCCCAAGGGGAGGCACCACAGGAAGAGAAAAATCTATGGAAACGGTGAGGGTGTTCTTTAAAACCCTCTGACGGTTTGTGGTGACAAGTCAGCACTGGTAAACCGGTAATGCCTATAGCCCTGTTAAAAATAGCAGTAGAGCAGTTACATTATCCGGCACACATGACAAAAGAGAATCTAGCAGCAACACTCGCGGAAGACTGGTTCATACCAAACTTGACCGAGCACGTTGCATTTTTTTATAGTGAACTATATTATCGTCCAACAATTCACAGCTGGGCACACATTAAAAGTGATGAGAGGAGTCATCCCCAGGCCAATTGGGCCTTTTCAGCACTTGCATGTCGATTACGTCGACATGATTCAAGTATGTAACAGGTACAGATACTTAATTGTTGTGGTGTGTCCATTCTCTAGATGGATAGAAGCAGGTCCATGTACACACCCAGACTCTACCTGTGCGGCCACATTTTTAGTGAGAGAAGTGTTACCCAAGTGGGGGGTGTGTAAAGTCATGCGATCAGACAATGGAGCTCACTTTGTAAATGAGACATTCAAACAAATTAGCTTGCTGCTTGGTATAAAGCACACGTTTTCATCTGTGTATCATCCCCAAGGTAACAGGATCTGTGAGAAGCTCAATGGCTTATTAAAGGAGAGGATAGCCAAGTTGAAGCTTACTCTAAGAAAGGGATGGTTGTACTGCCTTCCTTTGGCATTGTATGCACTTCGGAACCAACCTGGTTCTGACCATCATCTTACGCCACACGAGATAGCCACAGGAAGAAGTATGCATAATCCCCTAACACCCCAGAATAGAGGTAGATGTGATGCCCAGTCAACAGGAGAAATCTTAGGGTCTGAAATGCAAAATTACCTGAATTGCATGACATCTTGCCTTACTGTAATTTCAGACCAGCTGCTGCAACGACGAAAGGGGTGCAGGGCAGCACGGAACACAGAAGGAGATACTTCTACAGACACAGCTCAAGGACTTTGTGTACCATCCTTTTTCCCCTGGAGATACCATCCTTGTAAGGAACCATATGAGGAAAAAATGGGACAAGCCAAAATTTAACAGTCCCTTTACAGTGGAGGACTGCACTCCCTCTGCAGTGAAATTACAAGGCAGAAGAGCTTGGATTTTCCTGGGCGATATCTAACCCTACATCAGAGAAGGCCCCCTGTCTGCACCTCAACGTGATGAGACTACGAGCGACCGGGAAGAACCACAGCACATGCAGACAAGATCCATGATGAGGAAAAAGGATGCATGACCAGCCAGACAAAGACAAATAACTTTTTGCAAATTGTGGCTTAGAATTGCACACGCCCTCTGAGCAAAAAAGGGGATAAGGACATAAACGAAGGACACTCTGTGCATCCTAGTTACAGGGTAGAGAAGAGAATTGCACATATAAGCCACAGCATAGTCTGTTGACTTTGAACTTTGCATCGAGACACATTAAAACTGTCATGAGAAAATAACATTCCAAATTTTGATCAAGGGCACACAAATTGGAAGAAAATACAGTATCCAGATGCATTCCACACCGAGACCCTTTTCAGAATCACTTATGGTGTCCCACAGTAGTGACATCACCAAAGATGTGGTAACCTATTTTAATCTAGTGCTAAAATCAAACCTGTCATTGGTGGGGAGACTCACCAGTGTCACTGACTTTCTTCAAGATCCTGAAAACGAAAAGACAATAGGAAGATTGCTTACTGTATTTGCCGAACAATTTCTCCTACTTCCTGAATACAGCGAAGAGAAGCCAAATGTCTCAAGCAGAGAAGGAAATAAATGAGCTTGTCAATACATTGTTCTTTTGCATAATCGAAGACAGTCCACATCTTGTCGGAAGAACGAAAGACACACTCACGTTTCTTCGAGACCCAGAAAATACAGAACATCTAAGCCAACTCCTAAATAAAATAGTAATCTTAGTTGCACTCCACGCAAACGGACAGTGCAGACATTGTTTACATTGAAGTGAAAGCATACAGTCCTGAACATCAGCAAAATGGACAAATATATCCTGTCACCAGAAGTCAATAGATTGGCCCACCACATTCTCTTTCATTTAGTCACTGATTTTCCAGAGCTATTGGGGAGACCAATCGATGTTGACGTCCTCACATTCATCAGAGACCCAGCCAATATTGCACAAATGGGCATGTTCTTGAATGGAATAATACTGCAAGTGGTACTTTCAAACCATCAACAGAACTATCTGAGGAGATTCTAAAAGCTTTCCGCCGAGGGACAGATCGGAAGAGCATTGCCAGAGATTTCCTTTTTTATTTCCCATTAACAAAAGCAATATGTCTTCGGGACTGAAGCAAATCAGGGGTACGGACTCAGAGCTGACATACTTTGAACATGCACAGTAAAGAGATTTGCTGAATTATCACTTAATTTGGACACTTCCCATATTTGAGCAAAAGAACTGTATTCCGAGATAATAGACAATTCATTATTCACAAGAAGGGGGACAATTGTGTAACAACTGAAACTCACAACAAAGAATCCGAAAAACAATATTGCTTAAAGGAGTATCAAAAAAATTAACATTTGGTGAATGATTGAGAGGGGGATTGAGAGGGGGATCCAGAGCAGCAACCTTGTCCTCCCGTAAATACTTCCGCCTGACATGGGCATAATGTATTTATTATATTCATTACTGTTTTACTGTCATTAACGATCCAAACTGCATTTTTTATTGGTGCACAGAGTCCCAATTCCAGTGCACCCGCCTAATGATGCACGCATGAAGCCTACAAAGGCACCCAGACCTTACATAGTCATTACCATCCCTAGAAGATCTGATGGTGGAATGAATGAACTTGAGATGGATGTGATGAGCAATAATACACACATACCTGTGGTAACAGATGAAGTGAAAAGCCGGAGACAGGGTCAGCAAAGCATGAATGTAACAAGATTTCAGACAACCAAGCGCATGCAAACACTGAATGCACACACGACAGGCCTAGTGCCAATGACTATAGAACCACAATCTGAAGCATGGGTGAAGAAGAGACTACCTACTATGAAAAGTTCCACTACAAGTTAGGAGAAAAGACAATCGGGAAAAGCTGAACTCCTGAAGAGACAAGAGGAATTGGAAAGAAATCCAACAGAAACAGCTGTATTAGAAACCATTAATCCAACACCAGGAAAGGCTGAAGCAAACTCGGAGAAGATCTCTGCATGGGCACAGCTGATAATAGATTCATTATGGCCGTTCATAGACAGAGCAAGGAAAGGATTAGAGGAGCTGACGAAGAAGCCCACAGAGACAAGATTGCCAAGCATATATGTTCCAGTGAAAGAGACAAGTGCAAGTTCCACAGCACAGCCATATACCGGACCAATGTCAGGGTGGATGAGATGGGCCTTTATAACCAGCAGGAAAAAGATGTATGAAAACAAGGAAAGAACTGCCAGACTATTGTCTACTCAAATGGCGCAGATGAGGAGGCCTGCACCATGGACCAGGATACCTGAGAATCCTTCAGCAAGAAGGAGCCATACAGATGCATTCAGGAATGTAGTGATAGCAAACTACATGAAAACCTTAGAATCAAGAGAAGTGTGCACGAAGAGAACAACAAACTAAACAATTACCTGGAGAGCACAGCACATTTGGGAAACGACATTTGGTACCATCACATGAAGGAAGTTTGAAGACAAAGTTCAGAAGGGGAATGCTTTGTTTGTGCACTCCTACCATACAGTATGGGGACGTCCAAGATCTTTCTAGCTGTAGAAATTGATGTCCAGACAGCACACTGTCTTTTGCATGTAGTCATGTGCAGAACCAGAGGCCAGTTCATGGGTAGTGATGCCTCACTGATACAGGCAACTGAAACAGCCTATCCCGATGAAGATGATTATGTTCAAGTCATAAAGACAAGAAACAGCGCTCATACAAGGAACCATGTGATCAGGTATGAGAAACCCGGAGTGAAAGGAGCAGAAATCATATGGGAAGTAAATTTGAAGCTAAATGTCCAAGGAAAAACTCCAGAAGAGGCTCAAAGTTGGAAGAACAGAGGCCAAATGCAGATTTGGGGAACAGAACTTTCACCAGATGGATGGGAAAAAGGAGTAGTGTTTTGCAGAGCATGGATGGTCCTTGGAGCCTGAAAAGAAGAAATTGAAAATTCACAAAGGCTATGCAAGCCATTGTGGCCAAAGCTCGCAAAACAACTGACATGGGTCAAAGACAGAGGAGGACCATTGCAGATAGTGCCAATAGAAAGCTCAAAATTGTGCTTTAGGAATAATGGCACAAGACAAATGGGAGAGAATCAGAACTGTGGACAGGTTGTTGATGCTCCAAGAATGGTTCAAGGGACTGCACTATTTATGGATCATTATTGGGCATGTGGATCCAAAGCATACATCAGACTACCGAGAAACCAGGGAGGTATATGCACAATAGCGAATGTCCATGTTCCAGCACTGGTGATCCTGAAAAGTAACCTGAATATTGACAGTTTCCCAAAAGCAGATGCTCACCTGAGGAAAAAGAGGTCTGTGGAACTGATGACTCGGTTGAAAAGGGAAAACGACTTCTCTGCCAAATCAGAGGAAGCATTTCATGCAATCCCATATGAACATAGGCTGTTCAGCCTCACCTCATCAGTGTTCACAACAATTTTCATGCCAAGATTCCAAGTTGGAGCAAATACTAAATGGTTACAGATAACCAGATGGAAGTTACTGCAGACCATCAACACGACAATAAAAGGATTCAATGCAATTAAGGAAGAGTTAAGAGCCATCCGACTGATGACTCTCTAGAACAGATATGTGCTTGACATGATCACAGCTATGGAGGGAGGAGTGCAAAAATCGGAGAATCATGTTGCACATGTACACCTTCTCGCGATGAGGAAAATGGAACTTTGACAGAAGCCATAAGTATGCTGGCAAAACTGCAGAACCAGATGTTTGATGAAACTGATGAAGTTGATGACAGCTGGTTTGGATCACTATTCTCATGGGTCCCACAATGGATGGCAGATGCATTCAAGTTCTTGGGAGCCCTGCTAATGATGACATTACTAGGCTTTTGTGTTATCAAGATAATAATCTCTCAATGCCAGAAAACTGCGAAAAAAGCCATAGGGATGAAGATCATGATTGATGTCAAGCCAGGATGGAAGCCCAAGGACCTGACTGATGAAGAAATAAGACACTTTGTGAAGGCCAGTATTCATGCATCAGAGGGAACAAAGTTCCTCCACCCCAGGAAACATCAAAACTATGTGGGAAGATGGGTTTACTGCAGCCCAAATGGACAATGTCAACTGAAGACATGGAATAAAGATGAACATGTAGGGACCGCAGGAAGCCTGAAAAGAGTTATAAAAATATGGACTTCAAGCCATCATGTATAGATCCAGAAGATGAAGAAGGAATGAACCCAGGTGATGGAGTGAAAATGAATATAGAAGAACCAAGTAAGATGAGTCCAAAGACAGAAGTGAAAGTGGTTGATGAATCGCCCAGAAGGGGGAGTGTAGATGAGGTCCCAAATAAAACCTGCACTCCAGTCACCCATTTTGAAGTACCAGAAACATTCACACCAAAATATGTGATGTATGACGAGCAAATAAACCAGCAGAGAGCCGCAGTAGGGCTCTACCCAGTGCCTATCAGAAGAGCAGCACCTATTGAAGTACAAATACCAAGAAAACCATGGACAGTGAGGTATCCATTTATAAAGTCCTACCAACAAATGAAACAAAATGAAGGTTGCCTGAGTACAGTCCCGGAAGAAACAAAAAAGGTTTTGATGGAAGACGAATGGTGACGTCACGCGGACCCGGACAGACTCACAGATAGAAGAAATGACAACCCGAGGAATGACACACAGAGACGAAACAACATGAGAAAAGAGATTGTGAACTTAAAGTGAAAGAATGACATCTAAACGTAAGAGAATTAAGCTGTAAGCAAAATGAAGATAGTGGACCAGTTTACACCTGTAAATATGCTTGGAACCGCAAGAAGTCTAAGAAAACAGTGTGGCTTGCTATGCTTAGTAAAAGAATAGTGCGGCAAGTGCCATTATACATAATCTACCTCAAACGAAGCACAGTATTATAAGTATGTTTCTACTTTGCACAAGAAGCGGAATCAACCCAGGTTAGTAGAGGCAAAATGAGAAAATATTAATATTCTAGCAAAACGAGAAGAGACGGCTGATTCGAAACTCAGTAGAGGGAACTCGTGCCAGAGAAGCCAAGGTCATACCAATAGAAGAGGCGAACAGAACAGTAGCTACATCTAATTGAAACTAAGAACAGAATATCCTGCCTTTGAAAGGTCGAGGTAAGAAGACGTAGGCAGGTGGCGGGCTAAATGAGAATCAAATACACAAATTGAGAGAAAAGAGACACATTCACTTTGTGGGAAGCACGTGACCAGCCGAGCAAGAAAAAGTGCGGGTTCACAGACAGAAGATGCAGCCTCAAGGCCAACCACAGTGAACTAATTGACACATGGATACTAAAGTGAAGATTGATTATAACCATAATCGGAGGAAGGCCGGGTAACTAAGGGGAACCCCGCACCTGACCGACCATTCTGCGTGCTGCTAAGCGAAGTGGAAAAGTATGCATGGGGTTGGTGCCAACCCAATCACAATGGACCAAATAATCTAGAGTCCTATAGTTAGTAGAACCAATGAGACGTCATACTTTTAGTGACGTCTACAGTAGTCATTTTTGAAGAAAGGGCTTAGATTCACACCTGACAGTGTTTACCCAATCCCCTCACTCTGTTACCATATACAGATATGATACCTATAGTAAAGTTCCCTTTTCCTAACCAATAGAATTGCATGTTAACTTTGAGTATTACACGTCGATGATGACGAGTTTTGAGTATAAATCTTACAACTTGTATGAAGTTTGTTGGAGTTTGAAGCGAGAAGGACGATAACATCACTGCTGATATCCATGACTCCCCGTTTTCTGTACTTGTCATTAAACGGACTTCCTTTGCCAAACCATTGAGTTGTCCTTATTGATTGGTGTTGGAGTAATGAATCTGCACCCCCATCCATCTCAACGGTGCAGCTATCTCGTCTAAGTACTTCTGAGTAAACTTCGGCTCTATGGTCCGGCCGGAGGTCTCAGAGTACAGCACCCTGAAACTGATTATACACTGTTGAGCAGCAAGTACTTCTTCAAGCACAAGGTACATTGTGGTTCTATCCCCTTGGTCCCCATTTTGAGATGCCTTGATGTACTCTTGGCTGTTAGAGTCCAACTAAATATGACAGCACAGCCCCGGAGGAGAAGGAGCCCTTCTAACACTGCAGGAGCAGTGCATCGACGTAGGAGGAAAGCTGGAGCTTCCTTCCTCATTAGAGGTAGGCCCATGGGCACTTCCAACCTCTTAAAATCACCCTGAATGCACGAGCGAAAAGCGCTGAGATTGCGCTTCGTATCCTAAAAAATACGAATTCATTTTGCTGCCTGATTTGCCCCACTCCATTTTCAGTGCTTTGTTGTGCTTTCCCACGTGTTCCTGCCTCACTGGACTATGTGGTAGCCATTCCAAGATGGCCGTCGTTTGCTACTAGGCATCGGCCTCTCTGCTTTGTCCACATAGACAGCTGCCACTTCCTCATTGGCTGCCTTCACCCTCATTTGGCCCAACCAGCAACCGGCAGGTGTAAGGCGGCCTCACCACCAAGGCCGACACAATAAGGCAGTCTGCCTGTCCCAGCCTGTGCATCTTCAGATCAGCACAGCCCCAGAGGAGAAGGAGCCCCTCCAACACTGCAGGAGAAGTGCATCGACATAGGAGGGAAGCTGGAGCTTCCTTCCACATTAGAGGTAGGCCCATGCGCACTTCCAACCTCTTAAAATCACCATAAATGCATGAGCGAAAAGCGCTGAGATTGCGCTTCGTATCCTTAGAAATACAAATTCATTTTGCTGCCTGATTTGCCCCATGCCGTTTTCTGTGCTTTATTGTGCTTTCCCACGTGTTCCTGCTTCACTGGACTACGTGGTAGCCATTCCAAGATGGCCGTCATTTGCTACTAGGCATCGGCCTCTCTGCTTTGTCCACATAGGCAGCTGCCACTTCCTCATTGGCTGCCTTCACCCTCATTTGGCCAAACCAGCCAACGGCAGGCGTAAGCCGGCCTCCACCACCAAGGCCGATACAATAAGGCATTCTGCCTGTCCCAGCCTGTGCTTTGCCTGGCACTTGCCTTTTGTCAGCAACTCTGCATCTCGGACCCGACCTCAGACTACTACCATAAGGTACTGTGACTCACAGAACTCCCCCTTGAACAAGGGCTGGACCGCGCCCATAAACGCCCCTTGGTTGCATTTCCCGCTTCCTTATTGACACTTTGGGCTTAAGTTCGAGCCAATGTTCTGGCTAACTGTAAGCTTTGATGTTTGCTGTCCTACATGCTCCCTTAACTACTATCCGCAGCGGTAACCGCATTGCTAATCTGAAAGATTTGAGCATTGCATTTTTTGTTGTGTTTCATGGTGCAACTCAATCCCTATTGTCTCTTGTATCTGCGCTCTGACTCGCTTAACTATATGCTTTGCCATAATCATGCACTGAGACACAATACTCTGTATGCCTCTCTGTTTTGCACTGATAGACTACTGGGTGGCACTAATTAGTTTAACATGATACCTAGCATGTTGCTAGTACTGCTGACTAGGCGCCCACCCACATTGTAAATGTACTGTAAATACACCCTCTTGCCTATATATGTACCACTACATGTCTTGCCTCAAGGTAGGTATACTTTGCATTTTAGTCACTGCTTTGATTGTCACACTTAGGTGCCTTTTACTCTATGCATATTAGTCATTGCTTTGATTGTCACATTTAGGTGACTCTTATGCTATGCATTTTAGCCATTGCTTTGATTGTCGCATCTAGATGCCCCCTATTCTATGCATTTTACTCATTGCTGGGAGTGTCACATTTAGTTGCCTCTTATTCCATCCTCTTATTCCATGCATTTTTAGTCATTGCTTTGATTGTTGCATTTAGGTGCCCCTTATTCTTTGCATTTTAGTCACTGCTGGGATTTTCACATGTAGGTGCCATTGCTACCTGTCTCCCAACATGTGCACTACTAAGACTGGCCTTATATACATACTCTGTTCCCTTCTCTGGACTATCCTCACTATCACCTCAATAATGGCCCACACTAATGCCACACCTTGCAACCTGCACGAGCGAAATATGCGACTTAGAGCGAGACTGCCACGTCTATACGACCTCAAAAATAAAAGAACTAGCCCCCCTGGTTCTACATCTACTCTAACTGCCTCTGACCCTAACCCTTTTGCCCTAGCTGCTGAAAGGCACCCCAAAATACACACTGATCCCTTTCACAACCAGAAGAGACCCAACCTTCCAAATCATAGACTCATCCAAAAAAAATCACAACCCCTACCTTATCAGGAGCCCTCATCAATGCGAGATCCCTCATGGCACACAACACGGAAATTGCCGACATGCTAGCCATGGACAACCTTGATCTCCTAGCTAATACTGAGACTTGGCTCCATGATGCCGCTGGCCCTGCACTCATGATTGCTATACCAGATGATTACACTATACTAAGAGCCGATCGGCCCAACTCTAGAGGAGGCGGCCTGGCCATCATCGCCAAAACTGAAGACATGGTATGAACGTCTCTCCTGTAAGCAGCCAAGGTATGAACGTCTGTCCTGTAAGCAGCCAAGGTATGAACGTCTCTCCTGTAAGCAGCCAAGGTATGAACGTGCTTGTTCCATGCAACGAGAGGACAATAAACGGATGCACCTAAAATGATTCAAACATCTTACAAAATGGACGCTTGGAGCCTAGCGGCATACAGGGCCAGTCACAGGGCCTCAGACTCAGCAGGCCTTGCACCTACAGGAGTATCTGGGGCGCCTGGCCGCCAGTCTATGATGCCATGCGGCTGCGCGCCCACAAGAACAATGGGAAATGTGGACTGGGTAGCGTCAGACTAGACCTGGAGAAGACAACTCAATGTGCGTGTCTTGGGTCAGTTTCCGATATCAGGAAAAGGACCAGGTCAAGTTCAGAAGCAAGGGCCATGCTGATGGCAAACAGTGTGCCCCCAGGATCTCAGTATGGTCTTCAATCAGGGATGAGCAAGTGGGCCAAGGTGAGCGATCGACCAGTCCATGTGAATGCCCCGCGTATCCCCAGGAAGGGAGTGCATTGTTTCACTTTACGCTGAGATTTAGCAAACTTGCCCATGTTGGAGTGCATTTCCAAACATGGTGTTTGGAACCATTCCTGTCCAAAGGATCCAGATGAGAGATGTTGTGTTCCTAAATTAACTTGATTGTACACACCTGACATAGACGAATCAATTATCAGCAGCTACCCAGCAGCTACCCAGGAGCTACCCAGTACCCAGTAGCTACCCAGCAGCTACCCAGCAGCAACCCAGCAGCTACCCAGAAGCTACCCAGCAGCAACCCAGCAGCTACCCAGCAGCTACTCAGCAGCTACCCAGGAGCTACCCAGTACCCAGCAGCTACCCAGCAGCAACCCAGCAGCTACCCAGAAGCTACCCAGCAGCTACCCAGCAGCAACCCAATAGCTACGTAGCAGCTACCCAGCAGCTACCCAATAGCTACGCAGCAGCTACCCAGCAGCTACCCAGTAGCTACCCAGCAGCTACCCAATAGCTATGCAGCACCTACCCAGCAGCTATCCAGCAGCTACCCAGTAGCTACCCAGCAGCTACCCAGCACCTACCCAGCAGCTACCCAGCAGCTACCCAGCAGCTACTCAGCAGCTACCCAGTAGCTACCCAGCAGCTATTGAGCATCTACCCAGCAGCCACCCACCCATCAGCTACCCAGTAGCTACCCAGAAGCTACCCAGCAGCAACCCAGTAGCTACCCAGCAGCTACCCAGCAGTTACCCAGCAGCTACCCAGAAGCTACCCAGCAGCAACCCCGTAGCTACCCAGCATCTACCCAGCAGCTACCCAGCATCTACCCAGCAGCATCTACCCAGCAGCTACCCAGCAGCTACCCAGTAGCTACCCAGCAGACCTCCTGTGCCCCAAGTCACTTCCGTGCCATGACGACCTTGGACATCACTGCATAGAAAGGTAGTGGTGGACCGGCGCCACGCAGAAATCGCAATACCGGCCGCTGCAGAAGCCAGGCGATACCAGGAGGAGGATCCCGCTGGGGTTGAAATGCTGCTGGGAGCTATGATTTGGTACCGCCAGTGCAGTGAGCGGGCTGCATTCGCCTGCGTGCAGTCATCACTGGAATGTGGCCACACCCCGGGTTGCCCGCCTCTAAAGGATGATTCAGTGTCACAGAGAACAGGCGGAAGAGCACATTCACTCCATGTGTGAACATCTTGCACTTGGCCAATAAATGGATGGATGTTACAGGTTCACCTGGGAGACTTTCAGAGGGCTGCAGCCTATAGGTTCATGTATAATACCACACCGAGCTGGCTTTACCACCGGACAGGATCATTCGTGCCCACCTGATGCAATGGTAATGAGCCACTTTGTCGTGTTCAAGGTCGGGTTATGGATGGCAAGATGTGAGTGATTGTTTTCTGCCCCCTCTGTGGGGTCTTGTGTAGCATAGACACATCTTGGATCGCCCCTGATTGTGTGGTGGGGGCAACCGGTGCCGCTGCAAGGCTGTTTGCAGTCCAGCTGGGCATGGCTGGCATATGGCCGCGTGCATGGCTTCTGCGGGTTTCTCTGGTCCCTCCTGGGCGCCATGCACTGCTCACGATATTCATTTCAAAGGCCTTTCCGAGCGCTGCACTTGAGTGTTGTGTTATCATCCGCTCTGTGACAGTGCCTCCATGCAAAGGAAGAGAGGGTACGACTGGTCCCCTGTGTTCCTCTGTGATGGACGCTCAGGGCGCCCAAGTCAAGCGCCGCTCTTTCATGCGCCGATCAATGCGCAGGCTTCTGACTCATGTCACCGCGCGTTTTCTCGACGGCATTTAATGAGAAAGTGGATTCTGCTGCCTGCTTGTCGAGTGTGTTCCTAAATATGTCCCTAATACGAGGGCCCCCTCCAGTCCGACCGCCTCGGGGATGTACAGCGAAAGGCGTCGTGTTATGCTAAGCCTTGACCCTTTGGGGGCTAGTGGCCGTGCCCTGCGTGTGCCTGCACCTTGAGCTTTCCACTCAAATGCCATGTCTCTGATTAGAACCAGGAAGGATCGATAACAATATTTGCTTTCTCTCCTGAAAGAGCGAACTTCTTCACCTGACGCTCATCAATACTGATTTTTCTGCTGGAAATTGCGTGGACGGGTGCCTTGCTTTCTTCTACGGGGTCCTACCTCAGCACCAACCCAGACTTCGTTCTGCAAAGTAGCTTGCCTGTGCTCCTGGCTGCGCTCAGGGGCAGCGCGGCGCCCCCTTTTGCAGCAAAGTATGTCTCCTATTGCCGGGGTGATGCTGAGGACCCTTTATAACAAACTGCCCACCCCAAATGCCCCCTTGTTGAGCCTGGAGCTTGAAACACACACACACACACTGCGTGCTGCTAGCTCCACCAAGCTCTCTTGTAGGCAATGCCCTCCCTCCCCTGTCTTTATCTGTGATACCAATACTGATGTGAAGTGTTCTCTCTGCTCCTGTCTTAACTCGGTCTACTCTACTATGCTATTTAATTTTGAAGTGCCACATGCCACACGAAGGGCATCGGGGCACTATAGCATCGCACACACGATAGCAGAAAACGGAACGACAGGGGACAGCAAGTTTGCTTCCTCATGATACAGAAAGAAGGCCGATGTAGTGAGTATCAACAGAGCGAGCCTTACAAACATTGCCCGCTCGGTACAAAAAAGAACGGCCCGCAAGCTCTTTACTTCTGGGTGGCGGCACAGGGAGCAGGCATGGATATGTGGAATTAAGGGCACACCTGGAACATACTATAAGTTCTTCCAAAAAAAGGGGGAGTGAGTCAGGTACAAAGCTTTAACTTGACCAAGGCCTCATCAGGAAGCCAGTACAGATTACTCAGGACCTGAGAGGTTTGAACCCTCCGAGGACAGGTAGCAAGAATCCAGGCAGCTGCTAATTGCAGAATCTGAAGTGTTTGACAGTCGCTCAGACGGACATATTCAGAAAAGAACACATTTCATGCGGCAACTATAACCAACAAAGTGGTGGGTGGAAGGTTTTGAATTAATCTGAACCACTGGCACTGCTCTGGGCAACCTTCCTCACCACCACATGTTATCCTGTCTGTGCCATTACAAACGGGGTCCATCGATATGCAAATCCTTCAGGTACTGCTACCAATGGGAGCAGCCCTTCCCGAACTGCTAGGCCAGGTCCCTCTACATAAGCAACCCCAGACATGTTTCGACCTTGCTGGGCCTCATCAGTGAGGGAAACAAGCTCCACCTCACCAAGGCGGCCCATGAAGGCAGAAACACTTCTGGGGTCGCTTGTGTTTGTGCAGAGGGGACCTGGCCTAGCAGTTCGGGCTGGGCTGCTACCATTGGTGGCAGTACCTGACTGATTTGCATATGACTGTATCCCGTTTGCAGTGGTGCAGACAAGGCTAAAAAGAGTGGTGTGGAAGGTTGCCCAGAACAATGACAGTGGTTCAGATATATTGAAAACCTTCCACCCATCACTTTTTTGGTTGTAGTTCGTTTCCCTATGTGAGAGAAGGTATGCCCAAACGTGTGCTCCTTGCTCGCTGCACCTCACTGAGGAGGCACAAGAAGGCCGATGCCTGCGGTTGCTTGTTTTTCAGTGCAGAGGGGACCTAGCCTAGCACTTCAGGCTGGGCTGCTACCATTTGTGGCAGTACTTAAGTGATTTGCTTATTTCTGAGCCCCTTTTGCAATGGTGCAGATGGGCTGAACAACAGTGGTGTGTATGGTTGCCCAGAGCAATGCCAGTGGTTCAGATTCGTTCAAAACCTTCCACCAATCTTTTTTCCCCTTACATTTCATGCAGCAGCATATAATAATAGGAGAAAGAGTTGACAATGGCATTTGCTTATGACAGCCCATGTCCAGCGCCTCAATCATTGAATGCGATAGAGGAATACAGAGACACATAGATGACATTTGGGATTTCAAAGAAAGATGAAACAAGAAGGACTCAGTCTTGGATTAATGTCGAGCAGCACAAGTGTTTGTGATCGAAACGTTGATTAGGTCGGAAATGAACTGGGTATGCATGGTGTTGTCAGTAGTAGACCCACAGAAGCTGAACTGGAGCTGTGTGTCACCCACATACTTGTGGGATGAAACATTGTCTGCAAGCAAGGAATAGTGGAGGCGATATAATATAAAAGAGGGTGCCTGATAGGCACGAGCCCCACAGGACGTCACCATTGAGTAAATTAGAGTTTGATTCAAACCCATCAAGCTTGACTGTGGAGGATGCGTACAACAGAAAGGATGAGGTCCAGCTTTAATCTGAAGCTCTAAACTCAATCTCACCTTTAAGACTGTTTAGCAGGATACCATGCACAACAGTTTCAAATGCCCTGGCATATCGAGCAGGTTCAAGATACCCGTCCCATCTTCTTCCAAAAGGCAGAGTAGACCCTCACTCACATCGGGGAGGGCAGTCCTGGTACCGCCATGAGAACAAACCCCAGACTGCTTTTCAACTAGGAGATTACATTTCTCAATGAAATCCTATGACTGTACAGAGTCAAATGTATCCAGATGTTTTATGAAGACGGTAACATTCGAGATTGGTCTGTATGTGGGATCGGCAAATCAGAAATCCAAAACATTTCGAGAAGGTCTAGGACAAGTCTCTTTTCAAATGATTAATTACCAATGGCTAAAATAGGCGATTTTAAGACAACAGGGCGGTCCTTCACAACCACTTTAGGGCACAGATCACAAGGTCCATTGTGGACAATTTAAGTGGACTGAGAACTCAACAAATAACATCAGAGGAGACTGGCTGAAAGGAAACCCATTGAAGGGGACCGTGCTCATTAATGGACAGAGAGGACCCTTTATCCAAATCAGGATTCGTATTAGAAGCATGGAAAGCCCCACTGATATTGGACATTTTATCACCAGAGGAAGTTTGCTGCTCCGTATAATGGAGGCCCTTGGACAAGCCCTTCTAGGAGCAGATTGAGCCACTTGGGTCCGGTCAGAGTACCAAACAAGACTTCACTGGAGCTTTTCAGTAGAGGACATCCGAGCATTGCATTGTTGTCAATATTATGGAAGAATGTTACTCCTTGCAGGGATATTTGAGGAATAGCATTAACATAGTAGGATCCTTCTGCCATCTCCCATTTGCTCCATGGATTTTTGGGGAAACACGGATTATATTTAGAAAAAAGCAGCCACGGATTTGGCTTGCAATGGGCCCAAGGTTTCAGTAGTGGAAGCTGGTAAAAATGCACACAACTGAACAAGTCGGGTAAGACCAGAGCTAAGGTTACCAGCCCAGGACATGCAGCTAAGAGCAGGCCAGCACCTAGCTGCTCCTAAACCTTGTATGATCCCAATAGATGACTCTACTGTGAGACTTAGAAGAGTCCTTTAGAAGGTCCACCCCATCAAGATAATGAACATGTGATGCTCGGCCCTATCTACCTAAAAGCAGAGACTGTCCAATGTGGATGGGTTCTACAAAAGGACACAATCAAGGATATGACTGCTACCATCCTGTGGCAGAACACTCATTAAGTACAGGGGACAAGAGTAGGGGTGTCTAGAAGGTCAACAACCAAACACTAGAGTCGCCCAGGATAAGAATCTGGCTAATAGGCTAATACGTTTCATTCTGCAAGGAAGTGATTGGACGAGGCAGGGGGCCTGCATGATACTCCTACAGGAACAGCAGAGGCACTAAAGAGATCCGGATATTAGCTGACGTTCACCACTCTTCAGTTCTGGGTGTGAGAGACGGGCCTCAACGACCGGTGGGGGGTGTCTGTACTTCCGCTCCCTATATGGTGGAGGAGAGGCACAGGAGACCCCAGCCAAGATTCTCTATTCGGTAGCAATGGTCGAGCAATCAAGGCCTAGCTTCTCAGGAGGTGATGCAGGCTGGTTCTTAAGTACAGTGTATCCCCAAAGCCCCCACAAAGGAATATCCACACTCTGTATTGGTTAGAACACAGTCTTTATATAATCAATGATATGATATGATATGATATGGTATTTGTAACGCGCCTATACACAAGTGTTTCAAGGCGCGACAAGGCAGGGAGGGAGGGAAACAAGGGGAAGACAGACAAACGATCCTACTAGGCCAGGTGTCATTCAGATCGCGCAAGTGCAGAGGTAGGGGGAAAAGGAGAAAGTGCAGGGGGAGGAGGTGGGGGGGAAAGTGCAGTACACGGTAAGTGGCGTAATAAAATAATAAATAATAAATAATAAATAAAAGGGCCAGCTGGTGGCAAGTGCGAGGTAAGTGCAGAGCAAGTGCTAGGAAGGGGGCTGTAGGGATACAGTGACAGTCCCACAGTGCAGGGGGAGCCAGGGAGGCAGTGCAAGTGGAGAGTGGCTGGGCCCTGGACCGAGGTCGCTGAGAGTGGCCAAGATGCAGGTTTAGTGCAGAATTTCAGTGGGGAGTTAAGCAGGTTTAGCAGGGGAGAGGGAGAGAAAAGGCAGAAGCGAAGAGGAAGGTTTTGAGGTGCTTCCGGAACCGGAGATGGTTCTCCTCAAGTTTCAGGGAGGCAGGAAGGCTGTTCCAGAGGGAGGCCCCTGCTGCGGAGAGAGATCTACCCCCAGCTCGTTGCTTCGAGAAGCGGCTGACCATGAGGGAGTTGGAGACGGATGAGCGAAGGGCTCGTGAAGGAAGATATTTAGGAAGAGAGAGTTAAAGTTATGTACATTCATCATGATAACTCACTTTGTACTCTGGTAAAATCTACAATGACAAATATTTACAATCCTAAAGTGGTACCACCCTAGATCTCATTGAAGTGCATGAACAATACTGTACAATGTCACACAGACCAATAGAGTGAAACCAGCAATAGAGAGAGGAGAGAAAATAAGATGGTTGAGCAATAGGCAGAATACTGGCCCCTACCACTGGACACAGTTCTGTGTGGAGATCCCCCCACCTGGGCAACCTGTAAAGAAAGATATAGCACAAGCCCAGTCCATATATTGCTCTGCAAGTCTTATTCTCTCCTATAATGTTTTTACCCCCCCAATGTACCTGGTGGAGTCGAGCTCCTCGAAGAGGCGTCGACATACGTCGAGGAACTCGCTGTTCGGCGACGGGGAATCGACGGCCCTTCTTGAATGCCTTCCCTTTCAAGCGGGAGGCACGGGGCGTCGAACGTCCGTCGACAAACGAGGTAGAACGATGTCGAAGAGGCGGCAGCTTCGTCCGATCGGTGCTCGTCGGCGTCGGGGCGTCGGCGTCCTGCAAGGCGGAGGTGTGCGGGGCACCTCGATGACAATAGTTCTGGACCGCAAAGATTGTAGAGACGGAGGCCCAGCAAGGGCGTCGAGTCGTCCGAGTCTTTGAGGTCGTCGGGTGGCAGGAAACCCACCGGCAGGTTTCTCCTCGGCGCGTTGGTCGGCCTCGACTTTCCCCGGCAGGATAAGCGGTCGACGATGCGGTCGAGAGAGTCCTTCGATTGAATGTTCTTAGGCAAAGGAGCGGACGGCTCCGGTCGTCGGCGGCACGGCGTCAAGTGGTTCCCACGGCTGGGCAACACAACTTCGACGGGCCTCCAGCGGTTACACAAACCTGCGAACCCTGGTCGACGGCAATGGACTTCGACGGCGTCGATGTCCGGGTGCTTCACTTCGATCTCCTCAGCGGTCCCGTCTCGGGTCGACAGCCTTTCGAGGGTCTGCCTTCCAGGGCGCTTCGGCGAAGATGGAGCGGTGCTCGATGGTCCCTCGGAGCACGGGAAGAGGGCGCCTTACCAGGTCCTCTCTCGGGTCAGCCCTTGACGATCTCGTCAGCCTTCGGATCGGTCGAAGCAAATGCCACAGCAAGTCTTCTTCTTCCAGCTGGACGTCGAGGATCAGCAGTTCCAGTTACTCGTAGAGTGGAGACTCAGTTCCCTGGCTGCTTCAGGAACACAATGGTCGCTTCTCAACCAAAGGTCCCTTCTGAACACTTTTCCAGTGGTGAGAGGTCCCCAGATATACTATCCTCTCTCTCATCCACGCTGCTGGCACACACTCAGCAGCCAATCATACTGCAGGGCATTCATGCAGTCAGTCAGCCAATCAGGCACACAGTGCATTCAGGCCACACTCCTCCCTTCCAGACACTCACAACAGGGAAAGTGGATTGGGACAAGTACCCAGCCATTCAACACTACACACTGCATTCAGGCCAGTTTCGGGCAGGGCTGTCTCAGTCTTTGTCTCTCATGCCAGAAACCAGACAACCACAACAAGAAGTGTATATTGGTCACACACTCCATTCACCCGGGTCCCACCCACAGGAGGTACCCACAACATACAGTCACTGGGAAGGCTCCAGTCAGTCTAGCTGGGCCTTCACAACAATACCATACATGGAACTTCCACCCAACAGCCAGTCAGGGGGAAGGGACAGAGACAGGGCTTCCCAGGACTTTGGGAAAACAAGATAACAGGCAATAGAAAGCAAGAGGCCACAGGGGCCATCTTGTTTCCTATCAGGAATCAACAGATCCCAATGGCAGGGCCTGGATATCCCAAAATGGAGGACACCCGGAGCACCTGTCAATTTCAGCACGGAGCTGCCACCAGCCCATACCCTGCTCTGGGGCCACCCACAGGTGCCCAAAAACATACACTAGGGGCACAGGGTTGTACCCCTACCCATGGGTGCCATAAGGGTATCCCATGGGTCTGTTCACCAAACCAAAAGAGAGAGCTGCACTGCCAGGAGTCCCACATGGACTCCAGGGCAGAAAACATAACAGAACACACGGTAAAAACAGAAAAAGGACAAGGATTCAGAGGCCCTGTCCCTCAGATGCATTTCCAGCATCACACTGGGAACTTTACTGGGCCTATGATCTGGTGGAACAGGCGTTTTAAAGCTTTAGCTCCCTCAATGCTTAGGTCTACAACCCTCTTCTGCCCAGCCAGAATAGTCAATATTTAGTGATCATGGGACTCGTAGCCCAAAAAATATGAAAAGCCACTGCTTGCAGACCACCTGCAGAAGAGGAGGCCCAACAGCAGATCTATCATCTCAATAATGGAGCACATTGAATTGCATTTGTTAGAGTAGCAGAACCTCTTATGATGCCATGTTGCAGAGCAGAGCAGACCAGCTGCACCCCAAAACTCCAAACACATCTTTGGTGTGATTTTGAACAGATGCCTTTAAAAAATTCAGAATGCTTACAGACACAGCAAATCACTCTTGAAATGTTCCTAAGAAGCGAGCAGCCATTCCAAACTGTTATTCCACATTCCCACTGTTGGGAATCACAGTACAAAGGGTATTAGAACATCTTAGGCCTCACGTGGTAGGTGCACCTCGAGATTTACATAGGAGTAAGTCCCTCCCACCCATTGGGAAACGCTGATTTCCAAATGGTTGGTCATTCGTAAAAACGTAGATTTGATGTAAAAACACAGGTTTATTCTGACCACTGCTTGACTCACAGGGTCTCGTTCATCCACGTAGCGCATAATTAGTAGTAGAAACAGAAAACACCTTGTTCAGAGGACAGACACTTATTGCTTAGCCCTCTTGAATGTTCTCCAAATTGATGACTACACATATCCTATTCACGAGATCAAACCTCAAGCCGTCTACCCACCTGAGTGTTGAGCGCCAATCCATTACAGGACTCAACAACGACCAGCCTTTGGTAATGGTGATGAAATGACTACTGCCCTGCAGGAGTACAGGCATGAGTAGTGGCTAAACTGCCCACCCTGGCCAGGGATGAGTAGTGGCTAAACTGCCCACTCTGACCAGGGGTGAGTAGTGGCTAAACCGCCCACACAGCCTCACACTACTACAAACCAGCAGTGATCAAAACCATGAAGGTGAAATAGACATGGCCCAACAGGTATAATACCTCCATCGCCTCTTTGGTAACATAGGCAGAAGTCATGCTATGCTCTCGTGTGTGAAATGGTCACAATAGCAACCCCAAAACGCAATAGTACAAAGACTTCAAAATAACATAATGTCCATTCATGGTTCTATATATAAATATATGTATATATTTACTTTAATTAAACTAACAAGTATGAACATAATGAAATAAAACACACACAGAAAACCCCACCCCTGTGGAAGGAAAACATCAAACGCAGGACTTGTAAAGCAGAGGACTCTGGGTAGTTGAGCAGGGTTGATCGGGCAAGCATTTGCCACAATGTCACTTTAACAAATATGTATTTGCATAAAAAGTTGCAAAAAGGGGCCTGCAAGTGTCTGAAAATGGACAGAGGGGATTGAGCCTCTGAACAGCACCTTCTTCCTGTTCTTGGTTGGCTCAATAGTGCAGAAATGGTTAATTCTGAGCTTGCCTGGTGGTAGAACCACGTTCAAGATAAGGTGAGTTGGAGGCAAGTCTAATTTGAGACATGGCCCTGTGTGGTTCGATGCAGTGTTCAAAGTGATAGATACAGTTTGATGGGTCCAGTAGGTTCTGGTTGGCTGTCGATTCGGTATTAGACAATGTTACCACTGAGTCTAGTCAATACATGACACAATGGCTTCCAGCAGTTCGAGTTGAGTTTTGAAAAGGATATAAGTGAGGTCCTGTTGTTTTAATGCTTTGATCAAAGGCACAGCAAGTCCAAGGTTTCCACAGCGGTAAGGCTGTGTTCCAACTGAGGCAGTGGGGAGAGCTGCTGGTGCGATACAGCGTCGAGTTATTTCAAAGATGCAAGCGGCAGTTTGAAGATGCAAAGGGTTGCCAAAAGCAGCACCACGTGTCTGTTGGCTCAAAGGGCATCAAGCACAGGTTGAATTGTTCAAAGCTATAAAAACAGGATTCCAGCTACTCTTGGGGGCTGGGTTCTGGGAGTACCGATCTAGGGCCTCAAGGACATGGTATGTTCTTTGGTTCTGCCCTCTCACTCCTGGGAGCTTAGCTGGCACCTGCCGGGGGAGGTGGGGACTTCACCATCAGATGTGGTACAAGTGCAGCTGGCAGAGTGGCAGGCCTTAGTTCACGACAGTTCACCACCAATGGTCCTTGGGGGTTGTAAGGGGACAGAGCTATTTGTTCGTATTTGTTCACCTCTGTTGCAGAGGAATTTGGAATGGACTGAACTCCCAACAGAGTTCCAGAGAGGTATTCTTCTTGGTGTCCAGAAAAGAACTAAGGAATGAGTAGGAGGCCCCTTCAAAACAAAGAAAAATTGTCAGAGGGGATTGGTGCTATAAACAGTCCAGTCCATGCCACTGTAACAAGTAAGTGACACTTGTCTCCTTGCATTATATATGCAGTGCCTTGCTCCACAGGAAATGAAGGCTAAAGGAAGAAAACCAGATGTCCACTGAAAACCATGGTGGTGGCACCCCCTTTT
Organism: Ambystoma mexicanum; assembly: GCF_040938575.1. Classification (NCBI taxonomy): domain Eukaryota; kingdom Metazoa; phylum Chordata; class Amphibia; order Caudata; family Ambystomatidae; genus Ambystoma; species Ambystoma mexicanum. Next base: position 44,634,991 of record NC_090931.1, on the reverse strand, counting down.
TCTGGTAAAATGTTCCTCTATGGCTATTTCAATTCCATCCCCCATTACCATAGGTACAATTTCAAAGGCCATTTGGTGTGCGGCACCCAGTGGTGAGTGAGACCTTCGTAATGCGAGTAGAGTTCTGAGGATAACTCCCGGTGAGAGCTCCTGTGGCTTGATGGCAGGTGGTACCCTTCCTCCCAGGGAATGAAAGGAGGTCAACATGCTGGATATGGTCTCACTGGGGGCAGTGAGTCAGCCTGGCTAGCCCTGAATAAGCATTGCCATCACATAGCTATTCCGGCCTCACTGGGTTTACACGTGCTTGATAACATATTGGTGAGACTCTACTAATTGTGTGGTCTTATCAGCCACTATTCAGGTATAGTGTGTGTTTAAAGTTTACCCTGCCAGATAAGGTAATTATAGCTGCATTTTGAATCAGAGGTGCAGACCTTAAAATGGCACCTCTGGCTGCAGTTACATTGGGTCACAGCCGCTGTCAGGAATGTTCAAGTGACCTTTGCACCGTCCCTGTGACGGTGCGTGCATGCACTATGCTTTTGGCATGGACCTTAAGGAAAATGGTGGGGACGGCTTATCAGACTCCCCTTCTCAGAAACAGATGTACCCGCATTTTTGAATCATTTAATAAAAATCAGAAATGCCAGGGCGTTCACACACTGGCAGAGGGCAATCTAAAATATGCAAAGTAATGCAGGCTAGTGCCGGGCTGTGTACGCATTGCACTCTCTTATGCACGGGCCCAGGGTGGGTAGAGGGCACCCACGTTATGCGTGGTTGGTCACCAGTCAGCCACACGGTATGTGTACATCCCAGAATTGCAAACAACCTGTTATGATTTGCAGGGCGTTTGTGTGTGCAAGCTTTCACGTGACCGGCGTTCTTTGTTATATGTTTTGTTTTCACTTCGTTCAACCTCACGGATCCAGGGAGGCTGATAGCTCGCTTTGTAAATTATGAAGAAAATGTTCTCTTAAAAAAAAGCCTTTCTTCGATAGATTCTGTCAGCGAACTGCCACCAACACGTCAAAACATTGACTTGCGTGCAGTGACGAGGAAGGCACACTGCAGTCATCGGGAAATCGGCGCGCAGCGGGGCTGGGAGTCACAAGACGCACACTATTGTGATCGCATCTGCTCTCCGCCAAGCAGAAGACAATGGCCGCGCTGAGGCGCCAATCAGGAGAACTCATGTGTTCAAAGACATCCCCACTCCTCCAACTGGCAGAGAAAGTTCACACTCCTGGTGCAAGTATGCCTGCAGGTTTGGGGGGCAGGGCGGGTGGAGTCATGTGTGAACACAGGTGGCCCAAATGTATGAACTGGCAACATTGCAGCTCACTAATAAACAGGACTGCAAGACTTGTCCTTGGCCTAAAGCCCAGGGATCGTATCTCTCCAGGAGTGAAATCTCTGCACTGGCTCCCAGTGGCTGTGAGGATTAAGTTCAAAACCCTCTGCATTCTCCACAAGGCCTTCTGGGGCCTGGGATCTCAATACCTTCAACTCTCTCTTCCTAAATATCTTCCTTCTCGAGCTCTTTGCTAATCCGCCTGCAACTCTCTCAGGGTCAGTCGCTTCTCCAACCAGTGAGTTGGTGGTAGATCTCTTTCTTCTGCTGGGGCCTGCCTCTGGAACAGCCTCCCTGCCTCCCTGAAACTTGAGGAGAACCATTTCTGGTTCCGGAAGCACCTCAAGACCTTCCTCCTTGCTTCTGCTTTCTCTCCTCCTCTCCCCTGTTGATCTCCTGGCTGAATCTGAAACTGCATTGGTTACCTGGCTACCCTCTGATCTCTGGCCCAGGTCCCCCACCACTCCCCTGCCAGTTGCACACCTGCACTGCCCCCGTGGCAACTCTTGCACTCGGGGACTGTTTCTGCATCCCTACATCCCCTACTAGCACTTGACACCTGATGTCTGCACTTACCCTTGCACTTTCCACTGGCTGGCTGCACTTTATTTATTATTTATTGCCTTATTTATTTTACTGATACCCTATGCACTGCACTGCCCCTCCCCGTTCCCCACGCACTTTTCCCCTTCCCACCTCCCCTGCACTTGTGCGATCTCAATGTCACCTGGCCTAGTAGGATCGTTGTCTCTTTCTTCCCTCTGTTTTCCCCTCCCTTGCCACGTCGCGCCTTGAAACACTTGTGTATAGGCACAATATTGCCATATCATATTATATCATAACCTTTGCTGCTCACTTTGCAAACAATGGTACATAGCCACGTGAGGAGGGACTGACACAGAACACTGATCCACAAACACGTGAAGAGCGGAGCAAAAGAGCCCCTGTTTGCAACTCTCAAGGATTTAGTGAAAGTGAAAAGTTCTGTGATGCTGTCTGATGACATCATTTACCACCCAGGGTGGTGCAAACTTTGCAAGAGTATGAGAAGAGCTGAGGTGGGAGAAAGAGGAGAGAAGAACACTTGAGAGGAGAGGAGAACAGAGGATAGGAGAGGAGAGAAAAAAGAGGAGAGAGAGGTGGAGAGGAAAGGCTAGGAGAGGAGAGAAAAGAAGAGAGGAGAGTAGATATAAGAGAGCACAGGAGAGGAGAAGCAGGGGAGGAGAGAGGAGAAAGGGGGAGGGGTCAGAGGGGGGACGTGAGAGGAGCAGAGGAGAGGAGAGGCATGAGAAGAAAGGAGGAGGGGAGGGGTGGAGTGTAGAAGCGGAGGAGATAGGGGAGGGAAGATGGGGAACAGAGAGGAGCAGAGGAGATGAGAGGAGAGGCGTGGAGAGGAGAGGCATAGGAGATGAGGGGAGAGGTAGAGGAGGAGAGGGTAGAGTGGAGGAGAGGAGGAGGGAGGGGAAGGGGGATAGGGAGGAACAGAGAGCGGAGCGGAGCAGATGAGAGGAGAGTAGAGGAAGGGGAAGGGGCAAAGGAGGAGAGGAGAGGAGCAGAGGAGGGAGGGGAGAGAACGGGAACAGAGAGGAGTGGAGGAGATGAGAGGAGAGGCATTAAAAGAGAGGAGGGGAGAGGCAGAGAAGGAGAGGGGTGGATAGGAGGAGCAGAGGAGGGAGGGGACAGGAGAGAGGGGGAACAGAGAGGAGTGGAGGTGATGAGAGGAGAGGCGTGGAGAAGCAAGGCAGAGGAGAGGAGGGGAGAGGCAGAGGAGGAGAGGGATGGTGTGGAGGAGCAGAGGAGGGAGGGGAGAGAGGAGGAACAGAGAAGAGCGGAGGAGATGAGAGGAGAGGCATGGAGAGGAGAGCCAGAGAAGAGGAGGGAAGAGGCAGAGGAGGAGATGGGTGGAGTGGAGGAGGGAAGGGGAGGAGGGATGGGGTAACAGAGAGGAGTGGAGCAGATGAGAGGAGAGGAGAGGGAGGGCAAGGGGGGGCAAAGGAGAAGGGAGGATCGGAGGACGGAGGGGAGGGGATAGAGGGGGAAAAGAGAGGAGTGGAGGAGATGAGAGGAGAGGGATGGAGAGGAGAGGAAGAGGAGGGGAGAGGCAGAGGACAAGAGGGGTGGAGTGGAAGAGCAGAGAAGGGAGGGGAGAGAGGGGGGCACAGAGCAGAGCGGAGGAGATGAGAGGTGTGCGGAGGAGAGGGGAGGCAGGGAGGGGAGAGTTAACAAGGAATGGTTATGGCGAATGTAGCAGGTGGCATTTCAGGATCAGGGTACAGTCTCCTTCTCCCTGTCTGATCTCTGCTAGTGCCTGATGTATATATCATCAGAAGTCTTGAGGTCATCTCTCCTTCTCCCCTCTATTTTCTGATATACATCATCAACAGGTGTGTGGCCACCTTTCCTTCTCCCTGTCCGATATCTGCTACTGTTTGATATATATCAACATCAGGTTTGTAGCCATCTCTCCTTCTTCCTGTCTGATCTCTGTTAGTGACTGATGTATATCATCAGCAGGATTATGGTCATTACTCCGGATATGCGTGAAATGATCGAATGAAAAAGTCTGACTACTAAAAGTCCAATCTTTTTTTTTCTTCAATTTTTCCTCAAATATATATGACTAACCACAGCCCCCCACCTTACCCGTATACACTTTTATTAACTTTACCCCCCACATATATATCTGTGGAAAAATGGGGGTCGGACTTTTGGGGGTCAGACTTTTTGCCTTTGGTCATTTTGTCCTATTCCATCTCCCCTTTTCTCAGTCTCCCTGCTAGTCTCTGATACACATCATCAGCAGGTTTGTGGTCATCTCTCCTTCTCCCTGCTAATATGTGATACACATCATCAGCAGGCCTGTGGTCTTCTCTCCTTATCCTCCCAATTACTGTTTGATATACATCATCAACAGGTGGCCATCTCTCCTTCTCGTATCTGATACACAACATCATCAATCTTGTGGTCATCTCTCCTTATCCTCCCAATTACTGTCTGATATACATCATCAGCAGGTTTGTGGCCATCTCTCCTTCTCCCTCTCCGATCTATGCCAGTGCCTGATTAATAGCCAATTTGTGCCTATACTTGTGAAAATAATTGTTGCCCCAGCTCATTAGTGCCTCCATCTCCTTCGCTTCCCCACCCGCATCCACTTCCTCAACCTCGATCCCTCGCACCTCCAGCCTGCCCACCCTGCCTCCCCTGATTGGTTAGTCTGAAGGTCATAACTGATCTTCCCAGGCAGCCCTGTGCCTGGCAGCCCCAGAGGCCAAGGGCCCAAGGCAAAGAGCGGCTTCTACAGAGGCAGCTCCATATCGTGTCGGCAGGTGTCAGCAGGGGAGGCCAGCGGCCAGCTGTCAACCAGCTGCTACTAAAAAGGTAGGTGTGGCTGGGGTGAGAGTAGGGCAACCACTCTAACCGGAAGCCCTGCCACTATACAAACTATATCAGCACTGTAAATATTTGCTTGCCCCACACCTTAGTAAACTGTTCAGTAAGTCTGGAATCACTTCTAAAACCACCAACTAAGATAGCAGTGTGTCTAACTTGTCTGTGCCACTCCCCTAGAATTCATCCATGTTTTATCAATTCACATCCGTAAACGCCCTCCCAGATTGTGAAAACAGAAACAAAATATCGAGGCTGAGTACCCCAAAAGGAAATACACCAAACACAAGTTACAAAGGAACATACAAAGTGCTTTATTCTCTATCGAATTCAATTACAAAACAGTGCAAAGTTAGATAGCTATCGGCCCTCAGTACAACACAACGAACTCCAGCGTGGTTCAGTGTGTTCAGTGAGAGACTGTACATTAGAATGCATTCGCTTTTTATACATTTTGTGAGCATTATGTCCAACCCCTCTTCGGGTTAATATTCTACTTCATACATCACCAATTCTAGGGTTCGTTGCAGAGTCTCAAATAACCACATCTATCTGGTTTGTTCTTTATTACATGTAACAATAAGCGTATGCATTAACTGTGTATTCTAAGTTTCTTATTGCAAGTCTTTCTTAAACATTAATACAATGTAGTAAAACAGATGTTCTTTGTTCAGTGTGTAAATTCATTATCATAATACATACTCGTGGATTGATTTAATTGCGCGAGTAGTCCTTTTACACGTAGGGCGACGTAGGAAGAGGTCTCAGTTCATGACCTCAACAAGTAGCCTGCAGGCAGATTACACATTAGCGATGTACAGAGGTCAAAACGGCCATGTTGTATTTTGCAATGACATCGTCCACCATTTTAACTCACAGGGTGACTTTTCCACACAAATCCTAAAATGGTGGTTTGACCTAAAATGGCGGCCTACATGGATTAAAGGTCAGGGACCTTGTAACACAGATCTCGCAAGTGACTTTTGAGCAGCTTGACGTAGGCCAATATTAATATATTTATTACAATAGGAGGCACGATTATACTGTTTATTCCGACAAACCCTCCTTTTGGCCTATGCCAAGTGCTGAAAACTACTTTGGGTCTCCATACTAATAACTCCATGCATCAGTATCCATGTACCCTGAATCACTATCTGAAATATCTATTGCCATTAGGTCCTTTACTAATATATCTTTTAACACATATTCTTTAGAAGTCGTATCTAAGGCATACACTTTATGTCCTATCAAACCTATTGCTTGTGCACAACATCCCCCTAGCATCGAACACATACCAGGCAGACACTATATATACCAACAAAGGAACAACAGTACTCCTAAAATAGTTAATAAGACCGAAAGTACCTTCCAACCCCAAGATCGCAAGAAGTCCCAGAACCAAGCGCCTAGATCCCAGTTTGCTTCGGGAGTATGCACTTCAGAACCAAGGACATGCAGATTTTGTATTGCCTTGAAGATAGTTGGGGAGGAATCTGGTACGAAAACACAGCAAGCGGACCCCACTAATTTGCATACTCCACCACGCTCAGCTAAAATGACGTCTAATGCCATTCGATTTTGGAGTGCTACTAATCTTATTGCTTTCTGCTCTAATGTCATATTGTAGAGTATATCCGTGGTCCAGTTGATGGTTCTCTCCAGTACTCTTGCTATTCTCCTGATATCTTCTGTTTTCGCTATCTGCCCCCAAAATGGCACGACTGATTTCGCTATATATCCCAAAACTTGTGCTGGGTTGTCACCATTCTCGTCCCGCCGTGGACGAGCTTTTGAAATTTCTATAGTACTTGCTATGAACACCCCAGGTAACAGGATCCCTAAATAACAGGTTCCCTGCCAATCCCTGGGCAACCATGGAAACGCTATATTAACGCAAACAAATTAGACAGGTTCGCCTACATACAAAGGTCTGTCTTCCTCAGTCAAATTTGCAACATTGGCACAACCTTTAAAATCTCCCATTGACTGAGTGCCATTTCTCTGTATGCAGAAAGAAACTGAATCGGGGCTATGGTTAACAGTGTAAGAAGGAGGTATGGCATCCTTATTGCCTATCAGAGCCATTTTAAAGGAAATCAAAGATTGAAAAGGATGAGGCAATTTATCAGAAGGCCTAATAGAAGCAACATTCGGTCTACTCCTATTTGCAAAAAGAGAACATCCCAGGGGAGTCAAAACACGTTTCTCAAAACTATTCAAATTGGTGCCATCAAAGTTCCCTGAGACGCTATCATTCCATCAGCCAAAGAACAGTGCTTTAAGAGAAGCATAGCAAGCAGTTGTCAACGGGAAAAAAAGGATGAATCTACCAACCTAGCCCCTTATCCCCGTGTTGCGGTAAATGTGAACAGACCCAGCAATTGTATCTATTAAAAATGGCATGTGTAGCGTTCATAATAAGTAACAGAGTATTATTATGATACTTTTGTCTGTGCTGGGAATCTGTAGGGGACAAAGTATGCAAATGCACAAAAGGTGTATGGACAGTGGATACATTTTTAGTCGGTAGCGAAAACTCTAAAGGATAAGCTTCTTCTAAATACCAAAGGCCTACAACAGTGCCTATTATAAAACCAAATATTATTACAAAAATACAGCAGTACGTTTTTGGGGCCCAGGCATTTTGTCCATTGTCCCGGTTGGTCACCCCCTTATTTACAAGTCCAATACGAGCGGCAGTGGTAGCAGGCATTGCAGTCTTCAAACGGAAACCCCAATGTTCGTTGCTGGCGACCCCCAGGTCGCGCGATTTCTGTGTCCTTCCAAAACCCTAGCCAACAGAATCGAATGTAGGACTGTCTTCTTGTATATAGAAACTATAGGCTCACAGAGCAAGAAGTCTGTTGATCCCTACCTGTGATTTAGAACCATTTTGAGAATATAATTCTATAGGTACCATTCAAGTAAATCACAAGCTGAACCACGCGCACAGCAGGCGACTAACCCAGAACAGAATAACCAAGGTAGCGCAGGATTTTACCCGAGGGGAAGGGGTTTTGGAGGAAGAGGATGGCAGAGTAATCAGGGTGGGTTTCGAAGTAACCAGGGAGGCTTTCATAATAATCAAAGTGGCTATCAGAACACGCAGATGGGCAGTCCAGCTACGCCAGATGGACAGATGGCCCGACCACCGCCAGTGTGTTGGCTGTGTGGAATGACAGGACAGTTGGCGCGCGTGTGCAGAAGCCAAGGCATGTGGCAGAATAGCCAAGGGATGGGGGCAGGCATGGTGAATCAGCCTGCTATCCCACAGCAGGACAGTGCACAAAAAAAACAGTGCAGCAGCAGGCGCCAGCCCTGCAGCAAGGTGCACAGCAAGTGGTTCAACCCCCGCACATGGGGAACGTACCACAGGGACAATCCCAGCAGGCAACACCGCAAATGTCACAGGGCACAAACTCCGGAGGGGGAGTCAACCCTGGGGCTGGGGGAAATCAGCAAGTATACAGTGGGCCAAATTTACATATGAAATAGGACAGCTCACGGGGGACTCTGATGTGTTCTATCCTATCAGTGACACCAGACCCTAACAGGGAACCTTGGGTGAATGTTGTCATAGGGGGTAAAGAATATTCCTTCTTAGTTGACATGGGTTTGATGCGCTCGTGCATACGAGAAGGCAAGTTTTCCTTTTCCGGAGAGGCCATAGATACTCAGAGTTTCACGGGAGCTCACAGTAGAGTTCCCTTTACAGACGCACTCCCAGTCTCTGTGGGAGAGCGCAAAATGAATGTACCCTTATTATAGTCACGTCAGACCCCAGTAAACATCCTGGGTCGGGACTTAATGACTAAGTTGAATATGACAATCTCGTTTTCTCGAGAAAGGTATAGTGTGCTCCACTCCAGGAATGCATTATTCAAATGTGTGCAAAATGATCAGAGCATACTCAGGATGCATAGCCATGAGAGCTATATCGTTAGAGCCAAAAGTCTTCGCATATGGGGTGTGGGTGCTCATGACGGGATTGCCAGGCCTCGCAGAGAGAACTATGAGGACATCTGATGAGTTTCTTTTCAGACCCAGAATACCTATGCACAAAGAGGAGGGACAATTATTTCCCTTAATGATACAATCTGCCACATTGGTCGAAGGAAATGATGACGAAGGCAGAAAATGGTGTGCGATTATCGCCATAGAAGAAGGGTATCGAGTCACTGACGTCACCGATGACGATCTGTTCGAAGAACACCCTGACCTAGAAGAGACAAGGTCGGAAGTAAGTCTCATATTTTGGGTCAAAATGATCAAACGGGAGGTGCCAAAGAGAATTATGTTGGTGCTGATACGTCCAGAATACTTTGATGACGACATGGCCCAAGTGCCTGCGGCGGTATGGACTACAGGGCCCTATGACGTAGGCCTCCTGAGGGGGGCAGGTGAAGTGAAAATTAAACTGAAACCAGGAGCAATTTTACCAAGAGAATGACAATATCCTATGTCCAGAGAGGCAGATGAAGGAATCGCAAAGACAATTTCCGCCTTGATGGAGCAGGGCATTCTAGTGACGTCAGAATCACCTTGCAACACAGTGATTTACCCTGTCAAGAAATCAAAGGGAGGGTCTTGGCGTTTAATCCAAGATTTAATTTTAAGAGCATTAAACGATATAGTTGAAGCCGAATTCCCTCTAGTCCCTAATCCATCCACAATTCTATGCAACATACCCACTGAGGCAAAATATTTCACAGTGATTGACTTGAAAAATGCGTTTTTCTCAATCCCGTTGCACCATGACTCTCAAGAACTGAAGTCATTTACTTTCAGACAAATGCGCCTGAAAAGCACAAGGTTGCCACAGGGGTACTGTGATTCTCCATCCATTTTCAAAAGAGTCCTGCAGATGGACCTAAGCAATATTGCAGTAGACAGTGTTGTTTTGCAGTATGTGGATGACATTCTGATCTGCAGCATCACTGAGGAACAATGCAGGCACGACTCTGTCCAGCTACTGACTATACTGGCTGAGAAAGGATATAAAGTTGATAAGGAAAAGTTACAATACTGCCGGCGAGAGGTGCTGTACATAGGCCAGCTAATCTCACACGAAGGGAAAAAGGTAACCCCAGAAAGGGCTGAAGCTATCATGAACACGGCTCAACCACTCACGATAAAACAAATGCAAAGCTTCTTAGGCCTGTGCAATTATGTCAGAGCATGGGTTTTCGACTACAGCTCATATACCAAGCCCTTGCTTCAGGCTTTGAAGATAGCCCAGGCAACAAAAGGAGAAATTGAATGGACTGAGGCAATGGAGAAGGGGTTTGCAGAATTTAAGGGGGCAATTTGTGCGTCCCCAGTTCTTGGGATTCCTAATTATGCAGAGGAATTCTACCTGTTCTCACATACCAATGGCAATTTTATGACGGCAGTACTCGCTCAGCGAACCTCACTGGGGTACAAGCCCCTAGCGTATTGCAGCAGGAGTTTGGACTCGGTCATGAAAGCCACTTCCCATGCGAGCAAAATCTAGCTGCTGCCGCGTTCTCCATTGAAAAGGCGTCATCCATTCTGATGCGGTGCTCCATGACATTGTACGTCGAGCACTCCGTATTCGCCATATTAGAAAAACCAAAGAGCACGCTGACATCTCAGAGGATATCCGCATATGAAGTGATTATCTCTAATAACCCATCAATCAAAATAGTGCGATGTAAAACTGTGAACCCAACCACATTCATAGCTGAGCCAGTCACAGAGGGAGAACCTATACATGATGAAATCCCCAGGGTAAAGGAAAATGCCCTGGCAGGTGGCAAAATTGTGTTAATTGATGGTTCTTCGAGAATCGATCAAGATGACGGACAAAGATATACAGGCGTGGCCGTGGAAAAACACCTAGTGAATGGAGAATTCCAAGTACTCGTCATTGCGCGAATACCCTCTCACTATTCTGCGCAAGCTGCAGAACTTTTGGCGCTGATACTCGCCATTGAGAATCATGCAGACCAGGAAGTAACTGTGTACAGTGACGTCCACAGTACATGCAGTTCTAGCACGCTGGAAAAGGTGGGGGATACCTCAGAGTGGACGGCATGCCTGTGCAACACGCAGCCTTATTGGACAGGTTGATAAAAGCACTACAGCTCCCAGTGGGCATAGCGGTCATGAAATGCGCCGCCTACACCAAGGGGACAGATTTTGTGTCACGTGGAAACCATGAAGCGGACACGTAGCCAAGCGCATGGCAACCAAAAATGAAACAATCATGGACGTGGAGGTGGCACGTACCCATGAGAGGATGATGGTAGCACAGCCACACCTGAGGCCTATAGTAACATGGGGCAGGCTCAGCTAATGGAACTCCAAGGGGAGGCACCTCAGGAGGAGAAAAATGTGTGGAAGCATCGAGGGTGTTCCTTAAACCCCTCTGACGGGTTGTGGAGGCAAGACAACACTGGTAGCATTAGAACAACTACACTACCCCATCCACATGTCAAAAGAAAATCTAGCTGCAACGCTCGCAGAAGACTGATTCACGCCAAATTTAGCGGAGAACATTCCATTTTTCATGGTGAACTGCATAATCTGCCAGCAATTCACCGCTGGGCACACATTAAAAGTAGTGAGAGGAGTTATCCCCAGGTCAAATGGACCATTTCTGCACTTACACATCGATTATGTCGATATGATTCAAGTGTGCAATGGGTACATGTATTTAATTGTGGTGGTGTGTCCATTCTCTAGGTGGATAGAAGCAGGTCCCTGTACACACCCCAACGCTACCTTTGCTGCCAAGTTTCTGGTGAGGGAAGTGTTCCCTAGATGGGGGGTGTGCGAGGTAATGAGATCAGATAATGGTGCCCACTTTGTTAATTCAGTTTTTGAACAGATTAGCTTGTCGCATGGTATAAAGCACAAGTTCTCGTCGGCGTATCACCCGGAGGTGAATAAGATATGTGAATGGCTCAACAGCCTGTTAAAGGAGAGGATAGCCAAGTTGAAGCTCACATTAAAAAGGGGATGGTTGCACTGTCTACCACTGGCATTGTATGCACTTCGGAACCGACCAGGCTGTGACCATCATCTCACGCCGTACGAGATAGTCACAGGCAGAAGGATGAGGACCCCTCTTACCCCCCGAGATAGAGCTAGATGTGATGCCCAGCCAACTAGAGAGGTTCTGGGAACAGAGATGCAGGAGTACCTTAACTGTATGACATCCAGCTCCTCTGTCATTTCAGGCCAGCTGTAGCGACGGCGAAAAGGGGACAGCGCAGCACAAAACACATCAGGAAGTGCTGAAGCAGACACCGTGCAAAGTGTACATGCGCCCCTCATCTTTCCTGTTGACAATGTCTTCGTAAGGAACTTTACCAGGAAGAGGTGGGATGAGCCACGATTCAATGGCCCTTTCATCGTAGAGGTCTGCACCCCTTCCGCCGTCAAGGTCCAGGGCAGAAGTGCATGGCTCTTCATAAATGACATTAAACCTTAAATAGGAGAGAGCCCCCAAATCTAACCACGAAGAAACCACAGACAACGGGGAAGAACCTCAGCACGTGCAGACAAGATCCATGATGAGGAAGAAGGAAACATGAGCAGTGAAATAAAGGCGAAAAAAACTCAGTTTTAAAGTGTGGCTTTTAAACAAGACATTTTCACAAACCAGTGAAAGATAATAAAGGACATAAACGAACACCCTGTGCATCCTAGTTGCAGGGTAAAGAGAAGCACATCCAAAGCCACGACAACATTGATAAAACAAACTCTTGAAAGCACGTCATGCCCAAGTAGTACAAAGAATCATGACTCTGATAGACTGCAAATGAAATATTTTCTGAGAGTGTAACACAGTATACTGAAGTAACCACTGTCAAGACTTTGTTCACAGAACCCATGGTATCTCCTTGCAGAAGCCTCAAGTGGGATGTGCTTACGTATTTTCAATTGGTGGTGCTGTCATACCCGTCACTCATACGGAGAGAGACCAGTGTCACAGACTTTATTCAAGATCCTGCAAACAAGAAGGTAATTTGGCAACTGCTGACTGTCATCACGGAAGCCTTCGCCGAGCTACCCGTGCACAGCAAAGAGGACGCACATACTTCCACCACCAGTAGACATTGATGAACTCACATTTAATTTTTTCTTTCAAATAATCGAGAAATGCCCAGGACTTGTCGGGAGAACAACTGACACACGCACTTTCATCAGAGACCCAAGAAACCTAGCTCAGCTGAATCAGCTATAGACTAAACTAAATCACCTCGTGGCAGTCCAAGCAACAGGAAAGTGGAGAGACTGTGCGAATCAAAAGAAAAACTAATGACCAGGACCCAACCAACACAGGACAAATGTCCCTATTACCCGAAGACACCCGGCTGGCGCACAACGTCCTGCTTAGACTAGTCACAGACTATCCGGAAATGGTGGGGAGGCCTGCAGATGTTGACTTCATCACCTTCCTTAGAGATCCGGCCAACGCCCCAAATATGGGCACTCTCCTCCACGGCATAATGCTCCAGATGGAGCTATCCAACTTCCAGCGAGAGTACCTTAGGAGATTCCAGTAAGACTTTTGCTGTGGGACAAACCGAGGACAGAGACACAGTTCTTCAATTTTCTGCCACAGGACAGATCGAGGAGGGGAGAGACAAGAACTAGACCATCCTATTTTTCTTATGTTTTCCGTTATTTTTCCGTATTTCTATTTTTATTTTTTGTTCACTTTTATTTTTATTTTTATTTTTATTTTATTTGTTTACAACTTTTTATTTTAGTGTGATTTTTAGCAGTTCCATCTTTTCATTCCTTCACAAACAGATTCCAGCATGTCCTCAGAACCAAGGCAAAGTCGAGGAATGCACTGGGTTTTTACATACTGTAAATATCTATTATGAATGTGATATACCAAAGTTGCTAGCTTAACCCTTTTTCCATAGTCTGGCACAGGAACTGTACTGCATACCCAGAGATTACCGACAGCACCCGCAAGAGGGAGGACACATGAAAAAGCACTCGTCACTTTAGTAGTAATGAACTCTTGAGCTAGGAGATCAGTGCAAGAAGAGGAATAAATAATGACCATGGACTTGTTTGAAATGGGGGCACAGAACAGTAACCTGGTTTTACCACCAGCACAGGGGCGCCCCCGCTTCCCTGGAAGGAAATGCTGCCAGATGTCCTACAAGTCTATTATGTGTATATGCATAGTAATTATCATTGTCTTTCTATCGTTGACTATCAGAACTGCTTTCTTTATTGGTGCACAAAGTGTCCCAATCTCAGTGCACCCACCAGATAATGAGCGTGTGGGGCCTACGAAAGCACCCAGACACTATATAGTCATTCCAGGCCCAAGAAAACCTGATGGTAAAATTAACAAACTAAAATTAAATGTAATTAGCAGTGATTTAGACACATTTGAGGTAACAAATGAAGAGAAAAGCTGGAGACAGGGTCAGCACGGAATGAATGAAAACGCAGCACTGACCACTGCATGCACCCACACACAGGATGCACACAGACAAGGGCAAGTGTCAATGGCTACACGGCCTCCAACGAAGACTGCAGAGAAGGGGAGACAGCCTGCCGAACGATCAGTTCCAGAAAATAGTGGAAGTAACCAAGAGAAGTCAAGTGCGAAACCCAAGAGAGAGGGCATAGCAAAATCCCTCAAAAAAACACAAATAGCCACTAAGGAACTCACAGAGAAATTGCGAGCACTGATAGATTATTTGTTCCCATTCATAGTGAGAGCAAAGAAACTGCACGAGGAGCTGAAAAATAGAAATACAGAGACTGTAATAACGAGAACGCCAGCTTGAACACTGCTAACAAGCACCAGATCTATTACACAGCCGCACGTTGGGGAGTTGGTGAGCCAATGGTGGCCAGAGAACCTCGATGAAAATTCACAAAAAGAAAGGAAGAGAAACGAAAAATCTTTTCCTACCACAGCGATGCAGCCAAAGGACCCTGCTCCACCGAGACACCCAGAATGGAAAAGCAGCACAGACTCATTCAGAGACATAGTTATAGCAAACTATAGAAAAACACTGAGAATCAAGAGAAGCACTCACAAAGATAACAATGAACTTAACGATTACCTGGACAGCACAACCCATCTCGGAAACAACATGTGGTATCAGCACATGAAGGAAGTAGGAAGAAGAGTGTCAGAAGGAGAATGCTTTGTCTGTGCACTCCTGCCATATAGTATGGGAAAATCCAAGATCTTCATGGCTGTAGAAATTGATGTACCCACAGCACACTGCATGTCACATGTAGCAATGTATAACACCAGAGGACAATTTATGGTAAGAGATGCCTCGTTGATATGGGCCAAGGAAAGGGACTACCCGGACGAAGACGGCTACTTCCAGGACATTAAGACAAGAAATAGGGCTCACACAAGAAATCACGTGATCAGAAACGAGAATCCTGACGTCAAAGGATCAGGAATACGATGGGTAATAAACCCAAGACTGAACGTTCAAGGAAAAACTGCAGAAGAGGCTAAAATCTGGAAGAACAGAGGCCAAATGCAGATTTGGGGAACAGTGGTCTCCCCAGCTGGATGGGAAGAAGGAGTAGTAATCTGCCGAGCTTGGATGGTCCTTGGACCTTGCCGAGAAGCAATAGAGAATTCGCAGAGGTTATGCAAACATCTAAGGCCAAAACTGGTAAAGCTGCTAACATGGGTCGAAGACAGCGGCGGACCCCTGCAGATAGTACCACTTGAAAGCCCAAAACTATGCTTCCGAATTAATGGCACGAGGAAGATGCAAGAGAATGTAAACTGCAGATGAATCTTTGAAGCCCCAGGAATGACACAAGGAACCACAGTTATTTTGGACCATTACTGGGCGTGTCGTTCCAAGGCATACATAAGGCTGCCGAAAAACTGGGGCGGCATATGCACACTAGTGAACGTCCACGTTCCCGCGCTAGTGATCCCTAAGAATGACCTGAAGTTGGACAGTTTCCCGAAATAATCTGCCGAGCTTGGATGGTCCTTGGACCTTGCCGAGAAGCAATAGAGAATTCGCAGAGGTTATGCAAACATCTAAGGCCAAAACTGGTAAAGCTGCTAACATGGGTCGAAGACAGCGGCGGACCCCTGCAGATAGTACCACTTGAAAGCCCAAAACTATGCTTCCGAATTAATGGCACGAGGAAGATGCAAGAGAATGTAAACTGCAGATGAATCTTTGAAGCCCCAGGAATGACACAAGGAACCACAGTTATTTTGGACCATTACTGGGCGTGTCGTTCCAAGGCATACATAAGGCTGCCGAAAAACTGGGGCGGCATATGCACACTAGTGAACGTCCACGTTCCCGCGCTAGTGATCCCTAAGAATGACCTGAAGTTGGACAGTTTCCCGAAAGCAGATGCTCATCTAAGAAGAAGGAGATCTGTGTAACTGGTATCCAGGATGAAGAGAGAAAATTACTTTTCTACCAAATCAGAAGAGGCGTTCCATAAAATCCCATATGAACACAGGCTGTTTAGCCTCACCTCAACAGTGTTCACCACGATGCTCTTGCCACACATCCAAATTGGAGTGAATGCTAAATGGTTGCAGATAACCAGATGGGAGTTATTGCAGACCATCAATACCACTATAAAAGGATTTTACGCGATCAAAGAAGAGCTGAGAGCAATCACACTGATGACCCTCCAAAACAGAAATGTGCTTGACATGATCCCAGCAATGGATGGAGGTGTTTGTGCAAAAATTGGAGAATCATGTTGCACATTTGTACCATCACACGATGAAGAAAACAGAACCTTAACAGAGGCCATAAATATGTTGACAAATTTGAAGAACCAGATAATCGATGAAAGTGATGAAGTGGACGATGACAGCTGGTTTGGAGCCCTGTTCTCATGGGTCCCACAATGGATGGCAGATATATTCGAGTTTCTGGGAGCTTTACTAGCAATGGTACTGCTAGGATTCTGTGTTATCAAGATAATCATTGCACAGTGCCAGAAAACTGCAAAGAAAGCCATATGGATGAAAATAATGGTTGATGTCGAGCCAGGGTGAAAGTCCAGAGACCTGACTGATGAAGAGATAAGAAACTTTGTGAAGGCCAGCAAATTTGCACCAGAAGGAACACATTTCACATATCCTAAGAAACTAAGAAGATATGAAAATAAATGGATCTACTACAGTCCAAATGGACAATGGCAGCTAATGACAAGGAACAAAGATGAACATGTGAAAACAGCAGGGAGTTTGAAAGTGGTGATAAAAATATGGACTCCACAGACTCACACATTCACACCATCATGTACAAACCCTGAAGACGATGAACATGACACAGAAGAATCAAAAGAAATAAATACAAAGGAGGTTGGAAAAGTGGGGGGAGTGTAGAGGAGGTCCCAGACATGGCCTGCACACCAGCCCCTCATTTCGAGGAACCAGGAGCGTACTCGCCAAGGTATGTGATGTATAAGGAGCAAATGAATCAACAAAGAGCTGCACTGGGACTCTGCCCAGCATACATCAGAAGATCCATACCTGTTGAAGCGCCCATAACCAGACAACCCTTGGCAGCATGGTGCCCTATCAGACAGCCGTACCAGCCTCTGATACAAAACGAAGAGTACCTACAGACGGTCCATGAAGAGACCCAAAGTGCCCTATTGTAAGGCCAGTGGAAATGACACAAGGGCCTGAACAGAATCGTGAATGAACAAAAGCAGCTATCGAAGACAAGCACGCCAGTGCGAGTAACTACGAAAATAAATGTAATGGACACAGAGAAGAGACAATGTTAAAACGTAAGGAAACGTTGCTACAAGACAACATGGAAGCAACCGACCAGTTAAACGTGTGTAAATAGGCTTGGAACGCAAGAGGCTAAAGAAACAATACTGCTTGCAATGCTTAGTAGAAGATTAGAGCGGCAAGCGCCAACTATATATCTACCTCAATAAGACACATTTTGCAAGTGCGACTCCATTTTGTAAAAGCAGAAATGTGCCCAGGCTGTCAGAGGGCTGACAGGCCAAGTTTTGTAACCCAGCCAGAGGCAGGAGAAGGAGTGGAATTGAAACTCAACAAAGAGCGGCTTATGCCGAGGAAATCGAGGTCATCCAAAGGAAGGGAGGAGAGCGTCAGCTAACAAGACGCAAACTTCAGAGCACACCAGCCTGCCCCTTGAAGGTCAAGCTAAGGGGGGGCCCATGCAGGTGGCGAGGCCGAAACAGAATTAAATACACTAAAAGCTGGAAACTGAAGCAGATTGATGGCGAACTAACACACGACCAGCCAGTCGTGAAGAGGTACCACCGCCTGATGTCATCCAGGACCCGAGAATGCCATAACTTTTCCCGATAAGAGGCTACAGTTTCGAGGCCATACCCAGCCAACTAATTGACACATAGCCCTAAGATACTGATTGATGGAAGGGAGGCAGGGTGAAACTTGGGACACCAGGCACATGGGTGTCCATTCTGCATGCTGCTAATTAAAATGAGGATTTATGTCTAGTGGTGCAACCTAGCCAATCGCAATGGACCAAGTTATCTGGAGTCCTATAGATAGTAGAACCATTAAGACGTCGTACTTGTAGTGACGTCAATCACATGTGATATAGTGGGATGAGCGTAGATGCATACCCGATAAGAGTTGTCCAATCCGCATGCCCTATTATCGTATACAGATTTAGCACCTATACTTAAGTTACCGTTCCTAACCAATTGTATTGCATGTCGAGATTTTGTAGAATTAGATGTCAGTGATGACGAGTTTTGCCTATAACTATTGCTGTTCGTCTGACGTTCGAGAAAGTTGGAGCGAGACAGGTGATCGCAATGCTGCTGATTTCCATTTGTTTCTCTGTTTGATGTACTTTTCATTAAACGGATTTCCCTTTGTCATCATTATTGAGTCGTGTTGGAGTAAGTGAATCCTGCACCCCCAGTGCTCACATGGTGCAGCTATCTTGTCTTACAGGTACTAGACGGTTCGCACTGATCTATGGGCCCGTCAGTGAAACCCCGCTCCTCTGTACAGATGGATGACAATAAACCACCTCCTGTTAAACCCCACTAAAACTGAAATCATACTGTGCGGCAACACGGCCCTTTCACCGCATCCTCTCCTATTGCCCCTGTCACTTAGCCCACCTTGCACCCATCCGACACAATAAAAAACCTTGGCTGCACTATGCACTCAGGCCTGACCCTCTCCCGTCAGATCAACAACGTGTCAAAATGGTGTCACTACCACCTCCAACTTCTCAGACACATCTTTCCCTACCTCTCCTTCCCAAACAGACTTGCCGCAGTTATGTCTAATGTGATGTCAAGACTGGACTATGCTAACTCCATATACCTAGGAGCCCTGGCATACCAACTCAACAAACTCCAAAGAGCCCAAAATGCTGCTGCAAAACTGCTCCTTGCCCTGAGTACTAGAGACCACATCTCACCAGCTCTCTGAACCCTCCACTGGGTCCTTGTCAGACGAAGGGCCATTTTCATGACCCTATGCATCAGTCACCGAGCAGTGGACAAGACTGGCCCACAATACCTACACGAGAAAATAAAACCATACCTCCCATCTCGCACTCTAAGATCAAGCACTGCCCACCTTCCAGTAATTACAGCCGCTAACTCTGTCAGGATTGGAGGGTCTGCCGTCTTAACCTCGGTCCCTTCTCTGTGGAACTTGCTTCCCCTTATATTCGACACACTCAAGATTATATGATGTTCCGCAAAGCTCTAAAAACGTGTCTCTTTCCGTAATACCAACCACGATCATCCTGAAGCGACTAAGCATTCTGCCGATGACTGCATGCTCACTATGATCCTGAACAATGTCACCACTGAATACTCCTATTGACGCACTACAATTGACCGACACCTGAAATCTGGAATATCAATCTCCTTAGATCATAAATCCACCCAAACATTCCCTTCCTCATACCACTATGCTCACTCTCTGCTCTATATCATCACACAATTAGAGTGCAGCGACAGCCCTCGATCAATTCGGCCTAGCAGTTCACATACGAACACTACCCCATGGACACCTCATCACTGTAATAAAATGCAGCTATATCCCATGACAATCCGGCCTAGCTTCTCACATAAGTGTCCTTCAGGCCTAACACAGCCAGAACCAGTCTGGATATCCAACTGCACGCATCCAACTGATATCAAAACCACCACACCTAATGCTAGGATGCAGCTACCATAGGGCAATTACATCAGCTGCACACATAACTGGTGCACTTATGCACCCTACTACACCCTCCTCTCTCAACTGACATGGACTACGGTCCCAGAGGGTGTTCATCCTACCAGCGCTTTGAGGTCATTCCAATGATATATAGAGTGTTATATAAATGTCAAATAAAATAACATAACATAACATAACCTAACAAAACATATCATCGGCAAGCATGTATCCATCTCTCCTTCTCCCTGTCCAATCTCTGCGAGTGCCTGATGTATGTCATCAGCAGGATTGTCCTCATCTCTCCTTTTCCTTGTTAGTGTCATATATATATCATCAGAAGGCTCGTGGTCATCACTCCTTCTCCCTGCTACTGTCAGATATATAAAAACAGCAGGCCATAGCTCCTTCTGCCTTTCATATATCTGCTAGTGCCTGATGTACTCATTAGCAGGCACAGGGCCATGTCTCATTCTCCCTGTCAGAGCTCTGCTAATGCCTGATGTATATCATCAGCAGACTCGTGGTTATCTCTTCTCCTCCCTGCCAGTGTCTGATACATATGATCAGCAGGCGTGTGGTCATCTCTCCTTATCCCAGTTACTGTCAGATATATATCATCAGCAGGTTTGTGGCCTTCTCTCTTTCTCCCTGTCTGATCTCTGCGAGAGCCTGATGTATATCATCAGCAGGACAGTGCTCATCTATCCTTTTCCCAGCTAGTGTCTGATATATATCATCAGCAGGCTCGTGGCCATTTCCCCTTCTCCTTACTAGTGTCTGATATATATATATATATATATATATATATATATATATATATATATATATATATATATATATATATATATATATATATATATATATCATCATCAGCAGGATATTCTGGCCATCTCTCCTTCTCCCTGTCTGATCTGTGCTAGTGCCTGAAGCATATAATCAACATACCTGTGGCAATCTCTATTTCTCCCTGTCCAATTTCTGCTACTGTCTGATATACATCATCAGCAGGCTTGTGGTTATTTTTCCTTCTCCCTGCTACTGTCTGAGATATATCAACAGCAGCATTGTAGCCATAGTTCTTTCTGCCTTTCTGATCAATGTTAGAGCCTGTTGTATAACTCCAGCAGGAGTGTGGTCATCTCTCCTTCTCCCTGCTAGTCTCAGATATATTTCATCAGCAGGCTTGTGACCATCTCCCCTTGTCGAACGGAAAAATCATATCGTGCCTCCAATACTGTATGAATATATGTATATTGGCCTACGCCAAGCTGCTTACAAGTCACTTACGGGGAAATCCGCGTCACAAGGTCTTGACCTTAGATCAGTGTAAACCGCCATTTTAGGTCTATCCGCCATTTTAGATTCTCCCTCTAAAGTCACCCTGTGTTCTAAGATGGTGGACAGTGTCATTCCGAATGTTATATGGCCGTTTTGACCTCTGAGTATAAACTAATATGTAACTTGCCTGCAGGCCACATGTTGGGGTCATGAACTGAGACCTTGTCCTTCATTGACCTGAGTATAAAGGATTACCTGCGCCAACGAAGATAATCCGTGAGCACAAGTTAAACACAATGTATTCAAATACCAAAATGTGAACACATGTTTAACCATATTGTACAGAAATGTTTGAGAAGGCTTAACGAAAGGAATCCTAAGACATACTGTTGCCATTGTGACTTGTTAGTGAATGTATTAATGGTAAACCCTAAATGTATAGATGTATGAACTCGGCACAAACCCTAGATCCATGATGTATTAACTTGTAGGAGGGCTGAACATCATGTTTCTGATAGTATAAAAGGCACAACTATTCTAATGTACAGCCCCACTCACTGAGCACACCAAACCGAGCTGGAGTTCGCTGTGTTGTACTGAGGGCCGATAGCTATATGTTGTTTTGTCCTTTGAAACTGTTCAGTATCGAATAAAGATCTTTGTATCTTTTTTTGTAACCCGCGTTTGGTATATTTCCTTTTGGGGCACTCAGCCTCGATATCTTCTTTTTGTTTTCACAGATGGCGCCCAAATTGGGACCCTCAAGATTGATGCCAGCTCGTTGAAGGTTGATGCACGCTATCGGACCGGGATCAGACGGTGTGACAAAAAGGGGCCCCTTTCTGAAAGAGACTCAACACCTCAACAGCGCTGCACGGCCCGGACCCTGGACGATGAGCTTGCGGTCCAAGTCGGCATCTTGACGAGGGTCCACTTATCGAGGCGGGCAGATTTGCCGAAATCACCAAACACGAGGTAAAACTAGTTAGAAAAGAATCTTTGAAATCCGATCGGACCTCCTTAGGATTGATCAGGTGAGTCGTGACCCGATTCTTAAGTATCCTGATAATTTGTTTAGGCGCATTGTATCTGCAAATACAATTATTGACCAGGTAACACCAGTATTTTGATATGCCTGGGAAATCGTCTACCTGCTTCAGGGCGTTATTCCACAGCAATAGACAATCTTTGGAATTTAGCCGTCTGGCACCACAGGAGGGATCGCCGGCTTGTACTATGTACTGTAAGCATGGCATTGGTAGTATAGTGTTTAATATTTGGCACAGACAAACTAGACATGCTTCCGAACTTCAGTGGCCGATCAATGGTAGTTTTGAAATCCCTCGTATTGAGTATTTAGAATCAATTTTATTAAAGAAAAAGGCTACACCTGCAGCATTCAAGGTTTTACAGAATTGGAAGAAAGAAGCTTTGTCACAGCTTAAGAGTAGAGAAAAACATGTGCGTCGTCATAAGACGAACGCTGAAAAAGCGTGGTTATATGACCAAGATAAACAGTCTGAGTCGGCTAGGAATATGGATAGGGCATTCTCACTTGGCATTCAGAAAATCTATCCTTCTAAAGACTTTCCTGTTTCAGATGAATTTATTGATAAATTGTTAAATGAATAAAGGCCTGGTGCCTCTGCACCACCTCCGTATGTTCCTCTTCCTGCTGCTTTGCCTCTTCCTGCTGTTATTCCTGCTCTATCTGCTGTTGTTCCTGCTGTTCCTGCTCCTCCTGTTGTTCCTCTTCCTCCAGTCATTGTTCCTCCTTTTGTTGCTGCTCCTCCAGCTGCTCCTCCACCTCTTCCTATTGCACCAGTAATAGTGCCTCCGCTGAACTTGCCTGCTCTTCCTCTTCCAAGTGGTCCTGCACCGCTTGTAGTCAATCAGGGAGTGGGATCAAGGGTTGTCACTCACAATACTGTACCTCCGGAGAAGAAACGTGACTTGATTGTGTGGGCTAAACATTGTATGGAGAGAGATGATCGAGCTAATGTTTTTGCCACACTTTCTAATATGGACAATTTTCCTGAAAAAAATGTTTTTATTGAGGGATTAGGGATTCACTTATGTGTAATGTGGGACAGACTAAACAATACAGATCTCCCACAAGGGTTGAGGGATCTGAACACCTTAGCGCTTTCTAGAGACACTGTGGAGAAAGTAGAAGAGCATGTTGAGAGGATATTTGAGTATAGGAAGGATTTGGAAAGATTACAGAATGAGGACGAAGATGAGGATAGTATGTATGTACAGAAACGGTTCCTCTCTTGTTGTAAATCGGTATCCGAGGAAACACACATTTGTACGAAAGATGCGATTAGATGGATCACAGACACGTCAATAACTCCAGTTGAAGTATATGACATGTATATTCAGTATACACAAGAAATGCAGAAGAAAGTGATACAGGTAATGGTAGAGTACCTACAGGATGAGTGCGTAAAGAGGAAGATTTGTTGTCCCACAGAGTTATTAAGTATTTATAAGAGAGCTTTTTCACTTGACACTTCCTCAACTGCTTTAGCGCTCGATTTGGCTCTTTTGCTTAGTAAGCATTCGGAGTTGCCTACTTCTAAGTTGCCTATGAGAGAGATTCCTGCAGCATTTTTCCCAAAAGTTGAGATTGCGGCTAATGCTGTAATGGGTGCAGCTGCTGTGGATATTCCTGCACATTATGTGTCGCAGTTCGTTCACGTCCCATTCTCAAGCCAGAAAGTGAACACCATTAGACGATCTATTCCCGACATTAGGAAATATCCAACAGGATTCTATAAAGAAATAGAGTTTGTCTTGCAATCCTCAGTATTCACCTTAGGTGATATTGATCTGTTGTTTCCTGTACTCCTGCCCATAGATTTGTGGAAACAGATTAGGACTATAGACAACGTACCAGGGTTGGGAGATGCATGGGCTAACATAATTAGACTTGATGGAGACAGGCCAGCTGGCGAGAGACCACCTCAGGTGATACTAACTTTACCTGACAGAATCGTTGCAAAATTGAAAACCATTATTCCCGAAAAGAGAATTATTTGGGACAAGCTTACGGCCTGTGTCCAAGTGAAGTCTGAGGGTGCTACCGAGTTCTTTAATCGGTTCAAACAGGTATTCTCAGATTTCAGTGGACAAGACTTAGGCACAGAGTCGGGGAAAAGATTATTCGTAGACAAATTTGTGCGTGGATTGTTGTCTGACATCCAGTCACAAATTATGTCTTCTGAGAGTGCTTAGCAAGCGAAGTCTCAATCAGAAGTACTGCACATGGCTCAGTACTATGAGAATCGTGTTAATAATGAAAAGGAAAGAGTCGAAAAGAGAAAAGGTGATTTAAAGACAAAAGTATTATTACAGAAAATTGTTAGAGGCCCTAGAGGGGGTAGTTTGCAAATTAGAGGTCAGTATGTTCCACAAGAAAATGTGCCCTTGGGTCCTGTAAACATTAACCAGTGTGCCTATTGTAGGCAAGGGGGTCATTGGCGTGCACAATGCCCGGTCCTTCGGTAAAGGTCAAATAACACATTTGGAAATATGGGTAGACAATTCAGAGGTCGCCTGGGTTTTGGGGGCCCTGGTAGAAGTCAGTTTGCACAGGATCCACAGCAACCTTTTTCACAGGATAATCAGGCTCCGAGTGTGGATACTAGAAACATATTCGATCATCCTTCTGCCGCTTACCTCTCTGAAGAACTTCCTTTTGATGATATTCTGTTTCGCTAGGATTGCCCAAAGCAGGGTTTGGAACTGACGCCTATTCCCGTTAATCCGAAAGGTCCCTACCTTGAAATGATAGTGGGAAATAGGAAGCATCTATTCTTGATAGATACAAGTGTTCCATTGATCATTCTCAGGTTCCAAACATTCCACTGTCAGGGCAGACCAATGTTTCTGTAGGGTTTTCTGGCACACCAGTTGTTTGTCCAGTTTCTTCGCCGGTACCTATTTCTTTGGGTCCCTTTATGGACCACTGTCCATTACTTTTGACTTCAAATTGTGGAGAGAATTTGCTGGGGTTGAATCTGTTGAAGGAATTAAATGCGGTAATTTATTGTTCTTCTGACGGAGTGCGTTTGACGATTTCAACACAGTAACTTTCCGTTTCTCAATTCTTGGTTAGACCTTTGCCGCCAGAATTCAGTGGTGTACCAGAGTGTTTATGGGCAATTGACAACAATGATATCAGTGTTTTACAGATTGAGCCTGTTAAAATAGTCTTGAAACATGGAGTAAAGCAACCACGTATTCCACAATATAAGATTTCATTTGAGGGTGAGCAAGCTTTGAAATGCATCATCTCCGATTTTGTGCATCGAGGGGTGATTGAGGAAATCGCAGGTAGTTTATGTAATAGTCCAATTTTGTCCGTGTACAAAAAAGGCGATAATGCAATTCCATTTCGTTTCATAATTGATCTGCGTGCCATCAATAAGATCGTCGCTCCACAATTTCCAATTGTGCCTGATGTGACAACAATATTGACTATGATCCCAGCTTCAGCTACTTATTTTAGTGTTGTGGATCTGAAGAATGCTCTCTTTAGTATCCCTATACACAAGGACAGTAGATACCTGTTCGCGTTCAACTTAGGGGGACGCTCGTTCACCTTTACCCGTGAACCACAAGGTTACATGGAAAGTCCTAGTATCTATAGTAGGGCTTTGAAAGAACAGCTTGATACTCTTGAATTGACCTCTACTTGTACACTGCTTCAATATGTTGATGACTTGCTTCTAGCTGCCGACTCAGAGAGTGCTTGTAAGGAGTGCACTGTGTTATTACTGATACATCTGGCCAAACATCGTCACAAAGCTTCGCTTAAAAAATTTCAATATTGTTGTCAGGAGGTCGCCTATTTAGGCTATCTCCTGTCAAAGGAGGGAAGAAGATTGACACCCGAATGGATAAAACTCATTTCTGGCATGTCTGTCCCAAATAAACAGAAGGAAGTTAGAGCCTTGATAGGTATGGCTTCTTACTGTAGGCAGTGGATTCCCAGGTTCTCACTAGTGATTAAGCCAATGTTGGCTTTGATGAAGAAGGACATTTATTTGCCATTGCCGTGGAACATGGAGCACCAGCAGGCATTTGATCTGCTCAAGACTGCATTGTACTCGGCACCGGTTTTGGGCACACCAAACTATGAAAAGGCCTTGTGTTGTTTGTGCATTAATGTGATGGATGTGCTTTGGCTGTATTAACGCAGGAACATGGAGGGAAGAATAGGCCGTGTGGCTACTTTTCTTCCGCCCTTGATCCTGTAGCATGCGTTTTGCCAAGATGTTTGTGAACTGTTGCTGCTGCTGCTGCGTCTGTAAAGCAGAGTGAGGGAATGGTCCTAGGCCATCCTCTAACCCTGATGGTGCCTCACTCTGTAGGTGTTCTATTGAACAGAACTCAAACACAACTCCTCACTTCCGCACGGTTGACGAGATATGAATTGATCTTGTTTGCTCCTCACATACAAATTAAGAGGTGTTGTGTTCTTAATCCGGCTGAACTCTTACCTTTCCTGTAAGGTACTGCTTGCAGTGATGAAAAGTCACATGATTGCCAGTACACTACCGAACAAGAGACAAAGGGTAGAATTGATCTAAAAGACACTCCTTTGAATAATCCACGTGGGGAGCTGTTTTGCGATGGCTCCTGCTTCTAACTGCCAGATGGTACATCCACAGCTGCTTATGCAATCATAATCGTGGAAACCAAGAGAATTACGCATAACTCTGCGCAGGCCGCAGAGATTATAGCATTGACCCGAGCTTGTGAATGTCCGAAGGGCTTATAGTGAACATATACACTGATAGTCAGTATGCCTTTGGGGTGGTTCACAACTTTGGTAGACTTTGGTCAGAAAGAGGGTTCTTAACTTCACACGGTACAAAGATCCAGCATGGCTACCTTATAGTACAACTACGCTCAGCGCTTGCACTTCCCACTCAGTTAGCTGTCGTAAAATGTGCAGCACATCAAAAGATTGTAGATGATATGCTTTCACTGATCAGATAGCGAAGCAGACTGCCACCAATCTCTTTGCAAACATATACACTTCAAGGGAGATCGCAAATGCCTATGTAATGGATGAGGGTTTTGACTCGGTAAAGGATAGAGATGGGCTGAAGGCTTGGGGAAACTCGATGATGATGGGTGTTGGGTGGACATAGTTGAAGGGAAATGGTTACTTCCTGACGCATACATAATGATGATGGTTGTCATGGCTCATGGCCCTACACATATATGTGCCCGGAAGCTTACATAAATGTTGGAGAAAGTCTGGGCAAATGAAAAAAATCTCTAAAATAGCTGAGTGATATGTTCAGGATTGCATGATCTGTTTACAGCACAATGTGGGAAAGGGAACATAAACTCCCAGTGGAAG
This sequence comes from Ambystoma mexicanum, assembly GCF_040938575.1. NCBI lineage: Eukaryota > Metazoa > Chordata > Amphibia > Caudata > Ambystomatidae > Ambystoma > Ambystoma mexicanum. The sequence goes on along the minus strand of NC_090931.1, from coordinate 44,607,412 downwards.
TTTTGGTTCACCTTCTGTCCCATTTGAGGTCATACACTTTGATTTTATCGAAATGGAATGGTGAAATAATTTGAAATATGTGTTAGTTGTCATTTGTGCTTTCAGCAAATGGGTTGAGGCTTTTCCTGTTAAAGACGCTACAGCCATGACCACTGCAAAAACTATGTTAAAAGAGTACTTCCCTAGGTTCGGGCTAACAAGAGTCATCTGGTCGGACAATGGTCCACACTTTGTCGCTGCTGTAATTCTGCAGATATGTGCGGCACTACAGATCGACAAACTGTTCCATTCGGCCAGACACGCCCAGAGTGGTGGATTAGTAGAAAGACACAACGGCAACATCAAGAACAAGCTCGCTAAGACGTGTGCCGGCACTAAACTAAAATGGCCGGACGCCTTACCGATCGTGTTGCTAGCTATGCGTACAACCCCTCAAACTAAGACTGGGCTCTCTCCATTTGAGGTGGTAATGGGGAGACCTGCTAATATCTGGAACCTTCCGAAATGTCGGTCTTTGAGAAATGTTGAAAATGTACTTCTTTCAGATTACTGTAGCCAGTTGACTAAAAACCTGTATTTGATTTATCACCAGGTGCGAGAGGCTTTACCTGTACGATACGAGGGCCCAGGTCATAGCATTCGGCCCAGTGACAGAGTGTTGACGAAGGCATTTGAGTGATCCTCTTGCCTTGCACCTCGGTGGCGGGGCCCTTTCCAGGTCCTGCTGGTCACACAGACGGCGGTGCGGGTCGCAGGCAGGAAAAACTGGATCCACGCGACGCATGTCAAGAGGATTCCACACCCGGTGCCATACGATACAGAAGAAACAGAACCCCTCACCAGTACTGCAACCAACGATCCCGAAGCACTAAACAGCACTGAGAGTGCATCGGAGATTCTCCCTGAGTCTGTGAGGACTGGGGAAACAGCCATTTTCTCTCCACACTCTCCAAAAGTTTTGTTTCCGGAAACTGTTGTTCCGGATCTTGCATCTTCACTTGCTCTTGATACGTCGTGTCCAACGGGAAGTGACGACACGTTGTTCTTGGATCCGTCAGTACTAGGGACAACGAGGTACAATTTGCGTCCGAGGAAATAGACTTACGGCATGGTTCGGCTGTGCAATTCGAAGAAGGAAAGAAAATCATTAAGGGCTTGCTTTTTGCCCAAGTAATTGTTCGAAAAAGGGGATTCTGTTGGTTAGGGTTGTGGAAGGACTAAGTAGTCGCTCAACCAGGAGGTCGCCAGCCAAAAACACTGGGGTTTTTCGTTTGAAGACTGCAATGACTGCAACTGCTAACGCTCTTACAGGACTGATAAATGATCGTGAGACCAGCTATGAGAATGGACCCACTGTTTGGGCCCCGAAAACGTACTGCTGTCTTTTTATAATGTCAATCGGTTTATAACATTAATTGTTTTAGGCTTTTGGTAGCTGGAAGAAGTGCATCCATTCGAAACCTTGTTACCGACTGAAAATGTGCCCACTGTTTCTACTCCATTTGTGCATCTGCACACTTTATCTCCTAGAGACTCTCAGCATAGATAGAGATAATACAATAATACATTATTACTCATCATGAATGCTACACATGCCATTTTTAATAAGTCTAACTGTTTGGTCTGCTCACATTTACCACAACACAAGGATAAGGGGCTAGGTTGGTATATTCATCCTTTACCTTTGACAACTGCTTGTTATGCTTCTTTTAGAGCACTGTTCTTTGGCCGATGGAACGATAGCATCTCGGGGAACTTTGATGGTACTAATTTGAATAGTTTTGAGAAATGTGTTCTTACGCCCCTGGGATGCTCGCTCTTCGCAAATAGGAGCAAGCCCAATGTTGCTTCTATTAGGCCTTCTGATAGACTGTCTAGCCCTTTGCAATCTTTGATTTCCTTCAAGATGGCCCCTATAGGCAACAAGGATGCCATGCCTCCTTCTTACACTGTTAACCATAGCCCTGATTCAGTTTCTTTCTGCATACAGATGAATGGCACTCAGTCAATGGGAAATTTTAGAGGTTGTGCCAACGTTGCGAATTTGACTGGGAAAGACAGACCTTTGTATGTAGGTGAACATGTCTACTTTGTTTGCGGTAATGTAGCATTTCCATGGTTACCCAGGGATTGGCAGGGAACTTGTTATTTAGGGATCCTGTTACCCGGGGTATTCATAGCCAGTACTGTAGAGGTTTCAAAGGCTCGTCCACGGCGGGGCGAGAATGGTGACACTCCAGCACAGGTTCTGGGAGACATAGCGAAATCCTTTGTGCCCTTCTGGGGACAAATAGCAAACTCTGAAGACATCAGAAGACTAGTGAGAGTACTGGAGAGAACCATCAACCGGACCAGGGACATACTCTATAATATTACATTAGAACAGAAAGCAGTAAGATTGGTAGCACTTCAGAACCGGATGGCATTAGATGTCATTCTGGCTGAACGTGGTGGAGTTTGTAAATTAGTGCGGTCCGCTTGTTGTGTTTTTGTGCCAGATTCCTTCCCAACTATCTTTAAGGCAATGCATGTTCTTAGTTCAGACGTGCACATTCCCAAAGGAAACTGGGCTCTTAGCGCTTGGTTCTGGGACTTCTTGCAATCTTTCTGTTGGAAAGTGCTTTCGGTCTTACTGATCATTTTGGGAATTCTGTTGTTCCTTTGTTGCTGTATACAGTGTCTACCTAGTATATGTTCGATGCTAGGGGGATGTTGTACACAGGCGATAGGTACATTAGGACACAAGGTATACGCCCAAGATAAGAACTCCAAAGAGTATGTGTTGAAAGAGATTCTGATAACAGATCTAATGGCAATAGATATTTCTGATAGTGATTCAGGGTGTATGGACATTGAGACGTGGAGTTGTTCGTAAAGTGATCAGAAATAGTTTTAGTGCTGGGCCTAGGCCAAAAGGAGGGTTTGTCGAACGGAAAAATCATATTGTGCCTCCAATACTGTATGAATATATGTATATTGGCCTACGCCAAGCTGCTTACAAGTCGCTTACGGGGATATCCGCGTTGCTAGGTCTTGACCTTAGATCAGCGTAAACCGCCATATTAGGTCTATCCGCCATTTTAGATTCTCCCTCTAAAGTCAGCCTGTGTTCTAAGATGGTGGACAGTGTCATTCCGAATGTAATATGGCCATCTTGACCTCTGAGTACAAACTAATATGTAACTTGCCTGCAGGCCACATGTTGGGTCATGAACTGAGACCTTGTCCTTCGTTGACCTGTGTATAGAGGATTACCTGCGCCAACTAAGCTAATCCGTGAGCACATGTTAAACACAATGGGCCTCATTACGAGTCCGGTGGTAACCGAGGCGGTAAAACCGCCTGGTTACCGCCGGACTCGTATTAACATTCTGCCTCCGTGATTCCCGGAATTACCGGGGCATTACAACCCCGGTTTTACGGGAATCACGGAGGCGGAATGGTGTTAATCCCCATTCCCATTGAGTCCTATGGGACTCAATGGGAATGGGTATCATGGAAACACCGGCAGCAGGGAGGTGTTAAACCCACCAGGTCAAGCCTGGCGGAAACATCACCTCCCACCTGCAGGAGTCGGGATCAGGCGGTCCGGAAATAACGGTGGCAGTGGGTTTACCGCCACCGTTATTTCCGGACCGCCTGATTTGTAATGAGGCGCAATGTATTCAAATACCGAAATGTGAACACTTGTTTAACCATATTGTACAGAAATGTTTGAGAAGGCTTAACGAGGAACCCTAAGACATACTGTTGCCAAGGTAACTTGTTAGTGAATGTATTAATGGTAAACCCTAAATGTATGGATGTATGAACTCGGCACGAACCCTAGATCCGTGATGTATTAACTTGTATTAACTTGTAGGAGGGTTGAACATCATGTTTCTGATAGTATAAAAGGCACGACTATTCTAATGTACAGCCCCACTCACTGAGCACACCGAACCGAGCTGGAGTTCGCTGTGTTGTACTGAAGGCCGATAGCTATCTGTTGTTTTGTCCTTTGAAACTGTTCAGTATCGAATAAAGATCTTTGTATCTTTTTTTGTAACATGCGTTTGGTGTATTTTCTTTTGGGGTACTCAGCCTCAATATCTTCTTTTTGTTTTCACACCCTTCTCCCGGATAGTGTTTGATATATATATATTACACGGCCCGCAGTAGCGGGCGTGTAGTTAGAGTTAAGTTGCTAGATTCAAAAGAACACCACTTTCTTGGCTGCTTATAACTTTGGAGGAATCCCTGGAGGAATCCTCACCAAACTTTGCAAAAAAAAGTATATGGGGCGCTCTGAATTTTTTCAGCAAGTTCGGTGAGGTTTCGTGCAGGGGTGCGAAAGTTATAGCGGGGGCACTCAAGAGCCTAGCCCTTGACGACAGCCAGCACGACATAATGCAACCATGCAGGGTTAACTCTACATCTCTCCGAGGATGGTGACCTTTGAAGAATGGATGCAGAGAACATTTTACACTTGGTGGAACAACCAAAGTGAGGTACTACGCATTGACGAGCACATGGTGTAGGTCATTGCACATGTTGCACATTAGGGAGCCATATGTTAGCATTTCCGTTTGCTATGGGATGCCCTTTACAAGACCCTTGCTTGAGGAAGTGTTTTAACATATTTTGCCATGAAAGGAAGTCATCAGCATCACAAAGTTGCAATATGGACAATGTACACAGCCACTCACATACTGTTCAGCAAAGTCGGTGCAACGTCATGGACCCTGGGTGAAAGTTGGCAGGCCCAATTGCAGATGGGGAGTGCATTACACATGACATGAGCTGTAAATCATGGGGTGTACTAGGGTGTGCTGTGTGGGTTGAGGGCCTAACATCTTGGATGCATGGTTGGAGGCCTTACAGGAACAGCTGTGTGGCTTGCTTGCAACTACTCTTCATATTGTTGCATTTTGTGTGTGGTTCGTGAGTTGTGCATGCATTGTTCATTCCATGTGTGTGTTCATTGTTAGCACATGGTGCATTTTCCAGTGCATGGCAGGAGCTTATGGGGTGAACAGTTCTGCAGTGTGTCTACTGAGTGCTGTTGTGAGAGACTGTGTGTATACCAGTGCATGGGGTTCAACTACATATCGTATGCCCTTGGTTAGTGTGCATTGTGCCGATTACTATCTACTGTACTGCACTTTGAAGTATTGCATCATTGCAGTTGGTGCAATACTGGGAGGAAAAAAAATATTGCTACCTGCAGTGAGTGGTGCTGGGTGCCGCTCTGGGTGAATGTGGATGCTGAAAGCATGGATAGGTTTGGAGACCTGTTAACTGGAGGTGCTTACACATGACACAAGACGTGTACTGTGAGTGTGTAATGGTACATGGGCAGTGCTGTATAGAAATGATAGTGTTTGATGCAGAGGTCTTGGATGTGAATGCTACATGTTTGTGTGACTATTTAATACTACATACTGTGGGAGTGTTGCAAATACAATAGTGGAAATGGAAGAAGGACTGCCTCTGCTTTACTGGGGTGTGGCCCTCTCTGTAGCTGGGAAGGCACATGTGGTACATTCTGCCCTTCTGAGCATGATGTCTTTGCAAATTAGTCTGTGGGGATTATCCAAGCAGGTGTCAAGTGTGTGGTTCACAGTAAGTGGTGGTGATATTTGTCCCCACACCTTGATGCAGTGAGGTTGGCAGGGATTGACATATGCAGTGTGCTGATCGTGGGTGATACCTTTGTGCAAGATCTGCACAGGTATACAGTAGAAAGAGGCTTTGCTGCTAACTTTCAGTTGGAAGGAGTGGAGGCTTTTTGGGGCACAGTCTATGAGCGGGTTTTTTTTGCCATGGTTCTCCTTTGTACATGTGTGGCCTCTGTTGGTACTGTAGATGTTGTGCTTGTGCATTATGGAGCACTACATTTGGGGTACATGTCGTGCTCACGTTTGCTCCGTCACCTCAAGAAGTTGATGACAGCAGTGATGCAGATGTTTCCCACTGCCAAGGTGATTTTCTCATCCATACAACCAAGAGGTGCATGGGACCATGCCGGTGTAATTTGCCAACAGCCAGAGGTCAGAAGGTGTTTCATAAACAGAAGCATGTGTGTCTTTATGTGCAGTGCCGGGATGTTTTGCATCGACTATGACAGCATTAACAAGCAAGATTTGCAGTGGTTCCAAGGAAAAGGCATTTTTTTACCTCCATTTGCAATGCTGTTTTGTTTGCCACTCTGCACGAAGCGTTGCAGAGAATCATGAAGAAACGTAAGAGAAGCGTTGACCTTCAGTTGGTAGAAATGTCAGGAGAAGCAAACAGAAATTCATCGAAAAAGAGAAAAAAAATGTAATAAATTGTATGCAAGCAAGTACATAACAAACACCGGACCACAAAACCCACATATCTTTTCAGACACAGTACTACAGACCGAACCGCTACACTGTTTCACACTCCCCCCACCCCCTTCTTAGCACGAACACTCTTTGGATTAGGCTGCAGTTTCAGGATTAGACGTGCTACATCCAGCCATTTTCAGGATGGGAGCCATGGAAATTAAACTGTGGAGCCAAAGACACTGCTCAATGAGGTTTATGGTCGTGGTGTGTATGCAAAAATGATGGCAGAAGGTCTCTTTGTACAAAGAAGTAAAGAAGGCTAAGTGTGAAGTAAGCGGGGTACTGTGGGAAACATAAATAAACTTGGCAGTGCACAATGTAAGTGGCAGGCATCCTACTGTCATGAATGCATTGTGTGTATGATGAAGGGAGGGGGACATAGGATAGACAGATACAACGACCCTACTAGGCCAGCTGTGACTTAGATTGCCCAAATGCATGAGAGGATGGATGGGAAGGTACAGTACATGGGAATAAGAACAAATGACAATAAGTAAAAATACAGGCCTATTATGCTAATTGCAAGGATAAGTGCACACATCAGGTGGTGGAGGAACTGTCAGGGATACAGAAAACAGTCCCCAAGTGTGAGGTTTGCTAGAAAGGGAGTGCAGGGGTCCATCTGGCGGGAGGAGGAGACATGGGCTTGACATCACAGAGTCGCCATGTAACCAGTGCAGATTCACTTTACGCCAGGCAGTCAGCTGGGGAGAGGAGGAGAAACAGCAGATGCTAAGAGAAAGGGTTTGAGGTGCTTCCAGCACTGGCGATGGTTCTCCCCAAGTTTCAGGGAGGCAGGGAGGCTGTTCCAGACGGAGGCCCAAGTCGAAAAAAAACATGTACCACCAACTGGTTGCTTGCAGAAGCGACTGACCCTGAGGGAGTTGGAGGCGAAGAGCTTGAGCACGGAGATACATCGGAAGTGAGAGTTTAAGGTATTTAGGTCCCAGGGCCCAGAAGGCCTTGTGCCTACTGCAGAAGGTTTTCACTTTATTCCTCACAGCCACTCAGAGCTATTGCAGACATTTCAGTGCAGGAGAGATATGATCCCTGGCCTTAAGGCCAAGGACAAGTCGCACAGTCCTCTTCTGGATGCATTTCAGAGGGCGGAAAGTAGAAGCGGGCTGAAGCAAAATGAGCCTGTTCCAATAGTGGAGCCTAGACAGAAGCACAGCTGTGCAGACAGTCACCTTTTCGAAACTTGCTTTATTTTGGTAAGATACATGCAGTGCTGCTTTTGGTGGCATATTTTTAAGATTTATGTAGGAGATGGGATAGTGGGGAAACCATTTTGTAGCATTGTCTGAAGGAAAGTAGAGAGCCCCTGTTTCGATATTACAATGTATGTTATGGGTAAATGAAAACGTTGCAAGCACATACCACTGAAATGCCACTTGATAGTAGGGAATGGGAAAACAAAAAACAGTATGCTTTTAAAGAACGTAATGGCCGCTCAGTGTCAGATACCGTGCACAGAGGCACTTATAACACAGTTGTAAACATACTGCAGAAAAAGTTTTCATACCTCCATTTTGTGGTGATGAGTGCTCATGTGGTTGAATGTGGATGCACAAATCTTGCAATCTTTTACTGAACTTTCTACTGGACGGGCTGTCGAGTGACAGGACAGTTGCAGGCTGAATTTGTAACGGTACCTATGAACTGTTGTGAAGAACTGACAGTGTCAGATGCTAATGTTTTGGATGGCATTGGTGGAATTGTGTGTGCCTATTTACCCATACCCAATGAGGTAGTGGTGGACAAAGATAGTTGAAAGGCAAGAAGGACTGCTTGTGCTTTACTGAGATGTGGCCCTTGTCGTACTTTGGGAAGCGCACGTGCCACAATGTGAGCTTCTCCCAGTGCTGGCCAATGGACATGGGACTGTGGGGATTATCCAATCAGGTACTGTGGGTGTGGTTCACAGGACGGGGCAGTCCTAATGTTGTACATTACTCTGCGTAGTGAGGCTGGCTGACATGGCGAAAACCCATTGTGTTGACATTGGGTAATGCTTTTGTGATAGATCTGCGAAAGTATGCCCTGGAAATACACTTTGATGACAATTTCGGTGTGGAAGGAGTGGACACATTGTGGAACGCTGTCTAGGAGAGCAATTTCGCTGATATGATTGCACTTTGCAAAGACCTGGCCACTTTTGCTACTGTCGACATTATCGTCATCCACTATGGCGGCATGCATATGGGTTACGTGGCTTGTTTAGATTTGTTCTGTCGACTGAAGAGGTTGCTAAACGTAGTGAAGAACCTTCTTCCCACTGCCAAGGTGCTTTTCTCACCCATAAAACCATGACAAGATGGGACAATGCTCATGGGTGTTGTTCCGAGCCAGAGGCAGGACGGTGTCTCATCAACAGCAGCATGAAAACTTTTTTGTCTGCTGATGGAATGTTCTTCTGCAACAATTACCTCATTCGTTGTGGAAATGCAGAGTTTTTCCAAGAAAATGGCATTTCCTTGTCGCCCATTGGTAATGCTGTTTTGTTTGCCCTTCTACAAGATGCAGTGAAGAGTTTACTGTAACAATTTAAACACAAGAAAACACAAATCAAATAAAAAACAAAAAAGGTGTTTCCCTTGAAGCATTTAAAAACAAGAAGCTCTTTTCAGAACTGCCGCTTAAAGCAAACTCCCCCTACCCTGGTTGCAATTTATTCCCCCATGCTTGCACGAAGCACAAAAGGCACATGATGGGATTTTCAAGATGGTGGTCATGGAAATGGGATTGTGGATGCAGAGCGATTGCGCAAGAACATTGTGGGAGTGGTGTGTACACAGTGGACTGTTGTACAGAACTGATACTGTTACACGGAGAGCTCTTCAATGTCATTGGTGGATGTGTGTGGAACTTTTTAACAGTACGCAATGACAGCATCCTGGAAAGAAGAAAGTGAAAAGGGAAGATGGAATGTTTATGCTTTATTGGGGCATGGCCCTCGCCATCCTTGGGGAAATGCATGTGCACACACTCCCGTTTTCAGCATGCTACCCATGAAATTTGGACAGTGGCGACTATCACATCTGCAGGTGTGGGTAACAGGAAGGGTTGCTCATAATTTTCTCAATTACTGTGCGCACTGAGCCAGACTGACATGGTTGCTATTAGTTGCAAACGCAATGTAGCACAGCAGATTTGCTCCAACATCACTTACACAGCCAACCTATGTGGCCTGCTACTCTGTTCTGAAAAGGTTTAAAGAGATTGCGGAGCAGCTTTGGGGTGTGGTCTTTTGTAGGGCTGCTGTGGAGAACTTGCACCCGGAAAAAAAGGGCTACATTGTTCAAAACCATACATACATGTACAACGGCACATTGTGGTGTGTTTGTAAGCTTGTACTTTCTGAAAAAATACTCCGTACATTAACACTGTACTTTGCTGCTGTCTGAGATTCCGGATCGTGTCCCCGAAATAAGGGCCCAAACGCAGCTTGGGTGAGGTCGCGTGGTGATGTCGCCACTGTTCTCCTTTGGAACGGCTGTCTGCTGGACGTGTTTTAGGTGGAATACGTTCTACCCATGTGCATAGGTGTCCTATGCACACTGTTGCCACTTCTCTACTGAATAATAGTGCGCCACACGTGCGATGACCATTTTGTGAGATGCTGGCTGTTTATCGGGTATAACAGGTGGAATGTTTATCTGTATAGCTACCTGTAGGATGTGAGTGGGCGCCTCAACCTAATTAACGTTCATTTTCATATGCTGCACAATGGCAGTGTTACTAGAACACAGAGAAACCGATACACATGTGTGTACATGCACAACCACCAATCGTCCGCTCCCACATGTCATCATAGGTGGTGGACAGCATACAGCCATGAGGAGCATGCTGACGTCGTACGGATGCCTCCATTGTCATTGTGGATAGGCCGGCCAGCTGTGGTGTCCGTAGGACACCTTTTCGTTAATTACAGTCGTTCCAACAAAGATTGTGTGCAGCTGAGTCAGAATGGCATTTTAACAAAAAACAATACCACATATACACTCAGCAACATTTTAATTATTAACGTTTATTTCTACAAATTCATGCACACCATTGGGCAAGGGAAGGGGTAGCAGAAGTGGATAATTAATGTGGAGATTTGTGGATTTACAGAAGTTGTTTGTGAGGGGAAGAAGAGATTTACGTATCACTGTAAGGTCTCCCATCACACGGAATTTGAGGGGATGGCGGGCTCGGACATGTGGAAGGGATACACGTGCAGGTCTGCCAGTGCTGTTATATTTTGTCCATTGTATACCATTGTACGCAACCTTTCAGGCAGCACAATTGTTAACCAAGTTTTCTACTTTGCCTTCCAGGCTGTCCTTTTTCCTATGGCCATTTGCTGTTGTGGAAGGGTTGCCACTTGTGCTGCTTTGCTTCCCTTTCCAATATGTTCTCTTACAGACAGGAAAATATGTTTGGTGTACATATAGCAATATTTAATACATAATTTACGCTACACACTACTGTGCGTACCAATGGGGTTAGTATCGTACGTCATTGCATCATGAGGGAACATTTCTTCCAGACACTCTAAGGTGCTTGCCATTGCTTCATGAGAAAGACAGGTTATGCGTCTCTAATATTGTATACTGCTGCACTTGTGCAATTATTAGACAAACCTTACTGTGCTTACTACATTGTAGTGATGTTCTGGTCTTAGTACCTTCTAGTCCGTACTCTGGCCATTCGTTCTTTCTTCCCATGTACAGTAGCAGTGTGGTAAGATTGGTGAAGGCAGACAGCACTTCTGTTGTTGATACATTCCGTTATGGTGCATTCTTTATGCCTTTGTCTACTCAATTTTCAGACCTGCTCTATTTTCCCTTGCAATTTTTGTACATGGTGCTGTTTGTATATGCTCCTTGTGGTTGGTGATTATTACCACTATGTAAGAGAGCACCTGCTTCCTGAGCAGGTTGGTTGCCACCTGATGTCTGCAACCAGACACATAGTCCGAGACGGCTGTGCCCATTAACATGGTGCCAGCAGCTTCACTATGCTCAACAGTACATCTTTGCAAACTAAGGGGTATCCTGCTAAAAACCAATGACATTCACAGAAAAAATGTTGTTAAAGGGATGTTATGGTGAAGTTGCACTACTAAAAAACTATTGCATTTACTGAAAACACTATGTAAAAGCAACATTCTGGTTACAGTGCCCTAATAAAAACCTATGAAATTAACAGACTAAAACCGTTATTAAAGGGGTGTTATGGTTAAGTTGCTCTACTAAAAAAAACTATGAAATTCCATGGAAAAACGTTGCTACAGGGACGTTATGGTTACAGGTAAAACAGGAAAAAAAAAGAAATGTGCAAGTTATGGTAACCATAACGCGCGCGGCGAATGTGCACTGAAAGTACTAACACTGATGGCATCAAAGATGGCATCAGAGATGTCAATTATGACATGACTGGTGACGTCACATGTTTGGCAACCTCTATTTTTGTGCAGTGACATATGTACAGCAGATACTTTTGTTCACTGACAGTCAGGAACTCAAAATTTAAAAGGCACTATATGTATAAACTTTACCCTTCTCATATGTTCTTACACTGCTTTCCTTAGGGTTGAGTCACATCATAAGATACATATACATAGGGGAAGAAGCAAGCCTGAAACACAACAATGTTCTGCGCATGAAGATAAGCAGTTAGGGTATGAACCCTTTCTGGTAGTACTGCAATTGTTTTGCTTACTTTACTTTGTCTGTGTATGCGCATGTGTGTATAAGTTGTGGTTTCTTTATGTTTTGTGTATAGTAGTACAATTATGTAGTAGAGAGGCATTATTAGCTACTTATTACATGTTTCACAATACACAAAACTCTGAAACAAAAGCATTCATCATTTTACTATTCAACATCGGAATATTTTGATTATTGCACCTGCATGATGCATGTTGTAGACAATGGCTACGTTTCTGCATGAGTGGGGTCATGTACTGGAGAGAACTCTGGAGAGAACTCTGTAATGCAATGGTGTTTATAGCAAAGCATTTGTTAGTGCACTATTTATCTCATGATAGTTCTTCCAATGATATCTGATAGATTTTGGCCAACATTACAATGACAATCCTTGTGGATGCTGTTTATGCAAACTATATACACATGTGATGTCATCAGTCATGTCATCAATGACATTTGTAATGTCAAATTTGATGTCATGGGTGTTATTCCTTGCAGTGCACAGTGGGTGCACGAGTTATGGTTTATGGTTTAGCTTACCATAACTCGCGAATTTCTCGTATTTTTTGGTTTTACCTGTAACCATAACGTTCCTATAGCAACATTTTTCCATGGAATTTCATAGGTTTTTTTAGTAGTGCAACGTAACAATAATGTCCCTTTAACAATGCTTTTTGTCAGTGTCTATAAATATATATTGGATTTGAGTTTGGGAAGGTATCTCACGCTCAAGACCCCTAATTTTGGAAAGTCCACCAGTATCAAGTAATATATCACTGAGAAGATTCAGATAGTAGAATTTAGAAGTGTCCCCAATAGCCTCTCTGTGAAAGTAGAATTTAGAAATGTGCCCTATAGCCTCTGTGAAAAGTTGAACCTAGAAGTGTTCCCAATAGCCTCTCTGTGAAAAGTAGAATTTAGAAGTGTCCCCAATAGCCTCTCTGTGAAAGTAGAATTTAGAAATGTGCCCAATAGCCTCTGTGAAAAGTTGAACCTAGAAGTGTCCCCAATAGCCTTTTGTGAAAACTGACTATAGAAGTATGCCCAATAGCCTCTCTGTGAAAGTTGAATTTAGAAGTGTTCCCAATAGCCTCTCTGAGAAAGTAGAATTTAGAAGTGTTCCCAATAGCCTCTCTGAGAAAGTAGAATTTAGAAGTGTTCCCAATAGCCTCTTTAGAACATTTTAGAAAACACTTGAATTGACCATATAACCCACCATATGCTTACTCTCTCCTTTACACCACCACTCAACTAGAACACAGAGATACTATGACACCATTCGGTATAACTGTTCTCATACCAACATCCGTCTCATACTCCACATCACTCTATGTAAACACTGCTGGTTACACACCCCCAGCCAGGCGTTCTCCTCAGGCCTAACACAGCCATATCCGGTCTGGATTAATCCTGCCAGAACGAACACATACTCCTGACCCCTCAACCACCACACCTACCGCTAAGAAGCAGCTATTACACGAATACCGCACAAGCTGCACACATACATGGTGCCCACACGCACCTTTGACTCTCTCTACTCCCTCTACTGATCTGAACTTCGGTTCCCAAGGGCGTTCAACCTACCAGCGCCTTCAGACCATACCAATGGTATATAAGGCGCTATATAAATGCAAAATAACAATAACAATAACAAAGTTAAAAAATATGATATTTATTGTTCAAAGTGGAGACAGCCGACACGTGTTTTGACCCCCTGGTCCTTGTCAAGGCTGTGACAAGTGAAAGTGAAATACAAAGTAGGTGAACATAATATAATCAAACCAGATGTTATTGAACATTTGTCCCAATTGGACAAATAATATAAAATTCAAAGTATCATCCTTATTACATAGTTGAAAAAAATACCATGTTGTGCCACCGGTCAGGTCAGGGATGGAAGTCAAATGGAGATAGGTTGGTTTGGAGAAAGATTATGAAAGAAGGAGCGGTGAAAGGGGAACCACAAATTTGCCAAAATAACCAGAACAATGATGGTCGCTGTATTAGGTGACGATACCCGACACCAAAATTAGAAAAATCATTGTACAAAATTAGCGATTCTTGAAACATGTAAATGTATATATTTCACACAAAAAAATGTTTTATTGAATTTTACCAATTATTATTTTTAGACTGTGAAACCAGAATGCCACACCCATTAAATATTTAGTAGGTCACCAAGTAAGGTGTCATTGGGCCTCATTACACGGTAGGCGGTGAGCCATGGCGCTATTAGTGCCATGGCTCATGCCGGTAAAATACCAGCACCGCCTTGGTGGAAAGGGGATTTACCGCCCCATTCCAAGGTTGGAGGGGCGGTAAATCCCTCTTCCATCATGGCCCTTCCCCATTCCTATTTCTGCCCCATAGGGCTCTATGGGAATGGGGAAGGCGCTAATTACGGCACCGCAATTTTGCGGTGCCGTAATTAGCTCCAAGGTCCCTTAGCGGGTTGGATTTTAACGCCTGCAAAAAGCAGGCGTTAAATCCCCCAACCCGCAAAGGGACCTCGTAGTAAGGCGGTAAGGATTTACCGGTACCGGTATTTTACCGCTACCAGTAAATCCTTACCGCCATCCGTGTAATGAGGCCCAATAACTTGTGAGTGGTAACTAACTATATATATATATATATATACCATCAGCAGGTTTGTGGCCATCTCCCTTTCTCGATGTCAGATCTCTGCTAGGTTCTGATACATATCATCAGCAGGCTTATTGTCATCTCTCCTTCTCCCTGTCCAATCTCTACTAGTAATAAACAATTGGTACTCCCACATTTTTGTTCATGGGGGGTCAAATCCGTGCTATGGGGAGAATCGGACAATAAAGAACTGTCTTTATTGTTCTTTATTGCACGATCTCTACTAGTGCCTGATGTATATCATCAGCAGGCTTGTGGTCATCTCTCCTTCTCCCTGCTAGTGTCTGATCATTGTAATCAGCTGGCTTTTGATCATTGTTCCTTCTCCCTGCTGGTGTCTGATATATGTAATCATCAGGCTTGTGGTAATATCTCCTTCTCCCTGCTAGTGTCTGATATTTGACATCAACAGGCTTGTGGTAATCTTTCCTTCTCCCTTCTAGTGCCTGATATATGTCATCATAAGGCTTGAGGCCAGCTCTCCCTATACCTGTCCGATCTCTGCTAGCGTTTGATATATATCATGAGCAGGCTTGTGGCCATCTCTCCTTCTCCCTGTTCTATCTCTGCTAGTGCCTGATACATATAGTCAGAAGACCTGTGGCCGCCATCTCTCCTAATCCCTGTCCGATCTCTGCTAGTGTCGGATCTATATCATCATCAGCAGGCTTGTGGTCATCTCTCTTTCTCCCTGTCCGATCTCTGCTATGTTCTGATACATATAATCAGCAGGCCTGTGGCCATCTATCCTTCTCCTTGTCCGATCACTGCTAGTGCCTGATGCAAATCATCAGCAGGCTTGCGGGCATCTCACCTTCTACCCTCAACTGTCTGACATAAATCATCACCCGGTTTGTGGCTGTCTCTCCTTCTCCCTGTCCGATCTCTGCTAGTGTCTAATATTTATCATCAGCAGGCATGTGGCCATCTCTCCTTCTCCCTGATAGTGTCTGATATATATCATAAGCATACTTGGGGCATTGTCTCCTTCTCCCTGTCCAATCTCTGCTAGGGCCTGATATATGTCATCAGCAGGCTTGTGGCCATCTCTCCTTCTCCCTGTCCGATCTCTGCTAGTGCAACATGTATATCATCAGCAGGTTTGTGACCATGTCTCCTTCTCCCGGTCTGATCTATGCTAGTGCCTAATGTATATCATCTTAAGCAGGTGTGTGGCCATCTCCCCTTCTCCCTGTCCAAGCTCTGCTAGTGTCTGGTACATATCATCAGCAGGCTTGTGGCCATTTCTCTTTCGCCCTCTCCGATCTCTGCTTGTTTCTGATACACATCATCAGCAGGAGTGTGGACATCTCTCCTTCTCCCTGTCTGATATCTGCTACTGTTAGATATTTATCAACAGCAGGTTTATAGTTATCTCCCCTTCTCCTGGTCCGATCTCTGCTAGTATCTGATATAAAACCATCTTTGGTTCCGGTACCACCTCAAAACCTTCCTCTTTGCCTCCGCTTTCTCTGCCTCTCTCCCCTGCTGAATTCCTTGCTGAAACTGCAAGGTTACCTGGCCACCCTTTCTGATCTCGGGCCCAGGCCCCGCCAGTTGCACACCTGCACTGCCTCCCTGGCAACCCCTGGGACAGTTTTTTTGCATCCCTACAGCCCCCTTACCAGCACATATGTCTGCACTTACCTCGCACTTGCCACCATCTGGCCGTTTTATCTTTTTTATTCTACTAGCCATGCACTGCATTTTCCCCTCTCCCCTCCCCCACACACTTTCCCTCTCCCTCCTTCCCAGCACTTGCGAGATTTGAATGACACCTGGCCTAGTAAGATCGCTGTCTGTCCTCCTTGTTGCCCCTCCCTTGCCTCATCGCGCCTTGAATCACTTGTGTAAAGGCGCGTTATAAATGTCATATCATATTATATCATATCATATATATCATCAGAAAGGCTTGTGGCCATCTCTACTTCTCCCTGTCCGATCTATGCTAGTGCCTTATGTATATCATCTTAAGTAGGATTGTGGCCATCTCCCCTTCTCCCTGCCCGAGCTCTGCTAGTGTCTGGTACACATCATCCGCAGGCTTGTGGCCATTTCTCTTTCTCTCTGTCCGATCTCTGCTTGTTTCTAATACACATCATCAGCAGGCTTCTTGCCATCTCTCCTTCTTCCTGTCCGATCACTGCTAGTGCCTGATGCATATAATCAGCAGGCTTGTGGCCATCACTCTTTCTCCCTGTCCAATCTCTGCTAGTGTCTGATATATCATCATCAGCAGGCGTGTGGCCATCTCTCCTTCTCCCTGTCCGATCTCTGCTAGGTTCTGATACATTTCATCAGCAGGCCTGTGGCCATCTATCCTTCTCCCTGTCTGATCAGTGCTAGTGCCTGATGTAAATAATCAGCAGGCTTGTGGGCATCTCTCCTTCTCCTGTCTACTGTATGAGATAAATCATCATCCGGTGTGTGGCTTTCTCTCTTTCTCCCTGACCGATCTCTGATAGTACCTGATATATATCATCAGTAGTCTTGTGGTCATCTCTCCTTCTCCCTGTGTGATCTCTGCTAGTGTCTGATGTATATCATCAGCAGGATTGTGGTCATCCCTGCTACTGTCTGACATATATCATCAACAGGTTTGTGGCCATCTTTGCTTCTCCCTGTCCGATCTCTGCTAGTCCCTGATGTATGTCATCAGCAGACTTGTGGCCATCTCCCCTTCTCCCTGTCCTGTCTCTGCTAGTGCTTAAAATATATTCTGAGCAGGCTTATTATCACCTCTCCTTCTCCCTGTCCGATCTCTGCTAGTGTTTGATATATATCTTCAGCAGGCTTATGATCCTCTCTCCATATCCCTGTTAGTGTCTGATATATATTTCATCAACAATTTTGTGGCCATCTCTCTTTCTCCCTGTCTGATCTCTACTAGTGTCTGATATATATCATCAGCAGGGTTGTGGCCATCTCCCCTTCTCCCCGTACAATCTCTGCTAGTGCCTGATGTAAATCAACACGTGCAGCTTAGGGCCATATCTATTTCTGCCTGTCCGATTTCTGCTAGTGTTTTATACATATCATCAACAGGCTTGTGGCCATCTCTCTTTTTCCCTATCCAATCTCTGCTACTGTCTGTTATGTATCACCAGCAGGCTTGTGGTCATCTCTCCTTCTCCCCGCTATTGTCTGATATATATCATGAGCAGGTATGTGGGCATCTCTTCTTCTGCCTGTCCGATCTCTGTTACTGCCTGATGTGTATCATCAGCAGGCTTGTTGCCATCTCTTCTTCTCCCCTCTACTGTCTGAGACAAATCATCAGCCGGTTTGTGGCCGTCTCTCTGTCTTATCTCTGCTAGTGCCTGATGTATTTCATCATCAGCAGTCTTCTGGTCATATCTCCTTCTCCCTGCTAGTGTGTGATATTTATCATCAGCAGGTTTATGGCCATCTCTCCTTCTACCCTTTACTTTCTGAGATAAATCACCACCCTGTTTGTGGCCGTCATTCCTTCTCCTTGTCCGATCTCTACTAGTGACTGATATATTCCATCATCAGCAGGCTTGTGGCCACCTCTAATTCTCACTGTCCGATCTCTGCTATTACCTGTTGTATATCATCAGCAGTCTTATGGTCATCGCTCCTTCTCCATGCTTATGTCTGATGTATATATCATCAGCAGGTTTGGGGCCATATCTCCTTCTCCCTGTCAGATCTTGTCAAACTATATTTGCATAATACCGTCTGATTATGAACATTGGCTTAGCACATTCGCATTTGTACTGAAAACCACACTTAAACAGACCTGAATAGAGTTGACTTTCTTGGAACCATCCGCCATTTTGATTCTAACTCCTGCTTACTGTCCTATAATGTTAAACTGTGTTTTTTGATGCATCAGAGCAAACTGAACTTCAAACTATTTCAACATTGTGGCTGCTGAGAGCAGAATGTTTGATGTGTGCTAAGAACCCTTGGAGCCAAATTGAACCTCAATTCAAGTGTTGTCTGCGCCAATAGCTTCATCCTTATACAAACACTGGAACTGAATGTTGGACAACTAAAACAATGTGCCTTTGCAGAAACCCATTGAATTTATTTCTTGAAACTGAATTTACTTTAAGCTGGAGAACCAACATGTCCAGACAGAACAAAGTTTTAACCATTGTATTTTGTAGACAGGAAAACATCTGAAGTATTTAAAGACAATATTGTTGTATTTTTCATGTGAACTGGGCATGAACCCTTGTAAGATTACTTGGAGAAGGGCTGAATGATGTGGCCGGGACTGTGTATAAATAGTGCATGATTTGTGATGTCCAGCAGTCCCTTCCCTCATGGTGTCTGCTGGTACACACTGCGGAGCACATGAGAGACAAATAGCTAACTGTACTTTGATTAAAAAGGATACTTACAACTCTGAACTCGTGATTGGCGTATTTCATTTTGGTGGTACTAAGCCTCGATATTTCCTTTGGTCTATCAGATGGTGCCCAAATAGGGACCCTCAAGATTGATGTCACCTCGCTGAACAAGGAGGCGCGGCTATCAGACCGGGATCAGAGAGTGAAGAGGCCCCTTGTATGAGACGCGACACCTTGACAATATTGCACAATCCGATCCCTGGACGGTGAGCAAGCGGTTTGAGAGGTCATCTTGACGAGGGTCCCCATATCGAGGCAGGATCTTTGCCGAAATCGCCAACCACGAC
This sequence comes from Ambystoma mexicanum, assembly GCF_040938575.1. Classification (NCBI taxonomy): domain Eukaryota; kingdom Metazoa; phylum Chordata; class Amphibia; order Caudata; family Ambystomatidae; genus Ambystoma; species Ambystoma mexicanum. Next base: position 44,588,051 of record NC_090931.1, on the reverse strand, counting down.
GGATCTCCTTTGTTTCGAAATCAGGTGAGTTGTGCCCCGATTCCTAAGAATCTTGATATTGGTTGCAGTTTTGCACTTGCAAATATAAACAACGCCAGGTAACACCAGTGTTCTGACATTCCTGGGAAATTGTCATCCTGTTGCAGGAGATTGTTCCACAGAGATAGACAATCTTTGGGACAAGGTCAACCGGTGCCACCTTTTGAGTCGCCGGATTGGTCAATGTACTGTAAGTAAGGCCTAAACAGTGGTTCTGCTCCACTTGTAGTGGTTGAAGGGGCGGGGGATGATTGGAGAATAGTGACTAGTGATACAGTATCTAAAGCTAGAAAATTAGAATTGTATAAGTGGGCTAAAAAATATATAGAAGAGGGTGAAGAATCAGCTTTTTTAGTTGCGATTTCTGTCCAAGAAAGTATTCCCGAACAGGCAATTTTAATAGAAGGGTTGGGAACACATTCGATTGATATTTGGATTGATTTGACAGACATGAATGTCCCACAGGGGTTGGTAGATTTGAATGTCCTTGTTTGGCAGAAAAAGTCACTAAATTGCTTGCTCAAGGGACCCTGCAGAGAAAGTACATGAGCATGTTGAGAAGGTATTTGAGTTTAAAAGGGAGCTGGATCGATTACAGGAAGATGAATTGGATAGTAATAGACTGTAAGCCTCATATGTGCAGAAGCAATTTCTTCCTCCATTGAAACCAATGAGTGAGGAAATGCACATTTGCACAAGAGATGCTCTTAGATGACCTCCATCACTCATATCTGATTTTAACGATGATCTCTGCCATATTCTTAACAACCTTAAAGGAAAGAATACAGGCACTCTTCTCCTGGGTGACCTCAATAGATGGAGGGGAAACCCTACTGATAAAGAGGCTATCAGCCTAGAAAAAAACCTTTCCAATATTAGCTATTCGATTGCCAACAATGGTCCCACCATCGGTTCCAACAACCAACTTGACTGGATTATTTCTAATAACGTAGACCTTACTGTAACTAACACACAACCCTGTATTTGGAGCGATCATTACAAAATCGAAGCCACACTATCCTTGCCTTCCAGAAAAACCCAATCCAACAATTTACCCATAACCATCCAGAGCAGAAACCTCAAGAAAATCACGCCAGATATGCTTTCAAGGGGGATCGCACTCATAATGGATAACACCACAGACAATGACCCATGCGACACTATCATCACCACCTATAACAACTACTTTCAAGATCTTCTAGACAAGAATGCCCCACTGAAAAACAAACTAGTGCGCCCCAATCTCAACCATCAAAGTTGGTACACTACGGAACTAGGCACCCTAAAGACTATCAAAAGGAAACTTGAAAGACAGTGGCTCAAGAACCCTACAGCACTCAATAAAGACACTTGGAAGAAATCGGACACTCAGTACAGAAATAAAATTAAAGAAATAAAAAAAAACTACTATAACGAGCAAATCTCAAGTGCGTCTAACTCCACGGGAAAGCTGTTTCAAATCTTAAAAACCTTCGAAAAGCCACCCACTCTTACCCCCCCATTCCAGCCATCTTTGCTGGACTGCGAAAAGGTCCAAGCTGCTTTCTCCCAAAAAATTTCAAAAGCTAGAGACACTATCTTAAACTGCAATACCACAGACATCCCATTGACTCACATCAATACGGACTCCGAGATAAAAGTACTCAAATTTAAATTCACATCAATAACACCAGAAATCATGGCAGAGACTCTCTCTAACATGAACTGCACTTCATGCCCCGAAAACATACTGCCCCCCAAGTTCATTCTAGATAATATAGACGTTTTTTCACCCTTTCTTTGCCGTATGACAAACTCGTCTTTTAGAGACCAGACCATCCCCATTAGTCTCAAAACAGTCACAGTCACACCATTGGTTAAAAAACCCGGCCTTGACCAGCAAAATCCTGCCAATCTCCGCCCTATCACGAACTGCAACTTTTTGTTGAAAGTTCTCGATAAAGTGGCCACCCACCAACTACAAGAGTATGTGGACAAGCACGATCTTTTACACCCCCAGCAATCAGGATTCAGAAGTGCACATAGTACGGAATCAGCATTACTTGACCTTCAATCCAAGATGCTAGAAATTCTGGATGGAGGCAAGGCCGGCCCGCTTGTTCTATTGGACCTTTCGGCAGCTTTCGACCTACTAGATCATGGGAAGCTCCGTGAGGCCCTGGGAAAAGCAGGTAACTGTGCTGAGGAAGCCATCAATTGGATATCCTCTTTTCTGAAGGACAGAAAATCTAAAATCACATGGGGTGGACATTCCTCTGGCATGAACCCAGTGGATTGTGGTGTCCCACAAGGTGCAAGTTTCTCCCCTCTCTTATTCAATCTTTATATCTGCTGCCTTTGCGCCCTCCTCTCACAGCTGGGTATTTACTTTACCAACTTCGCAGATGACACCCAACTGATTATAGAACTCAGCGGTGACCACTCCAGAGACAACAACAGACTCTCAGCAATCTATAATACTATAGAAAGTTGGATGAAAGCCCACTGGATGTGTCTGAATAGTTCAAAAATTGAACTTATGACATTCGGATCTCCAAAAGCCCTTTCCAATTTAGGCTCAGCCTACTCATCATTTACTATCAAGGACTCCAATATCCCGGTTTCTAGTAAGGTGAAAACACTTGGCATATACCTGCAATCCTCACTAGGTGCAGATGCCCAGGTTACTTTTCTCAAAAATAACTGTCAATACTATCAGAGACTCCTACACCGCATTAGGCCGTATCTTAATGCCACAAATTGCGCCACGATTGCTAGAGCCACGATTTTATCCTGACTGGATTATGGGAATGCGCTAATGCTCGGTTCAAGTAACTCTTGCATCAAACAATGCCAAATAATCCAAAACAATGCTGTTAGAACCATCACCGGGAAGTCCAAGCGTGAGCATATTACCCATGAACGCATAGGCCTTCACTGGCTCGCCATTGAGGAGCGCATTAAATTCAAATCCTTGACACTGGTCCATCGCTGTCTTTATGGCACGGCCCCCACTTACCTAAAGAAGGAATTTCGCTGGTACGAACCAAGCCGCTGTCTAAAATCTGCTAAAAAAGGGCTACTCAAAGTCAGCCACACCAAAGTCAAAGCTAATGGACTCGGGAGAGCCTTCCCCACCAAAGCTGTAGCACTCTGGAACGAACTGCCGGATAATCTTAGATGTGAAAGTAGGTACCTGCCATTTAGGAAGCAGCTGAAAACATTACTCTTTCGGTAATTGTTATATATTCAGCATAGACTCCCTTGAGTCCCCTGTCACTTCTTTTCTCTTCTTTCTCTGTTGTCCTGTGATCTTGCCCTCTCGTGTACTTGTTGCGCCCTGATGCTCGCGAGCTCCGGCGCGTTATAAATATATAAATAAAATAAAATAAATAAATAAAGATGGATTTTGGATGTTTCAATTTCTCCCATTGAAGTGAATGACACGTTTAGTCAGTATGCTCCGGCAATGCAAAGGAAAGTATTACAGGTGATGGTAGGGTATCTCCAAGATGGGTTTATGAAGAAAAAGGTTTGTTGTCCCGTAGATTTGATGGTCATTTATAAGAGAACATTTTCGCCCCATACTGCTTTGACTACTTTGTCACTTGATTTAGCCTTTTTGCTTAATAAGCGTTCAAAATTGCCTATTTTTCAAATGCCAATGAGAAAGGTTCCTCCGACATTTGTTCAGAAAGTAGAAATTCCAGCTAATGCTGCAGCAGGAAAACCAGCCACTACTATTGAAGCACAATATGTCTCACAGTTTGCCCATGTCCCATTTTCTAGACAGGAACTGAATACCATTAGACAAACGATTTCAGATCTTAGGAAGAATCCAACAGGATTTTATAAAGAAATGTAATCTGTCTTGCATTCATCAGTTTTACCAGTGAGTGATATAGATTTTCTGTTTCCCATGATCCTTCCTGCTGATTTATGGAAGCAGATTAGAACTGTAGGCGATCAGGCAGGGATGGTTGATACAACGGCTAACTTGGTATGGATAGATGGAGAAAGGAAGGCTAGTGAGAAACCACCTCAGGTGATACTAATGTTGCCAGACAGAATAGTAGCTATATTAAAAACCGTGGTTCCTGAGAAAAGAATCATATGGGACAAGCTTATGGCTTGCAAACATTTGAAGTCAGAGTGTGTAACTGAGTATTTTAATAGATTTGAGCAAGTATTTTCAGACTTTAGTGGTCAAGATTTGAGTACTGAGTCAGGGAAAAGATTATTTGTAGACAGGTTTGTACACAGATTATTGCCTGAAATTCAATCACAGATAATGACTTCTGAAAGCGCTTGGCATGCAAAATCACATTCTGAAGTATTACATATGGCTCAATACTATGAAAATAGAGTTAATTCAGAGAAGGAAAGAGTGGAAAAGAAGAAGGGAGACTTGAACACTAGAGTACTGTTGCAGCAGATTGCTAGAGGAGCCAGAGGTGGGAATACACAGTTTAGAGGCCCATTTACACCACAGAGTAATGCACAACTGGGTCCTGTAGGGTATTTTGTGGAGATTTGGGGCCTGACGGTATTTTCTTACCGCCGAAAAATAACTTAGCAACAATCACTCCTTGTATTCAGATTGGGCCATGTACAACAATAATACAGTGGACATGCATTCTTTCAGCACCCAGACATGCATATTTGGTATGCGTGGTTGGTATGCGTGGTTGGTGGTATTTTGGTAAGCATAATTCCCTTGTTTTATTTGTGGCCCCAATATCCAGAATCCCTTATTTTTGCTTAGATTTTTCGTGTAATCACTAGAGAGACCTCAGGCTTGCATTTCTGGAACACCACATTTTCATTTTTAGTGTGCCACCATGGGCAATTTCTCTCTTTCTTATCTACGGCAGCGAGCTATCATGTGGTATTTTCACTATCTTATATACGGTAGTGAACTATGTCCCGGGCCTCCCTTTTTGTCGACTCATAGACCTCCGACAAACTACAACACACAGAGTTAGTTATAACTGCTCATACTAAATTACATTGTGCACATGGCTGCAACCAAATTTGATGTTTAGCTACCTTGAAAATGACAATTGCACTGTCTAAACATCTTCACATCATCAGCACTGCTTTGGTAAATATAAAACACACCACCCGTCTGCTTTCAAATATTTTTGTGTATTATAAAAGTTGCATTTAAACACGATCTCACTCTTTACAGAAATAAATAAAATAGCACAGTAACTGCATTGTCTGTGATACACTGAAAAGAGAGTGGCGGAGACGAGAACTCAATTTGCAACATTAACATGTGATTAAAGCACAGGAATCTCCTTTCCTACACTGACTGAATATTCTCGTACACACTCAGCCCCCACACTTCTGTAATTACCTTATCTGTTCAGCCTGAGTTTTCTTCAGCTGTTCTCTTTCTGAATGTGGCTCCCTTGAAGATTAACCCCGGTGAAAACAAGCGTCTTTCGTTCTCAAACCGGGGTTATTGCCTGGAACTCTCAGCTTTTTCAGCAGAAATGCTCCAACCAGGAAAACAGGTCCTTCTCCCAGCTCTCCAAATCCCGACTGTCTTCCCCCTCTCTTCAAACTCCCCCCAGCAAAAACTCCATCACTGCCTCTAGCATGATACTTGCTATGACGCTGCTCCAATCAGAAATTAATCATGCCATCTCCTCCCTCTCTACACAATGGCTCCTTTTTACAGTAACCATTTGTAACCAACTGATTTCCTGTATCTTCCAGCCCTTGGCTTCCTGAGTTATGTGGACAGAGCAGCAGAGAAAAAGAAAAAAAAATGAATGTGCGTTTAAAAGTTCACTTTCAGAGTAGGCCTATTTCTGCAGTGGAGACACATTTTTATTAGTGGGTTATGTTAAATGCAGTTTTATTAGTCAGGTTAGTTATTAATAATGTTAGTTATTAATTTTCAAATGTGTCTCTTGCACCATAGGCATTTCAGGTAAAAAATAGTGTGCATTTTTGAATGTGCATGTGTGCTTTTAACTGTAAAAATAGATTTGCATCTTATATGTTAAAATCGTTTTTGACTGAATAGCCTGGCTTTACTTATATGTCATGTTAATCTGGTAACACATATAGCAATGCACCGCACCCATGTGGTGGCGCTGCATTAAAAAAAAATTGCTACCTGTGCAGTAGTGCTGTACTCTGTGCTGTAACACGCCAAATATCCTTACATACCCTCCTTTTGTTTTTAGAACTTGGTTACAATCCTAGCCAATTCCTAAAAACAACTTGTTCTTTTTTTCTCAAATTCATTTTTATAACATGTCTTTCTTTGTGATTCAATAAATATTCCACATCCGGATCTATTGGAAAAGTATCCCTTTGAAAAAAATCGATATTTTCCACTTGGCTTTCCCAAACATCATTTGTTACATGAAACAATGTTAACCCCCCAGTTGACACAATTGTATCCTTTGGAACCTGTAAATAAAAAACATTATATTTCACCTGTTTAACCACGTATGTTCCATGGTTTAAATGTACTACCGTCATGTTCTTTAAACAGGTGCTGACCAACCATTTACCTCAGACCATCTTAGCCTGTGCCAGTTCTTCACTCCCCATATTGCTAATAATCACTTCACATCCTTCTGATATACTTGGGTCAGATTTCAAACCACAAATAGCATCTGTGGCATCAGGAACAAACGGTTTACCTGGACACATATAATTTTGTTCTTTAAATTTTACACATGTTTCCAGGTTTGGTATTAAATAAACTTCAGGTTCCCATGACTGAAATGCCACCACTTCTGGAGTCTTAATCTTAATAAATTTGTCTTCTTGCCAAAATCCCACGTTGTGTACCCACTTCGTTTGATAAATAAGTTCAGGGGCTACATATGGGATGCATAGCAAAAATCCGATCTCTAGTCTTTCCAAGTCCACGTATAATGGCATTGCATTACCCATTTCAAATGCAATTTTTACCTGTATTATATCAATTTCCCTCCTGGTCAATCTTTCTATCATTTGACGAATAATATCCTGCGAAACAAAATACAAGGGGATATGTCCTTGAATCAATTGTGAAACTGCAGTTTGAACTTCTCTCATATAATTTGTTAATAGTCTATCAACAGGACTCATTATGTTCAATATTTCATTTAAAGTTCTGTCATGCTTAAGTATTATTTTAGTCGCCCGTTGCATTACATCCGCTTGTTCATTTAGAATGATTGCAGTTTCATTTATGAATCTTACTTGTTCATCCAGTCCCCCTCTAATTCCATCTAATGTTTTTTGTATTATTTCTAGGTCAATACTCAGTTGTTGTGCTTTAGTACTCAGTGTTCCTACCGAAATAGAATTGGCTGTTGATATTGTGGTACCTATTATGGCTCCAACTATAGACATTACCAATGATATCGCGAGCATCACCGCACCTCTCTTTCCTCTTTTCTTCTTAATGTCTGCTGAATTCACAAAGGTTTTCTCCAACTGCATTAATATATCTCGTATTGACTGCTTAGTGTCCTCTTTTCTTATTTCCAGCCACTCTTTAGTCTGTTCAATCTTAATTCCGGTATTGTTCAAATGTTTTTCAATCAAAATCTCAGGATTCAATGGTATGTATATATTTTGGAAAATCATCCTTCTATCACTCATGATGAATCCTGGTGCCTCTTCCACCGCGATACCAGATGCTGGTCCAGGTTCAATGACAACCTGTGCTTCTGAATTCTTGAAGATCCCTCCAAATATCATCATCATTAACCATATCATCGGTATCATCTTCAATGCTGATCGCTTTGCAGCCTTGGTCTTCACCCCTCTTTGGGGCTTTCCCGGAATCCGTCCATGTGGGCTCCAGGACTCCATCGTCTCCCGTGGGCTCTGATCCCGGAACCTCCGACCAAATAATGTTAATTTTCAAAATCAAATAGAAAATAAACAAATTAAGTACATAGCACAATACTAACTTCACCCTTTTGCCAAAAATAAAACATGCTTGGTAAAAATATTTCGTTTTTTTTTTTTTTTTTTCTGAAATTAAACACAAGTTAAAAAGAAAACAAGCACATATAAAACAGCATTCAATATTTAATACATTTTCTCTCTGCACACCAACCATGAGCTTCCATTATATATATTTATTTATTTATTTATTTTATATTATATATTTTTACATATATTACAGTGTTTATGTGCCATTATAACAATCAACTTTTTAACTTCTTTGTCACTGCCTCCTGATTGTACCCATTTATTTTCTCTTTTTGAGTTCAAGGGACTTTATCTGTTTCTACATGCTCAAGCTGCCTGATCCCATGTCTGGGATGGCATGGTTTGATTTGATTTACATGGACAAACTGCTCTATTGCCGTTTCACCTTAATTTTTCAAAATTTTATAAACTACAGGAGAGACCTTATCTATAATTCGAAATGGCCCCTGCCAGGCTGCTAGAAATTTAGAATTTTTCTGTTTACTTTTTCCAAAATGAAACTTGTACACCTGATCCCCTACACTGTATTCCTTTACTGATGTCTTTTTGTCATAATAAGACTTTGCACTGTCAGCAGCTCTTTCCAGATTTCTCTGCACAAAAGCAAATGCATGTTGCAAATGCCTCCTCAGTTCATCAATATATTCATGAACTGTGGATGCACTCACAAGTGTCTGCTCATGTGTTCTGTATAGTAGGTGTTGTGGTAACACCATTTTCCTACCTGTGAAGACCTCATGGGGGCTAACACCTGTTGCCTTGGCAGGAGTTGATCTGATTGCCATCAAAACCAACGGTAAACGTAAATCCCAGCTGGAACCTGCTTCTGCCACAAATTTCTTTAAAATATCCACAACAGACCTATTGCTTCTTTCAACTGTACCTGAAGACGCCGCCCGATATGCGATATGTAGTTTCCTTTTCACACCTAGTATTTGCCATACCTTACTCATTAGAGTACTTGTGAAATGACTTCCTCTGTCTGACTCAATTCTTTGTGGCAACCCAAACCTTGAGAACACATGGTTAACCAGCAATGTGGCTGCTGTTTGCGCACTACAATCTGGTGCAGGAATGCATTCAATCCACTTCGACATCAAACATACCACACTCAAAATATAACGGTGTCCCCTGCTCGACCTTTTTAAAGGACCTACATAGTCTATTTGCAAATCTGACCATGGGAGAGTTAGGCCTCTTTTCATCAATGGTGCTCCATGCATTGGTGAAGCAGGTTTAAATTGGGCGCATACTAGACATCCTCTAGTATATAATTCCACATCTTGGGACATATGTGGCCAGTAAGCATAATCTTTTAGTATTTCTAATGTTTTTTGTGAACCTCTATGGCCTTCAGTTATGGCATCATGTGCATGGTGTAGCATTCGTCCTCTGAATGAAAGGGGTACTACCCACTGTATTTGTCCTGTTATGGACTCTCTAATCATGAGTCCATCCTGTAATCTAATTCGTGTTTTGTTCTTTAATAACACCCTCAACTCTTCTTTTCCCATACAATCATTTTCTGTCAAAGAATTTTGTTCGGGATCTATCAAATGATTATAATAGATTCCCAAAATTTGATCATTCTTTTGTGCCTCAATCAAATCTTGGTCTGGCGTGTCATGACTCCACTGCACCACCGGTTGATCTACCTCCTTTGGTGCTTTAGAACGTGTGACTGCATCAATTTGTATTTCACCCATTAAATAATCAATAGGTAGCAATTCTCCCATCACAGCCCCAATCTTAGCCAGGTGGTCTGCCTTATCATTTCCCTCCTTATCCTCTCCTGGTGCTTTTAAATGCCCACAAATTTTTCTCCAGTATATTGTTAACTTATTCTCTGACACCAATTTGTCTATGGCTTGTATCATTTTTCCATGTTTAAGTGGCTTTTTGTTGTATGTAACCATGCCTCTTGCTTCCCAACCAGGCAAATATTCCACAAAGCTATTCCGTGCATAGTCAGAATCAGTCACCAGGACAATTTCACTGAACTTTTTATCAACTGCAGTAGCAATTGCTTTATAAATGGCTGCCAATTCCGCCACCTGACTGCTCCTATCTCCAATCCTCATCCCTATACTGGGGACGCCTTCACATTTCAACCAGACATTTCCTATTCCTGCCACTAACTGTTTATTACTGTCATTTTCAATGTGAAAAGCACAACCATCCACATATACAGTTGGCAAATCCTTGCATGTTTTTTCATCAAAAGCTTTGTGTGGTGATTGTTCAAATTCCTGCAAACTAGTTTCCACTTCCATTTCATTTGGTATTTGTTCAGCTGCGCAGTCATGTAAGTCAGCTAACCCTTGAGCAATTGGGTTCTTTTTATTTTGTCCATATCTCACTTCTACGGGAAAACCTTGTAATGCCAGCGTCCATGAAGTGATTCTGGATTGCGCTAGATTACCTGATCTAATTCTTTTACTCTCTAAAAATTGCAAAGGTTGGTGATTTGTTTCAATAATCACCTTTTCTCCCTGAACAATGGGGTGGAAATGTTGTAGCGCCCACACAGTGGTTAATAGGGCCTTTTCACATTCATTAAATTTCATTTCAACTTGGGAAAATGCCTTACTTGCATATGCAATGGTTTTGTGATTCAAATCGTGTTTTTGTGATAACACTGCTGACATACAATGTTCAGAAAAACCTATTTCTATAAAGAAATCCCTGTCCTTTATGGGGTATGCTAAACATGGTGCCTTTACAAGACATTCCTTTAATTTAGCCACTGCATCAGACTGCTCTTTTTCCCATTTCCAGGGAGTATTCAGTTTAAGCAGTTTAGTCAATGGTTGAGTGATTTCTGCATAATTTTCAATGAACTTTCTGTTATAGCCTGTCATCCCTATTAAACTTTTTACTCCTTTCACATTTTTAGGATCTTTTAATCTTTGTATGGCCTCTATTTTCTTCTTTTGTGGATTTAGCCCATGTTCAGTCACTTCATGCCCTAGAAAGTTCACTTTTTTCTTGCACCATTGTGCTTTTTGCAAAGATACTTTGGCGCCTGCTTTCTGCAATTGGCCAAGTACATGTCTTATTTCATCAAAATGGCTTTTCAGGCTTTTATTTTTTATCAGGACATCATCCACATAAACTATTGTTCCTCTTTCCGCTGCATCCGGCATGGCCTTTCTCAAAAATATGCCAAATTCACTCCCACTATTGATGTACCCGAACGGAGCTCTAAGCCAGGCATATTGAGTCCTGTCAAATGTAAAGGAAAATAAATGTTGTATCTCCTCTGCCAATGGCACGCACCAATATCCAGAGGTGAGATCTAATGTGGTAAATACATTTGAACCATGTATCTGAGCTAGGCCCTGATCAATGAATGGCAGTGGCCATCTAGATACTGGTACTCTTTTATTTAACTCTCTCAAGTCTGCACACAGCCGCCATTGACCATTTGGCTTTAACACACCTAAAATAGGTGTATTGGATGTGCTATGAATGGGACTGATGATTCCCCGCGATTCCAAATTTTTAATAATCTCTGCCAATGATTCTAAACATGCCAGCGGTAGTCTATACTGGCGTACAAACACTGGATTTCTGCTACACCCTTCTGGTAGTGTGGCCACATGTAAATCAGTTAAAGCACAATCATAAGCATGTTTTGCAAATACATCCTTAAACTCCATAAATATCTCCCTCAGATTGTCCCTCTCTTCATTGCTTTCACACGCATTCGCTAAGGAGATCTGTTCTTCTACCATTTTGGAAAATTCTGGAAAATCTTCCGGTAAGGGAATCTCGGCGCTTTCCTCTAACTGTGTGGCTGTGTCTTTTTGTAAAGCTGCCACTTTTAAATATTTTGGCATATCAGCTTCCACTTCAATGGGCTGATTTTCTGTTTCATTTTCATTTAAATTAAATATTATGCAATCCTCTTGATGGCAGCACACTGTCTCATTTGAATCATAAGGATACACAGAATGAATTTTAAATATTCCTTTGGGCTGAGAGTCCAGGTGTTCTGGCAACTCACCCTTGGCATCTACATACTTTTCAGGAATATTTCCAATCACCATGTTATTTAAATCTGCAGTATAATGTGATTTTTGTATGGCCATTCCTAATGGGGAGTTTTCCTCTAAATGAATATCCTGAAAACCTTTATTATTTACCATAATTTTTACAGATCCTTCACCAATATCTACCAATGGAATGTATTCATAATCCAGGCCTTGCTGCTTTATGGATTCATTCAGGCATACAAATGCACCAGAGCCTTTCATCTGCTGTCCATTTTTGCATTTCAGTGTTATTGCAAACTGTTTTGTAAATGCAGGAATAATAGTATCTTTCCTCATTTGTAATTCGATTGCATAAGGAACCAGTTGTGCACAATGATAAGCCCTTCTTTTGTCTTCAAATTCAGGTGCCGGACCACCTAGGCGTGACCATATTTTTTGATTAAGGAAATCTAACACCATACACATTCTGTGCATGATGTCATTTCCCATGTAAAATTCATTTTGTGCTCCACTCACTATCCATACATTATGGTAAATTGTTTTCTGCCCAATGCTAATTTTAAGCATGCATCTGCCTGCAATTCGGTTTTCAAAGTCTGGACTGTCAAGCCAGAAACATATTGGTTTTTAATCCTAAATCTCGGGATTTCTTCCCTCTCCATTATTTTTTGCAACAATTTCTCATTAATGAAACTCCTTTCATGTTCAAGCGCTAAAGTGGCTTTTATTGTTTTAAAATAGTCATTTATACCAACATGAACCCATGGTTGCTCATCTTCCATGTGTATTTCTGCGAGAGTGGTAATGCGTTTTTCTGAATCTGTTTTAGGAGTAATATTCTGTTTGCATGTTTTCTCTTTTAAATAAAAACGTAATGTGTGCTCATCTATGGCAGTCTGCCAATTTTTCCTTGGGTCCAAGTATATTTGTACAGGTAGTTTTTCATTGTCGCTCTGCATTTTGTCTTGACACATTAATATAACAGTGACACTAGGTATGCAGCTATTCTGGAGATATACCTCCACAGCATCATTTGTTTTGGCAACGGTGTGACATTCATTTATATTGCTGTTTTGTGATTTTAGTTTCTTAGGCCTCAATGGTTTTTTGGTTAAGGACCACAGCACTCCATTCACCCCATCTATTAGAGGAGACAATCTTTTCAGACAATCTGTCCCCATCAGAAATGGAATTTCACAAATAGATGTGATCAATACCTCTTGTTTCATTCTGTGCTTTCATATTTTTATGACAACCTCAGTTACACCTATGATGGGCACCTCCTCCCCATTAAAGTTATGCACTGGGCCTTGATTTTCCTTCACTGTGATCTGACTCCGTGGGGGTCTCCCTTCATTGATACTCTTTACCAGCTCCTTGGACATAATTGTGGCCTGTGCGCCAGTGTCAATCATAGCAAAGGTGTGGCATTTTTCTTCTACAGTGATGGGTGCATAATATCTGTCCTCAACTTCCTCTAATACACATAAGAAATGTGAATTCTTACTGATTTCAGGGCTCACCTTTCTCAGGTCTTTTTCACTTTTGGCTAAACACATTGGTAAATGGAAAGACATTTTTCCCTCCTTTTTACCCATTTCTGCGCGAGAGACTTTATTCATTTCTCCATGATCAGAGGTTTTTTGGAGTGTGGCCACTGTTCGCCCATCCATCTGGGTAACATCAGAGACCACATTACAACCTTCCAACTGAACATGTGTAACAACATCATTCATCAATTTGTCATTTTTTAATTCTGTGCATTTGTGATCATTTAGTGTGATACCAGCCCTTTCAGCCTCTTCAAAAATATGTGGCTCAAAGAATTCTTCAGGTGATTGACTTGTACCCTCCTTGTGAGTATTTCCTTTTTCTGTCTGTGTTTGGTCATTGTTTTGCTTGCCCAGGGAAGGAGCTATAGCATCCCCACTTACTCCCTATCCACTGGTATTCCCCATGCATGAGTCATTTTTCTTAAGTCTGTCCCTTTTTTCTTTTGGAATTCCTAATGTTTCTTTTTCATTTGTACAAATCTGTACTGTTTTATTTAGCTCTAGGTTAAACCGTACCTCTTTTTTAGAATTATTTGCACTTTCTGTCACAAGTTCATTTACTGGCACTTTCACATTTAATCCATTAGGCATCTCAGAGTCGTTATGCAAAATGATATCAGAGCAATCTGTCATTTTGGCACTGCAGTTATCATGAGTACTTAGTCACTTTTCGGAAGCCCCCCGGTCATTGCTATGGCCATCAGCCCCCTCTTTGGAAGGTTGTTTTTGCGCTGTACAGAGCTTTCCTATTTGCTCAGCTAACATTTTCACTTGGGCCTCAAGGCACTGGAACCTTTCCATCTCTCTAGGATCCTCTTTCTGTGGTCTAGGTCGATATTGGTTGTTTTCCCCCTGATTGGATCTATTCTGATACCTCTCAGGTGATTGATGTCGGTTGGGATGGCTTCTGAACTCTTGATTCATTTGTGGAGGGGAGCGGGTTGCACCCATCCTTTGATTATAGTCCCCTGGTGGGGAATCATTGTACTGGCGTAGATTGTAGTTCACGTTTTGCCTCATGTCCTGTCTCTCAGATTGTGGGTACTGGCCCCTAGGTTGATTTCCATTATCAGTAAATCGATCCACATATCGGGGCCTATCCTGATTACCATATATCATGGTGTTGGGATCAAATCTGCTCTGTGTCCCCAATGACTGGTAGGGACCATCATTTCTTTGATCTTGATTTTGTCTCTGGTTATTGTTCATACCTGCCATGTCAGGCCGATATCCTACCCGGGGTCTGTCCCCTAAATACCTAGGGCTGATGTAGCTCTCTCTATTACTAGGATCATGTGATTGGAACATTGGTACAGGAAATGGCGATCTTTGTTGATTACCCCTTTGTTCAGGTGTCACATTATTTTTACCTTGGCTTTGAGCAGACTCAAGGGACATTTTGGCTGACCTGATTTCCATTACTGTGGCTGAGGGTTCTTTAGATTTAGGTCTAGTATCTTTCATTTTATCACTTCTCTACCCTGACAATAAAGTACCTCATATAGTTTTGTGCTTTGATGTACAATCCATTCAAGGGACTTGTCACGGTCAAATTCACAGGCCAATTGGGATATGATGTCTTTCTGTAGCCCATAGAAGTATGCAGTTTTGAACTCATTGGAATTTGAGTCAAAAGATACATCAAAGCGAGAAAATGCTCTTTTTAAGTCTTGTAAAAATTGGCGAGGGGATGTATTAGGTCCAGCAGTAATTGTGTAAGCGACTTTCTTTGCCTCCTGCAATGACTGAAAAGGAGAAAAATGACACCTAATTTCTTTTTCAAACTCCAACCATGTCATATTCTGCTGTTCATTTAATCCCCTTATGATGCTGGCCGTCGGGGCATCTAAAGTTAAATGAAAATATTGTCTGTACTGTTCCTTAGGTATCTGGAGTGCTTTAAAAATGTCCTGCACCGCTTCTAAATGATCCTCAATGCAGCATTCACCTCCCTTTTTAAATGGTTTGATCAGGGCTTTCATGGATTTCATTATTTTTATGGGGCTATTTGTTGCAATGCATGGAATTGCACTATTTTGTGATTCAATCCTGTTTTCAGGTGTATGATATTGGTGGCTGCCCCCAATGGGAGTATCAAATCCCCCAAGGGCGCTGCAACCAAGTTCAGTCACCGGCCCAGTCACTGGAGCACTAGCTCTTTGGGCAGAGCTAGAATTCACCTCCACTCCATTGAATGTGGTACCCTGCCGCCTCTCCTGGGACCTGGGAATGCACATTTGCTGTTCTAAGTCCTTACACTTTTTAAGGAGTCTGTTGGCTTCATCTTGCAAATAGTTGTTTTCATCACTCATCTTATTAATCAGCTCCTGCATGTCGCACATTTGCATTTGGCATTCATTGAACTCTTTATTTCTCTTGTCTCTTTCTTGAATCATTTTAATCATTTCTTGTTCTGCGCTCTGGAGATCACATTCTTTTTCACAATGTTCTTTTTGTAAAATCTGCATTTCTGAAACAACCTCATCTTTATCCTGTCTAATGTGATCCACTAAGGCTTTTAAGTGTACCAATTCTTGCTCAGTATCCTCAAATTGTTTCTTGCTTTTGGATAACTGAGTATCAAAGTCTCTGCATTTTAATTGCATGTCTTTTTGGCATACATCCAATTCTGCTCTCAACATTTCCTGATTTTTACTTGCCCCATCTAATTCAGTCTTTAACCTGTTAATTAGATGAGTATCATTCTCTTGCATTCGCAGGGACTTGTTTAAAATAAACCATATTTTGCCGCATAGCCATATTAAACAGTCTTTCTCTGCACTTTTATCGGCTGCATTCAATAATCTTGTAAGGCAGACCTGAATTATGCTGCCTTCTGCAAAAATATTGTCTAGTTTTTCTTTCTGCACCTCACCCTGAATGCGTTCACGCCATTCTAACGTGCTATTCGACGACCAATTTCCATGTGCAAACAACTTTGCCTCTAAATATTGCACTAGATCTGAGAATGTGGTTTCCCTTTGTGATATTCTGAAATTCGTTTTTAGTGGCACACTGCTATTATAAAATGGGTTCCCTTTAATGTGCAAATGGCAGTGTGAAACACGCTTGCCACGCCCAGTAGGTACTCTATGATCACTTTCCCGGCCTGCAACGCACCATAAATATGTAGGGTATTTTGTGGAGATTTGGGGCCTGATGGTATTTTCTTACTGCCGAAAAATAACTTAGCAACAATCACTCCTTGTATTCAGATTGGGCCATGTACAACAATACTACAGTAAACATGCATTATTTCAGCACCCAGACATGCATATTTGGTTTGAGTGGTTGGTATGTGTGGTTGGTGGTATTTTGGTAAGCATAATTCCCTTGTTTTATTTGTGGCCCCAATATCCAGAATCCCTTATTTTTGCTTAGATTTTTCGTGTAATCACTAGAGAGACCTCAGGCTTGCATTTCTGGAACACCACATTTTCATTTTTAGTGTGCCACCATGGGCAATTTCTCTCTGTCTTATCTACGGCAGCAGCTATCATGTGGTATTTTCACTATTAATATACGGTAGTGAACTATGTCCCGGGCCTCCCTTTTTGTCGACTCATAGACCTCCGACAAACTACAACACACACAGTTAGTTATAACTGCTCATACTAAATTACATTGTGCACACGGCTGCAACCAAATTTGATGTTTAGCTACCTTGAAAATGACAATTGCACTGTCTAAACATCTCCCCACATCATCAGCACTGCTTTGGTAAATATAAAACACACCACCCGTCTGCTTTCAAATATTTTTGTGTATTATAAAAGTTGCATTTAAACATGATCTCACTCTTTACAGAAATAAATAAAATAGCACAGTAACAGCATTGTCTGTGATACACTGAAAAGAGAGTGGCGGAGACGAGAACTCAATTTGCAACATTAACATGTGATTAAAGCACAGGAATCTCCTTTCCTACACTGACTGAATATTCTCGTACACACTCAGCCCCCACACTTCTGTAATTACCTTATCTGTTCAGCCTGAGTTTTCTTCAGCTGTTCTCTTTCTGAATGTGGCTCCCTTGAAGATTAACCCCGGTGAAAACAAGCGTCTTTCGTTCTCAAACCGGGGTTATTGCCTGGAACTCTCAGCTTTTTCAGCAGAAATGCTCCAACCAGGAAAACAGGTCCTTCTCCCAGCTCTCCAAATCCCGACTGTCTTCCCCCTCTCTTCAAACTCCCCCCAGCAAAAACTCCATCACTGCCTCTAGCATGATACTTGCTATGACGCTGCTCCAATCAGAAATTAATCATGCCATCTCCTCCCTCTCTACACAATGGCTCCTTTTTACAGTAACCATTTGTAACCAACTGATTTCCTGTATCTTCCAGCCCTTGGCTTCCTGAGTTATGTGGACAGAGCAGCAGAGAAAAAGAAAGAAAAATGAATGTGCGTTTAAAAGTTCACTTTCAGAGTAGGCCTATTTCTGCAGTGGAGACACATTTTTATTAGTGGGTTATGTTAAATGCAGTTTTATTAGTCAGGTTAGTTATTAATAATGTTAGTTATTAATTTTCAAATGTGTCTCTTGCACCATAGGCATTTCAGGTGAAAAATAGTGTGCATTTTTGAATGTGCACGTGTGCTTTTAACTGTAAAAATAGATTTGCATCTTATATGTTAAAATCGTTTTTGACTGAATAGCCTGGCTTTACTTATATGTCATGTTAATCTGGTAACACATATAGCAATGCACCGCACCCATGTGGTGGCGCTGCATTAAAATAAAATTGCTACCTTTGCAGTAGTGCTGTACTCTGTGCTGTAACACGCCAAATATCCTTACAGTCCTGTACACATGAACCAATGTGCCTATTGTAGACAGGAAGATCATTGGCGAGCACAATGCCCGATCCTCCAGCAGAGACCGAATAGCACACATGGTGTCATGAGTAGATGATCCAGAGGCCGTCCTGGGATAGGGGGTCCTGGTAGAAGTCAGTTCACTTAGAATCAACAGTCATCTTCACAGGATAGTCAGCAACATAGTGTTAATAGTGGGCACATTTTTGATAATCCTTCGACTCGACTATCTTTTTTTCTGAGGATCTTGCATTTGATGATATACTGTTCTGATAGGACAGCCCGAAGCAGAGTCTGGAACCAGTACCTATTCCCATCGATCAGAAAGGGCCCTACATTAAAATGAAGGTTGGGAATAGGGAGCATCTCTTTTTGATAGATACAGGAGCACAGAAGTGTTCTATTGATCATTCACGGGTTCCAGATATTCCACTGTCAGGGCAGAGCAACATTTCTGTAGGGTTCTCTGGTACACCAGTGGTTAGTTCGGTCTCTCAGCCGGGACCGATTTCACTGGGGCCATTTACTGTCCATTCCTTCTGATGACAAATTGTGGTGAAATAATTGAATGCTGTAATTTACTGTTCTCCGGATGGAGTTTATTTAACGATTTCGCCTCAACAAACGTCCATTCCACAACTTTTTTCTAAACCTTTAGCACCTGAATTGAATAAGGTTCTGACATGTCTATGGGCAGTTAATGACAATGACATTGCCATTTTACAAATGGAACCAGTTGAAATTATTTTGAAACCAGGTGTTAAATTACTGCGTGTTCCGCAATATAAGATTTTGGTTGAAGGTGAGAAGGCTTTAAAGAGTATTATTTCTGATTTTGTACACATCGGTGTGATTGAGGAAATTGCAGGGAGCGTGTGTAATAGTCTGATTCTACCTGTGAATAAGAAAGGGGATCATGTGATTCTATTTTGCTTTATTGTTGACTTACACCCTATTAATAAGGTTGTTGCCCCACAGTTTCCAATTGTACCTGATGTTACTACAATATTGACCATGATTCCAGCCTCAGCTACTCATTTTAGTGTTGTGGATTTAAACAATGCCTTTTTCAGTATTCCTGTACATGTTGACAGCAGATATGTGTTTGCGTTCACCCTAGGGGGACGCTCGTTTACATTTACTCCTTTGCCACAAGGGTACACTGAGAGTCCAAGCATTTATAGTAGAGCTTTGAAGGAACAGCTTGATACACTTGATTTGCCTTCCACCTGTACGTTGTTGCAGTATGTTGACGATCTTCTCTTAGCTGCAGATTCAGAAGTTGCTTGCAAGGAGGGCATTGTGTTGCTGCTTATGCACATAGCAGAACATGGGCATAAGACTTCATTAAAAAAGATTCAATATTGTAGACAGTAGGTGGCCTATTTAGGCTATCTCCTGTCAAATGAGGGGAGAAGACTGACACCTGAACGGATACAAAGCATCTCTAGAATGTCTGTCCCAAATACACAAAAAGAGGTCACAGCCTTGATAGGTATGGCTTCATACTGTAGACAGTGGATCCCTAACTTTTCATTAATGATAAAACCAATGTTGGCATTGACAAAAGAAGGGCATTTCTTTGCCTCTACTGTGGAACATGGATTCCCAGAAAGCTTTTGATCTGCTCAAGGCTGTGTTGTGTTCAGCACCAGTTTTGGGCACACCAGATTATGAAAACATTCTTTGTGTTGTATGTGGATGAATGTGAAGGATGTGCTTTGGCTGTTTTATTGCAGGAACATGCGGGTCAAAATCGACCATGTGGTTATTTTTTCTCCACGTTAGACCCTGTTGCATGTGCTTTGCTGAGATGTTTGAGAGCTGTTGCTGCTGCCACTGCATCTGTATAACAAAGTGAAGGTTTGGTTCTGGGTCACTCTTTAACCGTGATGGTTCCTCACTCTGTAGATGTTCTATTAAACACAAATCAGATGCAACATCTCACATGAGCAGGACTAACTAGGTATGAGCTGATTCTATTTGCACAGCATACTCAAATTAAGAGATGTTGCCCATTAAATCCGGCTGAACTATTTCCTCTTCCGCACGAAATTGATTGCAGTGACAAAATGTCACATGACTGCCTTTATAACACAGAACAAGAGACTAAAGGCAGAATCGACCTAAGTGATACACCTTTAAAGAATCCACAATGGGAGCTGTTTTGCGATGGCTCCTGCTTCAAACTTCCAGATGGTACATCCACTGCTGCTTAAGCAATCACTACATTAAGCACTATAGTGGAGACCAAACAAATTCTGCATAATTCTGCACAGGCCGCAGAGATTATTGCCTTGATTGGATCTTGTGAACTTTCTGAAGGGCTTAGTGTGAACATATACATGGACAGCCAGTATGCCTTTGGGGTAGGTCACAACTTTGGTCGACTATGGGCTGAGAGAGGTTTTTTGACCTCGCATGGAACTAAAGTGCAGCATGGCACTCTAATAGTTCGGCTAGTTTCAGCACTTGTGCTTCCTACACAGTTAGCAATAATAAAGTGCGCGGCACACCAGACGGTAACAGACAATGTGTGAAAAAGAAATGCTTTTGCCAACAGAATAGCCAAACAGACTGCCATCTATTTGCATTCCAAAATGTATGTGTTAGAGCCAACAAAAGGGGTCACTAACACTTGTGTGATAGATGAAGGAATTGGTTACATAAAAGAAATGTAGGCTGACGCCACTCCAGATTAAAGCAAACAGTGGGCTATGTTTCCAGCAAGTTTAGATGATGAGGGTTGTTGGGTAGATAATGAAAAACAAAAATGGATGCTACCCAATGTCTATGTTACCACTATGGTGACAATGGCTCATGGTCCAACACACAGATGTGGCAAAAAGATTTACAAATTGTTAGATCCTGTATGGTATAATACCAATTTAAAAATAAAAAATAAAACTGCTGAGCATCTTGTCCACAGTTGTATAGTATGCTTACAGCATAATATTGACAAAGGTACATCAACACCAAAGGGTAGTTTTGGTCCCCCCTCCATGCTGTTTGAGGTCATACATTTTGATTTCATTGAAATGGAGCATTGCCAAAATTATAAATATGTTTTGGTATTCATCTGCGCTTTTAGTAAATGGGTTGAAGCTTTTCCTCTAAGAGCTGCCACAGCAATGTCAATGGCGAAAGTCATGCTTAAGGAAATTTTCCTAGGTTTGGCTTGCCGAGAGTCATATGGTCTGATAATAGTCCACATTTTATCACTGCTGTCATCCTGCAAATATGCGCGGGATTACAGATTGATAAATGGTTCCATTCAGCCAGGCATGCTCAGAGTACCAGACTTTTAGAACACCATAACTGCATATTGAAAAACAATATTGCGAAGGTTTGCACTCATTGGCCCTCATTACAACCAGGGTGCTAAACAATGGCGCTATTAGCACCATGGTTGGTGCCGGTGTTGTAACGAGTCCGCCATGGTGGAATGGGGAAATACCGGCCCATTCCAAGGTTGGCGGGGCGGTAATTCCCCATGCCGCCATGGCCCTTCCCCATTCCCATTTTTGCCCCATAGGGCTCAATGGGACTGGGGAAGGCGCTAATTACGGCACCATAAATTACGGTGCCGTAATTAGTTCCTAGGTCCCTTTGCGGGTTGGTTTTTTAACGCCTGCTAAAAGCAGGCATTAAAGTGCCACCCGCAAAGGGACCTCGTAATCAGGCGTTAAGGGTTTAACGGCGCCGACACCTTTTACGGCACCGTTAACCCCTTAACGCCTGGGTTGTAATGAGGCCCACAGTCACTTTAAATGGCTTGATGCCTTACCAATAGCCTTATTATCAATGCAGACCACTGCATAATCAAAGACAGGGCTCTCTCCTTATGAAATTGTCATGGGGAGACTAGCCAACCTACGGAAGATGCCAAAACCCAAGTTATTGAAGGATGTTGAGCATGTACTTTTTCTGAATATTGTGACCAGTTAACTCAAAACTTGTATTTGATTCATCAACAGATGCAAGAAGCCCTCCCAGTAAAGTAGGAGCGTACAGGTCATTAACTTTGACCTGGTTACTGTGTGCTACTAAAAGCCTTTGAAAGAGCCTCCTGTCTTGCACTTCGCTGGAGAGGACCACATCAAGTCCTCTTGGCTACACAGACTGCTGTCCGAGTCACCAACTAGAAGAACTGGATCCACATGACGCACAAAGGCAAGGAGAAGGGAATTGGTGATCTTAATGCTCACAACGAGCCTGCGCTAATCGACACTGAGGGTGTCGCAGAAATCCTTCCTGAGCCCGTGGGGCCTGGGGATGTCAAACTAGAAATTATATCGTGCTTCCTATTGCTATGAATATATGTATATTGGCCTACACCAAGCTGCTAACAAGCTGCTTATAAACTACATGTGAATAAACTCGCATTGCAAGGTCCTGACCTTAGAAACCATGTAAACTGTCATTTTGGGTCAAGCCGCCATTTTAGGTTTTCTTGCTCTATAAAGTCACCATGTGAGCTAAAATGGTAGCCTATGTTATTCAGAACAGAACTCGATTGTCATGACCTCTGTACAGCTAATGTATAACTTGCCTGCAGGCCACTTGTTAGGGTCATGAGCTGAGACCTTGTCCTTCTGCTGACCTGTGTGCAATGGATTACCTGTATCACCGAAACTGATCTATAATTGAATGAGAACACCTGCTTAACTACATTGTATAAACTAAGTCCTGCATTGTAATGTTAGGCCTAGAGCATACATTATTACCATTTCTTCTTGTTAATGTATAAACCTAAGATGAACTAGATTTGACCTGGCAAGGGACCCTAGAGCAGTAACTTATTTATGGAATGGTTAACCTGCAGAAAGGCTGGACAACAGGCTGGAGAAATGTATAAACGCCTGACTGTTTCAATGAATATTTGCACTCACTGAGCACACCGAACCACGCCGGAGTTCGCTGTGTTGTACTGAGGGTCGATAGCTATCTGAATTTTGTTCTGTTCTTTTGTAACTGGATTCAGTATAAAATAAAGTGCTTTGTATGTTCCTTTGTAACCTGTGTTTGGTGTGTTTCCTTTTTGGTTACCCTGCCTCATATTATTTCCTTGTTTTCACAGTTGGCGCCCGGAATATGGACCCTCAAGATTGATGCCGGATTATTGAAGGTTGACGCACGCTATCGGACCGGGATCGGACGGTATGACATAACGGGCCCGACTGAACGAGACGCGACACCTCAACAGCGCTGCACGATCCGTTCCCTGGACGATAGCCGTGTGGTCTGAGACGGCATCTTGACGTGCGTCAATTTTTTGAGGCGGGCAGATTTGCCGAAATCACCATATACAAGGTAAAATTCGTTAGGTAAGTCCTTTGTAAGGATTGGTCAGGTGAGTCATTACCCGACTTTAATTCAACCCTGACAATTTGAATTTGGCGCATTGTATCTGCACACACAATTATTGACCAGGTAACACCGAGTATTTGAGAAATGCCTGGGAAATTGTCTAGCTGCTTTAGGGCATTATTCCGCAGCGATAGACAATCTTTGGAATTTAGCCATCCGGCACCACAGGAGGGGTCACCCGCATGTACTATGTACTGTAAGCATGGCATTGGAATTGTAGTATTTAATAAAATTTGGCACAGACAAACCAGACATGCCTCCGAACTTCAGTGGCCAGTCAATGGTAGTTTTGGGATCCCTCATATTGAATAAATAGAGTCAGTCTTGTTAAAAAAGAAGGCCAGACCTGCAGCATTTGATGTTTTGCAAAATTGGAAAAGAGAAGCGTTGCAGCAGCTTAAAAGTAGGGAAAAACATGTGCGCCGTCATAAAACAAATGCTGAAAAGGCGTTGTTATATGATCAGGACAAACAGTCTGAGTCGGTTAGGAATATGGACAGGGCTTTCTCACTCGGTATTCAGAAAATCTATCCTTCTAAAGATCTTCATGTTTCTGATGAGTTTATCGACAAATTGTTAAATGAACGAAGGCCTGGTGCCTCTGCACCACCTCCGTATGTTCCTCTTCCTCCTGATGTACCTCTTCCTGCTGTTATTCCTGCTCTTCCTGCTCAACCTGTTGTTCCTATTCCTCCGGTTGTTGTTCCTCCACCTGCTCCTCTGCCTCTTCCCATTGCACCAGTAATAGTACCTCCTTTGAATTTGCCTGCACCCTCACTCCCAAGTAGTTCTGTACCGCTTGTAGTTGATCAGGGTGCGGGGTCGAGGATTGTTACTCGTAATACTGTTCCTACAGAAAAGAAACAGGATTTGTTTGCATGGGCTAAGCATTGTATGGAGAGAGATGATCGAGCTAATGTTCTTGCCACACTTTCTAATATGGATAATTTTCCTGAGAAAAATGTTTTCATTGAAGGTTTAGGGATTCATTTGGGTGTAATGTGGGGTAAATTAAATAATGCAGACCTCCCACAAGGGTTGAGGGACCTGAATACTTTAGCATTTTCAAGAGACACTGTGGAGAAGGTACATGAGCATGTTGAGAGGATATTTGAGTATAGAAAGGAGTTGGAAAGGTTACGGAATGAGGATGACGAAGAAGAAAGTATGTATGTACAGAAACGATTTCTTCCGTGTCGTAAATCGACATCTGAGGAAGCGCGAATTTGTACAAAAGATGCGATTAGATGGATTTCAGACATATTTCCAGTTTAGGTATATGACACATACAGTCAATATACGCTAGAAATGCAGAGGAAAGTGATGCAGGTAATGGTAGAGTACCTGCAGGATGAATGTTTAAAGAGAAAGGTTAGTTGTCCCACAGAGTTATTGAGCATTTATAAGAGAGCTTTTTCACTTGACACTTCTTCAACTGCTTTAGCGCTCGACTTAGCTCTGTTGCTTAGTAAGCGTTCGGAGTTGCCTACATCTCAGTTGCCTATGAGAGAGGTTCCTCCGACATTTGTCCCAAAGGTTGAGATTCCTGGTAATGCTGCAGCAGGTACACCTGCTGTGGACATTCCTTCACATTATGTATCGCAGTTTGTTCACGTCCCGTTTTTCACGACAGGAAGTGAATACTATTAGACAAACTATTCCTGACATTAGGAAAAATCCGACAGGGTTCTATAAAGAGATAGAGTCCGTTTTGCAGTCCTCAGTGTTTACCCTAGGCGACATTGATTTGCTATTCCCTGTACTCCTGCCTGTAGATTTGTGGAAACAAGTTAGAACTATAGACGATGTACCAGGGTTGAGAGATACATGGGCTAACATAGTTAGGCTTGATGGGGAAAGGCCAGCTGGTGAGAGACCACCTCAGGTGATACTAACTTTGCCTGACAGAATCATTACAAAACTGAAAACTATAATCCCCGAAAAGAGAATTATTTGGGACAACCTTACGGCCTGTGTCCAAGGAAAATCTGAGGGTGCTACCGAGTTCTTTAATCGGTTCGAACAGGTATTCTCGGATTTCAGTGGACAAGACTTAGGCACAGAGTCTGGGAAAAGATGATTTGTGGACAAATTTGTATGTGGATTGCTGCCTGACATCCAATCACAAATTATGTCTTCTGAGAGCGCTTGGCAGGCGAAATCCCAATCAGAAGTACTGCACATGGCTCAGTACTACGAGAACCGTGTCAATAATGAAAAAGATAGAGTCGAGAAGAGAAAAGGTGATTTGAAGACTAAAGTATTGTTACAGCAAATTGTTAGAGGCCCCAGAGGGGGTAGTTCGCAGATTAGAGGTCAGTATGTTCCACAAGGGAATGTGCCCTTGGGTCCTGTGATTATTAACCAGTGTGCCTATTGTCGCCAGGAGGGTCATTGGCGTGCACAATGCCCCGTCCTTCGACAGAGGTCGAATAACACATTTGGAAATATGGGTAGACGATCCAGAGGTCGCCCGGGTGTAGGGGGCCCTGGTAGAGGTCAGTTTTCGCAGGATCCCCAACAACCTTTTTGACAGGATAATCAGACTTCGAGTGTGGATACTAGAAACATATTTGATCATCCTTCTGCTGCATATCTATCTGAAGAGCTTCCTTTTGATGATATTTTGTTTCATTAGGATTGCCCGAAGCAGGGTTTGGAACCTACACCTATTCCCGTTAATCAGAAAGGTCCCTACGTTGACATGGTAGTGGGAAATAGGAAACATCAATTTTTGATAGACACTGGAGCACAGAAGTGCTCCATTGATCATTCTCGGGTTCCAAACATTCCACTGTCAGGGCAAACCAATGTTTCTGTAGGGTTTTCTGGCACACTAGTTGTTTGTCCGGTTTCTTCACCAGTATCTATTTCTTTGGGTCCCTTTACGGACCACTGTCCATTTCTCTTGACTTCGAATTGTGGAGAGAATTTGCTGGGGTTGAATCTGTTGAAGGAATTAAATGCGGTAATTCATTGTTCTTCTGATGGAGTGCGTTTGACGATTTCACCACAGCAATGTTCTGTTTCGCAATTCTTGACTAGACCTTTGCCGCCAGAATTCAGTAATGTACCAGAGTGTTTGTGGGCAGTTGATGACAATGATGTCGGTGTTTTGCAGATTGAGCCTGTTAAAATAGTTTTGAAACATGGAATTAAGCTGCCCCGTATTCCACAGTATAAGATCTCAGTTGAAGGCGAGCGAGCTTTGAAGAGCATTGTTTCCGATTTTGTGCATCGTGGGGTGATTGAGGAGATTGCAGGAAGTTTGTGCAATAGTCCGATTTTACCCGTGTACAAAAAAGGTGATAATGCAATTCCATTTCGTTTTATAATTGATTTACGTGCCATTAATAAAGTCGTCGCTCCGCAATTTCCAATTGTGCCTGATGTGACGACAATATTAACCATGATTCCAGCTACGGCTACTCACTTCAGTGTTGTGGACCTAAAGAATGCTTTCTTCAGTATTCCTATACATGAGGATAGTAGATACTTGTTTGCATTCACCTTAGGGGGACGCTCATTCACATTTACTCGTGCACCTCAAGGTTATACTGAGAGTCCTAGTATTTATAGTAGGGCTTTGAAAGAGCAGCTTGATACCCTTGGATTGCCCCCTACTTGTACGTTGCTTCAATATGTTGATGATTTGCTTTTAGCCGCTGACTCTGAGAGCTCTTGTAAAGAGGGCACTGTGTTGTTGCTCATCCATCTAGCTAAGCATGGTCACAAAGCTTCGCTCAAAAAGTTTCAATATTGTTGCCAGGAGGTCGCCTATTTAGGCTATCTCCTGTCAAAGGAGGGAAGAAGATTGACACCTGAAAGAATAAAACAAATTTCTGGCATGTCTGTCCCAAATACACAAAAGGAAGTTAGAGCCTTGATAGGTATGGCTTCTCACTGTAGGTTATGGATCCCAAACTTCTCACTAGTGATAAAACCGATGTTGGCCTTGACGAAGAAGGGTATTTCTTCGCCATAGCCATGGAATACGGAGCATCAACATTCATTCGAGTTGCTCAAGACTGCATTATGTTTGGCGCCAGTTTTATGCACAACGAACTATGAGAAGGCCTTTGTGTTGTTTGTGCATGAATGTGATGGATGTGCTTTGGCTGTATTAACGCAGGAACATGGGGGGAAGAATAGGCCAAGCGGTTACTACTCTTCCGCCCTTGATCCTGTTGCATGCGCTTTGCCAAGATGTTTGCGCGCTGTCGCTGCTGCTGCTGCGTCTGTAAAACAGAGTGAGGGAATGGTCCTAGGCCATGATTTAACCCTTATGGTGCCTCACTTTGTAGATATTCTATTGAACAAAACCCAAATGCAACACCTCACTTCTGCACGACTGACAAGATATGAATTAATCTTGTTTGCTCCCCATATTCAAATTAGGAGGTGCTGCGTTCTTAATCCGGCTGAACTCCTACCTTTCCCGCAAAATACTGTTTGCGGTGACGAAGAGTCACATGACTGCCTGTATACTACTGAACAAGATACAAAAGGCAGAGTTGATTTGAGGGACACTTCTTTGGATACCCCACAAGGGGAGTTGTTTTGTGATGGCTCCTGCTTCAAACTACTGGATGGTA
Source organism: Ambystoma mexicanum (assembly GCF_040938575.1). NCBI lineage: Eukaryota > Metazoa > Chordata > Amphibia > Caudata > Ambystomatidae > Ambystoma > Ambystoma mexicanum. The sequence continues at coordinate 44,559,743 of NC_090931.1, read as the reverse complement.
CATCCACAGCTGCTTATGCAGTCACTACATTGAGTACGGTTGTGGAGACCAAGAGAATTACGCATAACTCTGCGCAGGCCGCAGAGATTATAGCATTGACTCGAGCTTGTGAGCTTTCCGAAGGGCTAACAGTAAACATATATACTGATAGCCAGTATGCCTTTGGGGTGGCTCACAACTTTGGGAGACTTTGGTCAGAGAGAGGGTTTTTAACTTCGCATGGCACCAAGATCCAACATGGCTCCCTGATAGTACAATTGCTTTCAGCGCTTGCGCTCCCTAGTCAGTTAGCAATCATTAAGTGCGCAGCACATCGCAAGATTATAGATGATGTAGGGAAAGGGAATGCTTTCGCTGATCAAATAGCTAGACAAACTGCCTCTGATCTCTTCACGGAGATGTATGTTTCAAGGGAGACTGTAGATGCCTATGCAATGGATGAGGGTGTTGGGTCTGTACGGGATATCCAAGCCGATGCCACATTAGAAGAATCCAAGAGGTGGGCTGAGGGCTTGGGGAAACTCGATGATGATGGGTGTTGGGTGGACATGGTTGAAGGGAAATGGTTGCTTCCTAATGCCTATATAGTAATGATGGTTACCATGGCACACGGTCCCACACATGTGTGCGCTCAACAGATCAAGAGAATGTTAGAGAAAGTCTGGGTAAATGATAAGATTTCAAAAATTGCCCAGCATTATGTCCAAAATTGCATGATTTGCCTACAACACAATGTGGGAAAGGGGACAGCAACTCCAAGAGGTAGCTTTGGGCCTCGTTCTGTCCCGTTTGAAGTGATCCACTTTGACTTTATTGAAATGGAGTGATGTAACAATCTAAAATATGTCCTTGTGGTCATTTGCGCCTTTAGTAAGTGGGTCGAGGCTTTCCCTGTTAAAGACACTACAGCCATGACCACTGCAAAGACCATGTTAAAGGAATTCTTCCCACGGTTCGGTTTGCCAAGAGTTATCTGGTCGGATAATGGTCCGCATTTTATCGCTGCTGTAATTCTACAGATATGTACGGCATTGCAAATTGACAAACGATTCCATTCGGCCAGACATGCTCAGAGCGCCGGATTAGTGGAAAGACACAATGGTATCATAAAAAACAAGCTCGCTAAGACGTGTGCCGGCACCAAACTAAAATGGCCGGATGCCTTACCGATCGTGTTACTAGCCATACTAGCCTCAAACTAAGACTGGGCTCTCTCCATTTGAGGTGGTAATGGGGAGACCTGCCAATATCTGGGGTCTTCCGAAGCCTAGGGCATTGAGGAATGTTGAAAATGTATTGCTTTCAGACTATTGTAGCCAGTTGACTAAAAACCTGTATTTCATTTATCACCAGGTACGAGACGCTTTACCCACGCGATACGAGGGCCCAGGCCACAGTATACAACCTGGAAGTTGGGTTTTGGTCAAATCCTTTGACCGATCTTCCTGCCTTGCACCTCGGTGGCGGGGCCCGTTCCAGGTCCTGCTGGTCACCCAAACAGCGGTGCGTGTCGCAGGCCGGAAGCATTGGATCCACGCGACGCATGTCAAGAAACTTCCTCACCCAGTGCCACACGTTACAGAAGAAACAGAACCCCTCGCTAACGCTGCAACCAATGATCCCAAAGCAGTGAGTAGCACTGAGAGTGCGTCGGAAAATCTTTCTGAGCCCGTGAAGCTTGGGGAAGCTGCCATTTTGTCTCCGCACTCTCCGAAAATGTTGCTCCCGGAAATAGCTGTTACATCTTCACTTGCCTCTGATACATTGCTTCCAACGGGAAGTGACGACATCTTGTTCTCGGATCAAACAATACCAGGCACAACAAGATACAACTTCCGGCCACGAAGATAGACATACGGCACGGTTTTGCTGTGCATCTGATAGACATACGGCACGATTTGGCTGTGCATTCAAGGAAGGAAAGGATCATCAAGGGCTTGCTTTTGCCCAAAAAGTTGAGGAAGGGGATTCTGTTGGCTAGGGGTTGTGGAAGGACTAAGAAGCCGCGCGACCGTAGTGTCGCCAGCAACGAACATTGGGGTCGTCAATTGAAAATCTACAATGCCTGCTACCGCCACCGCTGCTGCTCGTATTGGACTTATAAATAAGGGGGTGACCAACTCGGACAATGAACAATGTGCCTGGGCCCTGAAAATGTATTGCTGTGTTTTTATGATAATATTTGGTTTTATAATAGTCACTGTCTTAGGCCTTTGGTATTTCGAAGAAACTCATCCTTTAGAGTCTTTGCTGCCGACTGAAATTGTACCCACTGTTCCTACAGCTTTTGTACATTTGCATACTCTGTCACCTAGGGACTCACAGCATAGACAGAAGTATCACAATAATACCTTGTTGCTTATAATGAATGCAACACATGCCATTTTTAATAAGACTAATTGTTGGATCTGCTCACATTTACCGCAACATGGGGATAAGGGGCTAGGTTGGTATATTCAACCTTTACCTTTGACAACTGCTTGTTATGCTTCACTTAGAGCACTGTTCTTTGGCCGATGGAACGATAGCATCTCGGGGAACTTTGATGGAACTAATTTGAATAGTTTTGAGAAACGTGTTCTGACTCCCCTGGGATGCTCGCTTTTCGCAAATAGGAGTAAGCTCAATATTGCTTCTATTAGGCCTTCTGATAGACTGTCTCGTCCTTTCCAATCTTTGATTTCCTTTAAAATGGCTCCGATAGGCAATAAGGATGCCGTGCCTCCTTCTTACACTGTTAACCATAGCCCCGATTCAGTTTCTTTCTGCATACAGAGGAATGGCACCCGGTCAATGGGAGATTTTAAAGGTTGTGCCAACGTTGCAAATTTGACTGGGGAAGACAGACCTTTGTATGTAGGCGAACCTATCTATTTTGTTTGCGGTAATGTAGCATTTCCCTGGTTGCCCAACGATTGGCAGGGAACCTGTTATTTAGGAATCCTGTTACCTGGGGTATTTGTAGCTAGTACATTGGAGGTTTCTAAGGCTCGCCCACGGCGGGACAAGAATGGAGATACCCCAGGGCAAGTATTAGGAGATATAGCAAATTCAGTTGTGCCCTTCTGGGGACAAATAACAAACTCTGAGAACATTAGGGGATTAGCAAGGGTACTGGAGAGAATGATCAACCGGACCACGGACATACCCTACAATATGACACTAGAACAAAAAGCAATAAGATTAGTAGCACTCCAAAAATCGGATGGCATTAGATGTCATTCTGGCAGAACGAGGTGGAGTATGCAAATTAGTGGGGTCCGCTTGCTGTGTTTTCGTACCAGATTCCTCGCCGACAATTTTTAAGGCAATACAGAATCTGCACATTCTTAGTTCAGAAGTGCATGTTCCCGAGGGAAATTGGGATCTTAGCGCTTGGTTCTGGGACTTCTTGCGGTCTTGGGGTTGGAAAGTGCTTTCAGTCTTGCTGATTATTTTGGGAATTCTGCTATTTCTTTGTTGTTGTATCCAATGTCTACCAAGTATATGTTCAATGCTAGGGGGATGTTGCGCTCAGGCGATAGGTAAAATAGGACATAAAGTGTATGCCCCAGATAAAACCTCTAAGATGATTTAACCCTGATGGTGCCTCACTCTGTAGATATTCTATTGAACAAAACCCAAACGCAACACCTCACTTCCTCACGACTGACAAGATATGAATTAATCTTGTTTGCTCCCCACATTCAAATTAGGAGGTGCTGCGTTCTTAATCCGGCTGAACTCCTACCTTTCCCGCAAAATACTGTTTGCGGTGACGAAGAGTCACATGACTGCCTGTATACTACTGAACAAGATACAAAAGGCAGAGTTGATTTGAGGGACACTCCTTTGGATAACCCACAAGGGGAGCTGTTTTGTGATGGCTCCTGCTTCAAACTACTGGATGGTACATCCACAGCTGCTTATGCAGTCACTACATTGAGTACGGTAGTGGAGACCAAGAGAATTACGCATAACTCTGCGCAGGCCGCAGAGATTATAGCATTGACTCGAGCTTGTGAGCTTTCCGAAGGGCTAACAGTAAACATATATACTGATAGCCAGTATGCCTTTGGGGTGGCTCACAACTTTGGGAGACTTTGGTCAGAGAGAGGGTTTTTAACTTCGCATGGCACCAAGATCCAACATGGCTCCCTGATAGTACAATTGCTTTCAGCGCTTGCGCTCCCTAGTCAGTTAGCAATCATTAAGTGCGCAGCACATCGCAAGATTATAGATGATGTAGGGAAAGGGAATGCTTTCGCTGATCAAATAGCTAGACAAACTGCCTCTGATCTCTTCACGGAGATGTATGTTTCAAGGGAGACTGTAGATGCCTATGCAATGGATGAGGGTGTTGGGTCTGTACGGGATATCCAAGCCGATGCCACATTAGAAGAATCCAAGAGGTGGGCTGAGGGCTTGGGGAAACTCGATGATGATGGGTGTTGGGTGGACATGGTTGAAGGGAAATGGTTGCTTCCTAATGCCTATATAGTAATGATGGTTACCATGGCACACGGTCCCACACATGTGTGCGCTCAACAGATCACGAGAATGTTAGAGAAAGTCTGGGTAAATGATAAGATTTCAAAAATTGCCCAGCATTATGTCCAAAATTGCATGATTTGCCTACAACACAATGTGGGAAAGGGGACAGCAACTCCAAGAGGTAGCTTTGGGCCTCCTTCTGTCCCATTTGAAGTGATCCACTTTGACTTTATTGAAATGGAGCGATGTAACAATCTAAAATATGTCCTTGTGGTCATTTGCGCCTTTAGTAAGTGGGTCGAGGCTTTCCCTGTTAAAGACACTACAGCCATGAACTCTGCAAAGACCATGTTAAAGGAATTCTTCCCACGGTTCGGTTTGCCAAGAGTTATCTGGTCGGATAATGGTCCGCATTTTATCGCTGCTGTAATTCTACAGATATGTACGGCATTGCAAATTGACAAACGATTCCATTCGGCCAGACATGCTCAGAGCGCCGGATTAGTGGAAAGACACAATGGTATCATAAAAAACAAGCTCGCTAAGACGTGTGCCGGCACCAAACTAAAATGGCCGGACGCCTTACCGATCGTGTTACTAGCCATACTAGCCTCAAACTAAGACTGGGCTCTCTCCATTTGAGGTGGTAATGGGGAGACCTGCCAATATCTGGGGTCTTCCGAAGCCTAGGGCATTGAGGAATGTAGAAAATGTATTGCTTTCAGACTATTGTAGCCAGTTGACTAAAAACCTGTATTTCATTTATCACCAGGTACGAGACGCTTTACCCACGCGATACGAGGGCCCAGGCCAGGGTATACAACCTGGAAGTTGGGTTTTGGTCAAATCCTTTGACCGATCTTCCTGCCTTGCACCTCGGTGGCGGGGCCCGTTCCAGGTCCTGCTGGTCACCAGAACGCGGTGCGTGTCGCAGGCCGGAAGCATTGGATCCACGCGACGCATGTCAAGAAACTTCCTCACCCAGTGCCACACGTTACAGAAGAAACAAAACCCCTCGCTAACGCTGCAACCAATGATCCCAAAGCAGTGAGTAGCACTGATAGTGCGTCGGAGAATCTTTCTGAGCCCGTGAGGCTTGGGGAAGCTGCCATTTTGTCTCTGCACTCTCCGAAAATGTTGCTCCCGGAAATTGCTGTTCCATCTTCACTTGCCTCTGATACGTTGCTTCCAACGGGAAGTGAAGACATCTTGTTCTCGGATCAAACAATACCAGGCACAACAAGATACAACTTCCGGCCACGAAGATAGACATACGGCACGGTTTTGCTGTGCATCTGATAGACATATGGCACGGTTCGGCTGTGCATTCAAGGAAGGAAAGGATCATCAAGGGCTTGCTTTTGCCCAAAAAGTTGAGGAAGGGGATTCTGTTGGCTAGGGGTTGTGGAAGGACTAAGAAGCCGTGCGACCGTAGTGTCGCCAGCAACGAACATTGGGGTCGTCAATTGAAAATCTACAATGCCTGCTACCGCCACCGCTGCTGCTCGTATTGGACTTATAAATAAGGGGGTGACCAACTCGGACAATGAACAATGTGCCTGGGCCCCGAAAATGTATTGCTGTGTTTTTATGATAATATTTGGTTTTATAATAATCACTGTCTTAGGCCTTTGGTATTTCGAAGAAACTCATCCTTTAGAGTCTTTGCTGCCGACTGAAATTGTACCCACTGTTCCTACAACTTTTGTACATTTGCATACTCTGTCACCTAGGGACTCACAGCATAGACATAAGTATCACAATAATACCTTGTTGCTTATAATGAATGCAACACATGCCATTTTTAATAAGACTAATTGTTGGATCTGCTCACATTTACCGCAACATGGGGATAAGGGGCTAGGTTGGTATATTCACCCTTTACCTTTGACAACTGCTTGTTATGCTTCACTTAGAGCACTGTTCTTTGGCCGAAGGAACGATAGCATCTCGGGGAACTTTGATGGAACTAATTTGAATAGTTTCGAGAAACGTGTTCTGACTCCCCTGGGATGCTCGCTTTTCGCAAATAGGAGTAAGCTCAATATTGCTTCTATTAGGCCTTCTGATAGACTGTCTCGTCCTTTCCAATCTTTGATTTCCTTTAAAATGGCTCCGATAGGCAATAAGGATGCCGTGCCTCCTTCTTACACTGTTAACCATAGCCCCGATTCAGTTTCTTTCTGCATACAGAGGAATGGCCCCCGGTCAATGGGAGATTTTAAAGGTTGTGCCAACGTTGCAAATTTGACTGGTGAAGACAGACCTTTGTATGTAGGCGAACCTATCTATTTTGTTTGCGGTAATGTAGCATTTCCCTGGTTGCCCAAGGATTGGCAGGGAACCTGTTATTTAGGAATCCTGTTACCTGGGGTATTTGTAGCTAGTACTTTGGAGGTTTCTAAGGCTCGCCCACGGCGGGACAAGAATGGAGATACCCCTGGGCAAGTATTGGGAGATATAGCAAAATCAGTTGTGCCAAATAAAATCAGTTGGGACAAATAACAAACTCTGAGAACATTAGGGGATTGGCAAGGGTACTGGAGAGAACGATCAACCAGACCACGGACATACCCTAAAATATGACACTAGAACAAAAAGCAATAAGATTGGTAGCACTCCAAAAATCGGATGGCATTAGATGTCATTCTGGCAGAACGAGGTGGAGTATGCAAATTAGTGGGGTCCGCTTGCTGTGTTTTCGTACCAGATTCCTCGCCGACAATTTTTAAGGCAATACAGAATCTGCACATTCTTAGTTCAGAAGTGCATGTTCCCGAGGGAAATTGGGATCTTAGCGCTTGGTTCTGGGACTTCTTGCGGTCTTGGGGTTGGAAAGTGCTTTCAGTCTTGCTGATTATTTTGGGAATTCTGCTATTTCTTTGTTGTTGTATCCAATGTCTACCAAGTATATGTTCAATGCTAGGGGGATGTTGCGCTCAGGCGATAGGTAAAATAGGACATAAAGTGTATGCCCCAGATAAAACCTCTAAGGAGTATGTACTGAAAGAGATCTTAGTAAAAGATCTAATGGCGATAGATATTTCTGACAGCTATTCAGGGTGTATGGACGATGACACATGGAGTTATTTGCAGGGAGATCAGAAGTAGTTTAGCACTTGGCATAGGCCAAAAGGAGGGTTTGTCAAACTAGAAATTATATCGTGCCTCCTATTGCTATGAATATATGTATATTAGCCTACGCCAAGCTGCTAACAAGCTGCTTATAAACTACATGTGAATAAACTCGCATTGCAAGGTCCTGACCTTAGAAACCATGTAAACTGTCATTTTGGGTCAAGCCGCCGTTTTAGGTTTTCTTGCTCTATAAAGTCACCATGTGAGCTAAAATGGTAGCCTATGTTATTCAGAACAGAACTCGATTGTCATGACCTCTGTACAGCTAATGTATAACTTGCCTTCAGGCCACTTGTTAGGGTCATGAGCTGAGACCTTGTCCTTCTGCTGACCTGTGTGCAATGGATTACCTGTATCACCGAAACTGATCTATAATTGAATGAGAACACCTGCTTAACTACATTGTATAAACTAAGTCCCGCATTGTAATGTTAGGCCTAGTGCATACATTATTACCATTTCTTCTTGTTAATGTATAAACCTAAGATGAACTAGATTTGACCTGGCAAGGGACCCTAGAGCAGTAACTTATTCATGGAATGGTTAACCTGCAGAAAGGCTGGAAAACAGGCTGGAGAAATGTATAAAAGCCTGACTGTTTCAATGAATATTTGCACTCACTGAGCATACCGAACCACGCCGGAGTTCGCTGTGTTGTACTGAGGGTCGATAGCTATCTGAATTTTGTTCTGTTCTTTTGTAACTGGATTCAGTATAAAATAAAGTGCTTTGTATGTTCCTTTGTAACCTGTGTTTGGTGTGTTTCCTTTTTGGTTACCCTGCCTCATATTATTTCCTTGTTTTCACAGGGAGACCGCTGCTTTGCCTACGAAAGACCCCACTAAGCCTGTGGGGCTTGGGGAGATTGTTGCTTCTTCTTCAAATTCCTCTTCACCATCAAGCAATCTTGCTTCTCCTTCCTCATTGTCTTTATTGCCTTCAGGAAACAACACTTTGCAGATCACACCATACCTGGAGTCTTAAGGTACGATCTGCGACCATGAAATCGAACTTACAGTACAGCATCGGCTGTGCCTACAAGAGACCATCGTTGAGCCAGTCCTTCGTCACTCTCCTGTAGAAAATAAATAAGAGGCGGGACAGGCAAAGTAACCTACAACCAACATTGGCCACGTGGTCAGGAGCCACCGACGGATGTACTAAAAAAGCCTAACAGAGAGGCTTCTTAACGGACTCTGAGAAACAATGCCCAATTTTAAAGCCACTCGTACAAAAATTAATGTTGGTCACTTCTCTGATGATGAATCTGCCCATCAAGGGTTATGGTCCCCAAGGACCAAATGTTTACTGGTCACTAGTCATCGTATTTTCATTTGGGTTTTGGTATCTAGAAAGTGTGCATCGCTTGATAATTTATTCCCGACTGCAAGTATCCCTACTGTGCCTTTGCTGTATGTGCATCTGTACACTCTTCCTCCGCGAGACCTCCAACACAGAGGAGGTCATCATAATAACACTCTTTCAATGATTATGAACGCTACCCATGCGATTCTAAACAAAACAAATTGCTGGGTGTGTTTGGATTTGCCACACAATGGGGAAAAGAGACTAGGCTGGTATATTTATCCTCCTTCTTTAACTACTGCTTGCTATGCCTCGGTCAGGGCACTATGTTTTGGCTGTTAAAATTACAGTTTTTCTGGGGACTTTGATGGGACAAATCTAAATGAATTTAAGAAACGAGTCTTAACACCTTTAGGATGTTTCCTCTTTGCAAATAGGAGCAAACTCAATGTTCCTTCTATTAGGCCTTCTGACAGATTTTCTAGTCCTTTTCAATCATTATTCACCTTCAAGATGGCTCCCCTAGGTAATAGGGATGCCGTGCCTCCTTCTTATACTATCAACCATAGTCCAGAAACTGTTTCATTTTGCGTACAGAGAGAGGGTTCCCGACCAATGGGTACATTTGAGGGATGCACAAATTTTGCAGTTATAACTACTTAGGATAGACTTCTGTATGTAGGAGATCCTGTTTACTTTGTTTGCGGCAATGATGCCTATCCATGTTTACCCAGAGATGGCAGGGTACTTGTTACTTGGGGATATTGTTGCCAGGAGTATATATTGACACCACCACCAAAGTCTCTAGAGCTCGTCCAAGGCGGGATAAGAATGATGATACTCCTTCACAAGTCTTGGGTGATGTTGCAACATCTTTTGTGCCATTCTGGGGACAGATAATGAATTCAGAGGATATCAGAAGACTAGCAAGGGTATTAGAGAAAACCATGAATAGGACCACTGATATTTTGTACAACATGACACTAGAGCCAAAGGCAATTAGATTAGTAGCCCTCAAAAATAGAATGGTGTTAGACATCATTTTAGCTGAGCGTGGTGGAGTAAGCAAAATAGTGGGATCCGCATGCTGTGTTTTTGTTCCTCATTCCTCCCCACCATATTTAAGGCAATTCAGAATTTGCATACCTTAAGCACTGAAGTAGATGTCCTAGAGGGAAATTTGAATCTAAGTATATGGTTCTGGGATTTGTTGCTATGTTGGGGTTGGAAAATGTTCACAGTCTTAATCGTGATCCTTGGTATTTTTCTGTTCTGCTGTTTTTGTATACAATGTCTGCCTGTCATATGTTCCATGATAGGAGGATGTTATGTACAAGTAATCGGTACACTAGAACCTAAGATACAAATGCCTAAAAAAGCAACCAATGCCTTAGTAATGCAGGAAATTGCTATCAAAGAGTTAATGGTGATTGATGTCTTAGAAACCAGTGACTCAGGGTGCATTAATAGCGATACATGGCCTTTGTACAGTTAAAATGTTTGAGTAATGCTCTTGGCTTAGGCCAAAAGGAGGGTTTTTCAAACTATATTTGCATAATACCATCTCATTATGAACATTGGTCTAGGTACATTCGCATTTGTACTGAAAACTGCGCTTAAACAGACCTGAAAAGAGTTGACTTCACCTCCATCTTAGAACCATCCGCCTTTTGATTCTAACTCCTGCTTTCTGTCCTAAAATGTTAAACTGTGTTTTTGGCTGGAACAGAGCAAAATGAACTTTGAACTATGTCAACATTGAGGCTGCTGAGAGCAGATTGTTTGTCTTGTGCTAAGAAACCTTGGAGCCAAATTTCACCTCAATTCAAGAGTTGTCCGCACCAATAGTTTCATGCTTATACAAACACTGGAACTGAATGTTGGACAACTAAAACTATGTGCCTTTGCAGAAACCCATTGAATGTATTTCTTGAAACTGGACTTACTTTAATCTGGAGAACCAACATGACCAGACAGAACAAAGTTGTAATCAATGTATTTTGTAGACTGGAAAACATCTGAAGTATTTAAAGACAATACTGTTGTATTTGTCATGTCAACTGGGCATGAACTCTTGTAAGATATTAACTTGGAGAAGGGCTGGATGATGTGGCTGGGACTGTGTATAAATAATGCATGCTTCGTGATGTCCAGCACTCTCTTCCCTCACTGTGTCTGCTGGTTTACACTATGAGGCACTTGAGAGACAGGTAGCTATCTGTAGTTTGATTAAAAAGTATACTTATAACTCTGAACTCGTGATTGGCGTATTTCATTTCGGTGGTACTAATCCTCGATATTTCCTTTGGTCTTTCAATCTCTGCTAGTGTCTGATGTATTTATCAACAGGCTTGTGGCCATCTCTCCTTTAGTCTGCTGTTGTCTGATATTTGTCATCAGCAGGCTTGTGGTAATCTTTCCTTCTCCCTGCTAGTGTCTGATATGTGCCATCAGCAGGCTTGAGGCCATCTCTCCCTCTCCCTGTCTGATCTCTGCTAGTGTTTTATAGTTATCATGAGCAGGCTTGTGGCCTTCTTTCCTTCTCCCCGTTTTATCTCTGCTAGTGCCTGATTTATATCACCAGCAGGCTTGTGGTCATCTCTGCTTATCCCTGTCCGATCTCTGCTAGTGCCTGATATTTATCACCAACAGGCTCGTGGCCATTTTGCCTTCTCCCGGTCCAATCTCTGCTAGTGCCTGATATATGTCATCAGCAGGCTTGTAGCCATCTCATCTTCTCCCTGTCCATTCTCTGTTAGTGTCTGATATATATCATCAGCAGGCTTGTGGCCTTCTCTCCTTCCCCCTGTCCGATCTGTGCTATTGTCTGATATATATCATCAACAGGCATGTTGCCATCTCTCTTTCACCCGGTCCGATCTCTGCTGGTGTCTGATGTATATCATCATCAGCAGGCTTGTGGCCACCTCTCCTTCTCCCTGCTAGTGTTTAATATATATCATAAGCAGACTGGTGGCCATGTCTATCTCGTACTGTCTGATCTCTGCTAGTGTTTGATATATATCATCAGCAGGCTTATGGTCATCTTGCCTTTTCCCTGTTAGTGTCTGATATATATTTCATCAACAATTTTGTGGCCTTCCCTCCTTCTTCCTGTCCGATCTCTGCTAGTTTTTGATACATATTATTAGCAGGCTTGTGGCCATCTCTGTTTTTCTGTGTCTGATATCTGCTAGTGTCTAATACATATCATCAGCAGGTGTGTGGCCATCCCTCCTTCTCCCCTCTAATGTCTGAGATAAATCATCACTCGGTTTGTAGCTGTCTCTCTTCTCCCTGTCCAATCTCTGCTGGTGCCTGATATATATCTTAAGCAGACTTGTGGCCATGTCGCCATCTTCCTGTCTGACCTCTCCCAGTGTTTGATGTATATCAACATTAGGCTAGCAGCCATCTCCCCTTCACCCTGCCCAACCTTGGCTAGTATTTAATATAATTCATCAGCAGGCTCATTGTCATCTCTCCTTCTCCCTGTCCGATCTCTGCTAGTGTCTTATACTTTTCGTCAGCAGGCTTCTTGCCATCTCTCCTGCTTCCTGTCTAATCTCTGCTAGTTTCTGATACATATTATCAGCAGGCGTGTGGCCATCTCTCCTTCTCTGTGTCTGATCTCTGCTAGTGCCTGAGGAAATTCACCAGCAGGCTTGTGGCCATCTTTCCTTCTCCCTGCCTGATCTCTGATAGTGTTTGCTAAATATGATCAGTAGGTTTGTGGCTATCCCTCTTCCCCCCTATCTAATCTCTGTTAGTGCCTGATGCAGGCTTGTGGCAATCTCTTTGTTCCTGTCCGATCTCTGCTAGAGTCTGCTATGTATCATCAGCAGGTTTGTGGTCATCTCTCCTTCTCCCTGTTACTTTCTGATATATATCAACAGCAGGGTTGTGGTCATCTCCCCTTTCTCCCTGTCCAATGTCTGCTAGTGTCTTATACTTTTCGTCAGCAGGCTTCTTGCCATCTCTCCTGCTTCCTGTCTAATCTCTGCTAGTTTCTGATACATATTATCAGCAGGCGTGTGGCCATCTCTCCTTCTCTGTGTCTGATCTCTGCTAGTGCCTGAGGAAATTCACCAGCAGGCTTGTGGCCATCTTTCCTTCTCCCTGCCTGATCTCTGATAGTGTTTGCTAAATATGATCAGTAGGTTTGTGGCTATCCCTCTTCCCCCCTATCTAATCTCTGTTAGTGCCTGATGCAGGCTTGTGGCAATCTCTTTGTTCCTGTCCGATCTCTGCTAGAGTCTGCTATGTATCATCAGCAGGTTTGTGGTCATCTCTCCTTCTCCCTGTTACTTTCTGATATATATCAACAGCAGGGTTGTTTCCATCTCGCATTCTCCTTGTCCAATCTCTGCTAGTGCCTGATGTATATCATCAGCAGCAGGATTGTGGCCACCTCTCTGTGTCTGATCTCTGCTAGTAGATGATGTCTATCATCAGCAGGCTTGTGGCCATCTCTCCTTCTTCCTGTCAGAGCTCTGATAGTGTCTGATATTTATCATCAGCAGTCTTGTGGTCATCTCTACTTCTACCTGCTAGTGTCTGATATTTATCATCAGCAGGCATTTGGGCATCTCTCCTTCTCCCTGTCCGATCTCTGCTAGTGTCTGATATATATCATCAGCAGTCTTGTGATCATCTCTCCTTCTCCCTGTCCGATATCTCCCACTGTTAGATACATATCATCTGCAGGCTTCTTGTCATCTCTCCTTCTCCCTTTCTGATCTCTGCTCTTGCAGCAATCTCGCCTTCTATCTGTCTGATCTCTGCTACTGTCTGATACATATCATCAGCAGGCTTGTGGCCATCTCTCCTTCTCCCTGATAGTGTCTGATATATATCATAAGCATACTTGGGGCATTGTCTCCTTCTCCCTGTCCGATCTCTGCTAGGGCCTCAGATAACATCAACAGGCATCTCTCTCTCTCTCTCTCTCTCTCTCCCCATCTCTCTCTCTCTCTCCCTCTCTCTCTCTGTCTCTGTCTCTCTCTCTGTCACTGTCTCTCTCTCTCTCTCTCTGTCTCTCTCTCTCGCTCTCTCTCCCCATCTCTCTCTCTCTCTCTCTCTCTCTCTCTGTCTCTCTCTGTCTCTCTCTCTCTCTCGTCATTGCCAGTCTCTGACATGAATTATCATTCTCTCTGTCTGCTCTCTGCCAATTCCTGCCTCAGAATCGAGCATTCCTCTCCTCTCTCTGCTTCAGGTCTGTAGCAATAGTGGTGGAGCCCTGGGCTCTTTAATAAGGCTCCTGATATCCACTGGTCGCCAATTGTTTTTTCCGTCCTTTGAATCAGTCTTTGGCCACTGTTCCACCTACATTATTGAAAGTTGCTGTGGATTTAAAGGGCCGCCATTATAAGGTCACTCTTAGTGTTTGTTTGTTTAATTTCTCATGATATTATATGATAGATTATTTATAAGGCACTTAATACCCAGAGGTATTATACTTACCTCTGGAACCTATCTATCTATCTATCTATCTATCTAGCTATACATCTAGGCATTTCTCCAGATTCAAATGAAATGAATCATATTTGAAAGAATAGATTTATTTCAATCAACTTGATTTGAACCAGTTTGAACCACATTAAAATAAGCAAATCACCCATATTAGGGCTGGATTTTAGCCTTCTCCCGAGTCAGCTTTATACTCTAATTTATACTTTAATTATTCAAATCATCGAGAGGGCTGCTTGCATGACCGCCCAGCCAGAATTTCAACTGCAATTCAAGTTGTTCACATACACAACAGTGCCTGTTGCCTGGAACGTTTGCCAGCTTTGTCTGTTTTTTTCATACCATTAAGTTTGATTACTTGTGCATTTCTGTCAATTATATTTAATATTGTTATTTTTGATGCTGTGCCTATTTTGGAATTCAAGTGGATACACCTGGAGTGCAAACAATAGATTTGTCTCAAACTAGTTTCCACTGATTAGGATCACAAGCAAGGCAAATTGAGTATTTGAAGCTCCTTCAACCCCCCCATTCCCCTCCAAAAAGAGTCAGCTGTGTAGAGGTGGTACTAACCCAAGACATCATTTCAATGATTAAAGTCAAGCACTTTGAGGCGCGCGCAGCCTTTGTTAGGACTCTGGGTGGAGGCAAAACAGCAGAGGCGTGAGGGTAGAAATCTCTGAATTTATTGATACATTGCACGATCACAACCGCTGTCTTATTCATCTTGAATAATCAGAAAAGGCTCCGTCTACAGTGTGACATGCACGACACCCAGGCAGTATAGCCACTCTTAACACAACCATCACGGGAATCCAAGAGACTGACGTCAGTGCTTCTGAAGAAGAAAGAGGACACCCCCCAAAAAGGATGGCCCCAATCTTCTTCTCCGCCAAGGCCGACTGCTCTTCAGTCTTTCTGATTCAAGCACAAAATTTAGGAAAAAGGTGACAAAGTGTTGTTCACAGACGCACCCTGGTGTCGCTACTGGAACTGTGGCATCACAGTTACTTCTGAACCTATAAAAACATATTTTTTTTTTAATTATACACCAACTTGTTCCTCAAAACGGCACATGACAATTTCACAAGAAGCTAGATTTTTTGTTTTTGTTTAACTGCCTTCAAAGTTATCTGGATTTTTAGTTCAGTTGGTACAAGACCAGAGTCCGCCTTGTGTGGCCATGATAGCCAATGGGAGAGCTTCAGGTGTCTCCTAGTCCTTGCCAGGATAGATGCGGAGAAGGAACCGCTGCTTCAGAGGATGAAAGGTGAACCCTCCGGAGTATGGTTCGGGAGACTTGAGTTGAGCATGGTGAGGCCATGTTGACATGAAAGGTGAACCCTCCGGAGTATGGTTCGGGAGACTTGAGTTGAGCATGGCGAGGCCATGTTGACATGAAAGGTGAACCCTCCGGAGTATGGTTCGGGAGACTTGAGTTGAGCATGGCGAGGCCATGTTGACATGAAAGGTCCACCCTCAGGAGTATGGTTCGGGAGACTTGAGTTGAGCATGGCGAGGCCATGTTGACATGAAAGGTGAACCCTCAGGAGTATGGGTCGGGAGACTTGAGTTGAGCATGGCGAGGCCATGTTGAGATGAAAGGTCCACCCTCAGCAGTATGGGTCGGGAGACTTGAGTTGAGCATGGCAAGGCCATGTTGACATGAAAGGTGAACCCTCAGGAGTATGGGTCGGGAGACTTGAGTTGAGCATGGCGAGGCCATGTTGAGATGAAAGGTCCACCCTCAGCAGTATGGGTCGGGAGACTTGAGTTGAGCATGGCAAGGCCATGTTGACATGAAAGGTCCACCCTCAGCAGTATGGGTCGGGAGACTTGAGTTGAGCATGGCGAGGCCATGTTGACTTCAGCCGTCCTCATGTTGTTGGAGCCAAGAGGTCAGTTCTAACTTGATAGAACACAGCTCAATCTAGAACCAAATAAAACCCTTCCCAGATCCTTCAACGTGATCAAAAAAAGGATTGCCAGTCTCTAATTTTGGAATCCTCAATACCGCAGATGTGTTTTGAAGAAATGTGGGCGCTCTGGGCTTCCCGCAGTGAAAGGACTCCTTAAGACAGCCTGCCCTTTCCTAAAAATAAAAAATAAAAATAAAATACTCAGCTAAACTCAGCGCCGTTTGTCACTCCTGAACAACAGAAGGGAAAGGTGACCGCACAGTGTCTTTCAGGAGGCAGCCATTTCATGTTGAAGGCCATGACAGGACCACCACTTGGACCTCTGGAAAGGTCTTTCTGTCATTCCAGATGCTGCCCCGCTGTTTAAAACCACTAGATGAGAAAGATCACTCTTTGAATGGCTTTGAGATTTGATGTGCTCTTAACATCAGAAAAGGCGCAGATTAGCAGACCATGGGAGGCTTAAATGCCACGGACAGAAAACTCATTACGGAATGGCGGCGATGCACTTAAGCCGTACGGTGGCCACCCTATTCAAGCCGGAGGCAGCGGGTCCGGGCTTTGCAGTTGCTTTCAGACAATCTTGGCAAATTACTGTTTTTTCAAGCACTCAGCGTTCACCAGAAGGCCATAAGTACAGGTGTCTACTATTTCTCGCTTTCCCTGTGCAGGTGACTTGGATTCGCTTGGTTTCCTCTTGTAAATGTTGTGAACCCGGCACCTAGCAATTTCCAAACATGTCCTGTTATTGATCACACCAGACTGGAAGGTCTTTTTCAGCAATGGTCAGAACAAATCAAATAAAACCCTTAAACCAATTGAAAAGTATATGAAATGGGCCAGCACTTGAGAACAATCTAAGAAAACATTGCAGCTACCCCTGGAGTGAGTGGGCAAACACACTTCATTCTGATAGGATGGTCTTCTTTGACTTCAAGGTCAACCAATCGTAAAAAGTGGTTTGGATTTGTGTGGCTTTGGTGATGTGTAACACTATGGAAGCACATCCTTGCCACTCCGTTGCCTTCAAGGAGCCACCAACACCAATGCTGTGTGTCCTGCAACCTTGTCCACTGGCCATATCCCAAAATGAAACAAAGCTCTTCAAGATGAGAAGGTTTGCCTACTAATAACTCTTACTTGAGTTGGAAGGCCGGAAGGGTGGCATGTCAATGAAAGGCCATGGGGGAGTGGTGTTTGGGAATAGGTCAGGATATTCAACTTTCTACCATGAGTTTGTCGCCGGTCTCCATATGTCTTAAGTTAGTATGTTGTAATTTCTTTTAGTCTGCCCCATGAGAGTAGAATGGCGCCCCTGAGCAAGATCAGTGCAGACAGCCACATGGACAACAATCGTCGGTGCAAGTTGAGCGCGGATGTTGGATCATGGAGAGCGAATGGCCGGGAGGATGCAGCGTAACTGTGCAGAACCAGAGCTCCTCCAATGAGGACGATATCCACACTGTTTATATATGACCTCTGCAGGTAAAGTCATTCAGACAATGGATATCTGGAACGCTAACAATTCTCTAAAGGTTATTTGGGAGTGAGTGTGACTGAGGGTGCCAAGCTGCGCCCATTGAAAGGAGAGTATCTTCAAATTGAATGTGGTGGTTCAGATGATGGCAAGGAGTGGCTGTTGGTGAGTTGGGGACAGGCATTGACCAGAGATATTGTTGGCAATGATAGTCATGGCAGATGGCAGGTACTGTCAAAGACTCTTACTGGTGGGGCTGAAAATTAGTGGACGAGCATTGTTGCCACAGGTGTTGTTGAGGGGTCTTCTAAATTGTATTCGTCTCTACTGGTGAAATTAAGGACAGGATTTGCATGGGTCTGTCTCGTGATGCAAAGGTGGGTATTGGTGGGTGGGTGAGTGGGTATAAAGAGAATCCTTTCACTTGAGCTTTGATACTAGTCAGGTGTGTTATTGTGGATTTACGTCACTGCACAGTACAGTGACATGAATCCACAAAAACACGCCCTTGTTTAAAAGATAATCATTTGTAACTGCCCTTCTTTGCAGGGTGGGTGGCAAACCTTAGTGCAATGTCCACAGTACACTACAGTGCTGTTATGGTGGGTGTTAACACCAATGCACAATCCCCCACTCCCGCTATCGCGAAAGGAGTGGACACATCTTCCAAAAAATAATGACTCGAATTGGGCTTATAATGCACATGGAGAACCGGTGCATCTTGGGAGCAATCGCGAACGTGTCTCAAGCCGCGCCCCTTTCACCAGGCATTTCAGTGACTTTACTGTACGAAGTGATCGTTCCAATTGAAACATATGCATTATTTGGAAGATTTTTAAATGGCCTTTTGAACAGGAGTGATGATTAGCCGATTATATTATTAAACGTAACACAAAATGACATGTTCCCATCAGAAGTGGTAATGGAGAGGAGGGAGCAGTGGCCTGGTGCTTCATTGCTGCAGATGCCTGCAGCTGGGGGATGACCCTGCTTGCCAGGTGCTGGTCTTAGGGTGAAGGTGAACGAGGAGAGAACAGGGGCAACGCGCAGGTCCTGGAAGCAGGACCACACAGAGGTTCGAATCCTGGATCTGTGCTTAGAAACCCAACTCAGGTATGGTGTTAGGCGCGTTATAAAACACAATTAAATAATAAAGCGAGGTGAAGGTGAGTGTATGTGTTGCACTGGTGCCCTGTGTAAGGCTGGAATGGAAATCCGCCAGTGGAGGAAACATCATTCTCATTTATGTAAGAAAAAAACATCTGGGGACATGCTGGGACTGAGGGACAGGAAGGGTCACAGGTGCGAGTGGCCAATGGGTGAAGAGCAGGGCCATGCTTTCTTTCCTAAGGTGCAGGAGAGGAGATAGGGGGCCCAATCTGATGCGTGCTTCTAGGGCATGTTATGTTGTATGGCATTTGTATAGCGCCTACTGCCATTGGTATGGCCTTGAAGTGCAGTGGGGGTGAACGCCCTTAGGAGGAGCATGGTCCCAGAGGTCAGAAGTCAAGCTTAGGGTTCTAGAAGGCATGTGTGCATTTTTTAGCCAGCACATATTTAGGTCGCGAGAGGCTATGTCCCAATATCACAAACACGTGTGCATTTGTTAGTCAGCCCGAGGTGAGTCGAGAGTGGCCAGGTTCATACTAGTGGCCCACAGAACTCGCAGGAGATGATGGATTCTGGACTGTCTGGTAGGAGGAGAGTCAAGGAGAATGGTTATGTTCACATCTGGACCGAACGTTTATCTGGGACTCAGCTGTAGTCTAGTGGAAGCAGTGATGTGTGTTGGGTGCGTGCAGTCGAGCAGTGTTTATTGCAGATGCATGGAGGCGAGTGGGCGTGCCCCAGGAGGGGTACAGCTATGAAGAAGGGCTGAGTCTTGCTTCGAGCTATGCCTTGCCTGGAGTCTCATGGCGCCTAACTGAGATTATTTCTGCTGATGTCTAGGGTCCACCTTGTCGAGTCATGGGGGCCCCGCATTCCCGTTAGGAGGGGGCAGTAGTTCACCCAGGGCCTGGGCGACAGATCTGACTTCTGCGGCAGAATGAGGTGCTGGGTTTCTCAAAGGTGAGGGAGATCTTGTACCAGCCGGTCTGTGTCGTCGTCACAGTGTGGATACTGGCCATGGGTGATGACGCTGAGGCTTATACTAATGTATAAGGGCAGAGGAGAGACGCCATCAGGGATTTCTCCACGTCACGCAGTTCTGGTTTGTGATTGCAACAGCATTCATGGAACATGTCAGTACCAGCCCCACGTGTACCCTGTGACACTGACAATCGAGTGACTCTACCCCAGCCCTACCTCCCTTAAAGAGTGAGAAGCCTGTCGAATAATGTCCATGTTATTTTTCAGGCGCAGCCCACCTGTGTCTATCCAAGGTCTCTTTAAAATGTGCATGCATCGTACACATGTTGAGAAGGTGGCCGCGTCGAGGGCCTTTGCTAATACTGTGTTCCAGGCATTTGCCAAATGCAGAGCTCTCCTGGGGCTTTCCTAGGCAGCGCCTTGCAGAACAGCTGCTCAAGCGAACACCTCAACTGCATGGCCTCTTCTCCGAAGCACAGCGGTGCGAAACGTGTGCCGGAACACATTTTAGCACATAGCTCAGAAGTTATCATATAGAATTGTTTATATACTCCTTCAGAAAATATATAATGATGCATTCTAATTTAATTATTTAATATCAATATAAGCATGTACTATTGCATCCTATATTTAATGGGGAGATTCTGTCTGCATTATTCAATTCAAGTGATATCTGGTTTTCCATAAAAAGGGATTGGATCATATTTTAAAGGGAGCCATGCTCATCCCGCACTTCCGGTGGGGCACGAAAGAGCACTTGCTTGCCGGTCCCTGCCTTTAAATGTTCTGGGAATGGCTCCACCCAGTCACCGCACGAGGCAGATGCGAACCCAGCCAGGATGAACCTCATTGGTCGCATGTTCTGTGGCCATTAGCATTGATTGGCGGTCTCACCAGACAAGTCAAAGGCTGATGGGAATAAAGCATCAGAGGGGCCCAGGTGTGAATGGGTTTGATGTATAAACATTTGCCTCAGACCATGTGATAGCCCTTATGCACCAGAGCTCAACAGGCACAGGACTAAACTGGTACCGCTCCAAAACTGCTACCATGCCCAAACTACTACAGCCCCCAAACCGCTACCATGCCCAAACTGCTACCATGCCAAAACTGCCACCGCACCAAAACTGCTACCATGCCCAAACTGCTACAGCGTCTAAACCGCTACCATGCCAAAACTGCTACAGCGCCCAAACGGCTACCATGCCAAAACTGCCACCGCACCAAAACTGCTACCTTGCCCAAACTACTACAAGGTCAAAACTGCTACCATGCCCAAACTACTACAAGGTCCAAACTGCTACCATGCCCAAACTGCTACAGGGTCAAAACTGCTACGATGCCCAAACTACTACAGGGTCCAAACTGCTGCCATACCCAAACTGCTACAGGGTCCAAACTGCTACCATGCCCAAACTACTGCAGGGTCCAAACTGCTACCATACCCAAACTGCTACAGGGTCCAAACTGCTACCATGCCAAAACTGCCACTGCACCAAAACTGCTACCATGCCCAAACTGCTACAGCGGCCAAACTGCTACCATGCCAAAACTACTACAGGGTCCAAACTGCTACCATACCCAAACTGCTACAGGGTCCAAACTGCTACCATGCCAAAACTACTGCAGCGCCCAAACCGCTACCATGCCCAAACTGCTACAGGGTCCAAACTGCAACTATGCCAAAACTGCTACAGCACCCAAACCGCTACCATGCCAAAACTGCCACTGCACCAAAACTGCTACCATGCCCAAACAGCTACAGGGTCCAAACTGCTACCACTCCCAAACTGCCACCGCACCAAAAATGCTACCATGCCCAAACTGCTACAGCGCCCAAACTGCTACCACGCCAATACTGCTACAAGGCCAAACCAGCTACCGTACCAAACCAGGATTATTTTCCATCATGTGCCTATTGGGGTTAAATGTGCATGTGGCATCAAAGTGCCCGTCGGCCAAGATGGACGCTCTAGAATGTGCCAAGAGTAATCAGGCCACAGACATTGAGCCCATCGCACCCCATAATGCATTACTTTCAGAATGTATACATGGAGGCACATGGGATAAAACCAGGCTTGCCCATCAGCTTTATTTCAAGACAACGGAAGCCTAATCGTTTTGTTTCATTGTTATGTTGTTGGTCTATAGTGTGCATTTGTTTGCACTGACTTGATGGCATTTGAGGCACAGACTTTTAAAGGATGTGACAACGTTGAGGGAAATGCTATTGGCCAGCCCGTTCCTAGGATCTCCTGATAGACAGCCTCTCAAGCAAATTAAGTTTATACACGTGTGTGAGCTAAACTGCTCCTCATTGTGCTATGGGACAGCTTGCTGCCAGCTGGCAGATCTGCTGAGAACGTCTCAAACACTAAGAGAATAAGGCAATCTGTACAGAGAGGAACAGGGTGGGTCAGGCATCTGCACTTTGACTTAGATTGCATTTCTGGAGCCGGTGTGGACCTCGAGCCAAAGCGGCAAGTGGTGCAGGAGTGTTCCCTCGCATGGACACGCTGGCTCATCCTGGTGGCTTGCTCCTGGGAGCTGCATTTAGGACAGCGAGGTGCAGAAGGATCACTCTGAGGAAATGCTCTGCTCATCAAGTGCCTGGAAATTAAGTCATTTAACTCAAGGACCCTCTGCTCACAAGTGCTTCCCAAACACACACAAATGGGATGGAAACACAGGCACCAGATGCAGAAAGGCGGCCTTGCCTCGCGGCATGGAGAGTGCGCCCCCGTGCCGCCGCGTGCTTCACAGTAAGTACACCCACATCAAGTCGCTGTCAAATATGACATAGTACCGTGTATCTCAAATGGACTGAACAGAGAATGTAGGTCAGTAAGGGAAGCGGTGGGGGAGCAGACAATCCAGGCCAAGTGTATTGGGATTGGTCAGCATTTTTCGTTGCCTAACACGTAATTTACTCATATGCTTCCAGTCAAGAGGAGTGAGAGGTGGCAAATTGCAGAAAGCGGATAGCACTTCATCTGAGTGTGGCTTGGCTGATTAACATAAAAAGTGCACCCCTCCCCAATCACTGCTCGGGGGAGGACCTGCACCATGTTGCGACTGACACTAGACCTTCAAGGCGCTATAAAAGAATAACATGAAAACAGTCAGAGCACCAACCATGCTTCAACTCCATCAGTGCTTAAAAAAGACCCCTCTTAGATGGCGAGGTCTCTCCATGGGGATTCGCAACGAGAAGACCTACATCACAAGCCTGACCTCGTGTGCCTTAGTAGCCCCCATCCTTTCTTTACATATAGAAAACTGAACGCTTCCTAGTTGACCTCTCTCTCGATGGAGGCTACCACCAGAGAGCCCTTCGTCTCCAGCCTCAGCACTTTATAAACCCAAGAGGGGTAGCCCCTGCCATTCCTATCTTCTCCTCTGCAACAGCTGCACATGTAATGCGGGGCTGAGCTCAGCTCAGCGCAAAGACTCATCAGATTGTTAAGCTAAACTCCCTTGTGCCTATTCCTGACATAACCTACACATCTAAAAAGATTCCAGAAATGTGCACACCCTAAAATGAATGCCTGTGAAACAGGGAGAGGATGCTCAGTGAGGCTGCGTGGAGATAGCTTAAGCACCGTCACCCTAGGGTGCTCAGTGAGGCTGCGTGGAACCCGCTTAAGCACTGTCACCCTGGGCTGCTCAGTGAGGCTGCGTGGAGATAGCTTAAGCACCGTCACCCTGGGGTGCTCAGTGAGGCTGCGTGGAACCCGCTTAAGCACCGTCAACCTCGGGTGCTCAGTGAGACTGCAAGGACCTCGCTTAAGCACCGTCACCCTGGGGTGCTCAGTGAGGCTGCGTGGAACCCGCTTAAGCACCGTCACCCTGGGGTGCTCAGTGAGGCTGCGTGGAGCTAGCTTAAGCACCGTCACCCTGGGGTGCTCAGTGAGACTGCAAGGACCTCTCTTAAGCACCGTCACCCTGGGGTGCTCAGTGAGGCTGCGTGCTGCTAGCTTAAGCACCGTCACCCTGGGCTGCTCAGTGAGGCTGCGTGGAGCTAGCTTAAGCACCGTCACCCTGGGGTGCTCAGTAAGGCTGCGTGGAACCCGCTTTAGCACCGTCACCCTCGGGTGCTCAGTGAGACTGCAAGGACCTCGCTTAAGCACCGTCACCCTGGGGTGCTCAGCGAGGCTGCAAGGAACTCGCTTAAGCAGGATTACCCTGGGGTGCTCAGTGAGGCTGCAAGGAACTCGCTTAAGCACCGTCACCCTGGGATGCTCAGTGAGGCTGCGTGGAACCCGCTTAAGCACCGTCACCCTCGGGTGCTCAGTGAGACTGCAAGGACCTCGCTTAAGCACCATCACCCTGGGGTGCTCAGTGAGGCTGCAAGGAACTCGCTTAAGCAGCATCACCCTGGGGTGCTCAATGAGGCTGCAAGGAACTCGCTTAAGCACCGTCACCCTGGGGTGCTCAGTGAGGCTGCGTGCAGCTAGCTTAAGCACCGTCACACTGGGGTGCTCAGTGAGGCTGCGTGGAGCTAGCTTAAGCACCGTCACCCTGGGGTGCTCAGTGAGACTGCAAGGACCTCGCTTAAGCACCGTCACCCTGGGGTGCTCAGCGAGGCTGCAAGGAACTCGCTTAAGCAGGATTACCCTGGGGTGCTCAGTGAGGCTGCAAGGAACTCGCTTAAGCACCGTCACCCTGGGATGCTCAGTGAGGCTGCGTGGAACCCGCTTAAGCACCGTCACCCTCGGGTGCTCAGTGAGACTGCAAGGACCTCGCTTAAGCACCATCACCCTGGGGTGCTCAGTGAGGCTGCAAGGAACTCGCTTAAGCAGCATCACCCTGGGGTGCTCAATGAGGCTGCAAGGAACTCGCTTAAGCACCGTCACCCTGGGGTGCTCAGTGAGGCTGCGTGCAGCTAGCTTAAGCACCGTCACACTGGGGTGCTCAGTGAGGCTGCGTGGAGCTAGCTTAAGCACCGTCACCCTGGGGTGCTCAGTGAGGCTGCAAGGAACTCACTTTAGCACCGTCACCCTGGGGTGCTCAGTGAGGCTGCAAGGAACTCGCTTAAGCACCGTCACCCTGGGGTGTTCAGTGAGGTTGCGTGGAGCTAGCTTAAGCACCGTCACCCTGGGGTGCTCAGTGAGGCTGCAAGTAACTCCCTCAAGCACCGTCACCCTGGGGTGCTCAGTGAGGCTGCGTGGAGCTAGCTTAAGCACCGTCACCTTGGGGTGCTCAGTGAGGCTGCGTGGAGCTAGCTTAAGCAACGTCACCCTGGGGTGCTCAGTGAGGCTGCAAGGAACTCGCTTAAGCACCGTCACCCTGGGGTGCTCAGTGAGGCTGCGTGGAGCTAGCTCAAGCACCGTCACCTTGGGGTGCTCAGTGAGGCTGCGTGGAGCTTGCTTAAGCAACCTCACCCTGGGGTGCTCAGTGAGGCTGCAAGGAACTCTCTTAAGCACCGTCACCCTGGGGTGCTCAGTGAGGCTGCAAGGAACTCGCTTAAGCACCGTCACCCTGGGGTACTCAGTGAGGCTGCGTGGAGCTAGCTTAAGCACCGTCACCCTGGGGTGCTCAGTGAGGCTGCAAGGAACTCGCTTAAGCACCGTCACCCTGGGGTGCTCAGTGAGGCTGCAAGGAACTCGCTTAAGCACCGTCACCCTGGGGTACTCAGTGAGGCTGCGTGGAGCTAGCTTAAGCACCGTCACCCTGGGGTGCTCAGTGAGGCTGCAAGGAACTCGCTTAAGCACCGTCACCCTGGGGTACTCAGTGAGGCTGCGTGGAGCTAGCTTAAGCACCGTCACCCTGGGGTGCTCAGTGAGGCTGCAAGGAACTCGCTTAAGCACCGTCACCCTGGGGTGCTCAGTGAGGCTGCAAGGTACTTGCTTAAGCACCGTCACCCTGGGGTGCTCAGTGAGGCTGCGTGGAACCCGCTTAAGCACCGTCACCCTGGGGTGCTCAGTGAGGCTGCAAGGAACTCTCTTAAGCACCGTCACCCTGGGGTGCTCAGTGAGGCTGCAAGGAACTTGCTTAAGCACCGTCACCCTTGGGTACTCAGTGAGGCTGCGTGGAGATAGCTTAAGCACCGTCACCCTGGGGTGCTCAGTGAGGCTGCAAGGAACTCGCTTAAGCACCGTCACCCTGGGGTGCTCAGTGAGGCTGCAAGGTACTCGCTTAAGCACTGTCACCCTGGGGTGCTCAGTGAGGCTGCAAGGAACTCGCTTAAGCACTGTCACCCTGGGGTGCTCAGTGAGGCTGCAAGGAACTCTCTTAAACACCGTCACCCTGGGGTACTCAGTGAGGCTGCGTGGAGCTAGCTTAAGCACCGTCACCCTGGGGTGCTCAGTGAGGCTGCGTGGAGCTTGCTTAAGCAACCTCACCCTGGGGTGCTCAGTGAGGCTGCAAGGAACTCTCTTAAACACCGTCACCCTGGGGTACTCAGTGAGGCTGCGTGGAGCTAGCTTAAGCACCGTCACCCTGGGGTGCTCAGTGAGGCTGCGTGGAGCTATCTTAAGCACCGTCACCCTGGGGTGCTCAGTGAGGCTGCAAGGTACTCGCTTAAGCACTGTCACCCTGGGATGACCTGGGTGTTTCCAGAAGACTTTCTGTTCTAATGCTTTTCTCATGACCCATCTCGTTCCAGATACCTTTCTAACACGCCAATGGAGTAATTTGCAGTGTGATCATTCTGAAGACTTGCAAATTGTATGGGCGGCGAGTGGATAATTTTCTGGCCATTAGGCTGCAACCAATCAGCTTTCTCCATCCATTCTGCAGAAGGTCTCGTTCAACGGGCCCGTCAATCATGATCATTTTTCATGGCTCTGCATTGATCGGCAAAACCCCATCAGATGTTCCAAAACATCCCTCTGGAGTCCGCATTGATCAGAGACGACACGCAAACCGCAAATGAGTGCCTCAGATCGATTTGCTAAAATCAATGGGCCCTTTGGCATGTACCCACTCATCTAGGGAGCACCCCAAGCCGCACACAGCCTTTTCCATTGATCAGCGTTTCCTTCACTTTTCAGATCATTCACAGTAGTGCTTGGAAGGCAGATGCACTGGCTCAGGCACTCATCATGAACCTGAGCCAATGATGAAGGATTAGTGGATCAATCTTCAGTGGATCCCAGTGATGGAACACCCGCCCCCTGTTTGGAGCATGGTCTAGATCAGGGATATTCAACCTGTGGCTCTCCAGATGTTTTGCACTACAATTCCCATGATCCCTCAACATTGACTTTATTGGATATGGCTGATGGGATTTGTATCCAAAACAGCTGGAACGCCAAAGGTTGAAAACCCTGGTCTAGACATAGGCTCTGCTTGGGGCATTCACGCGGGTTCACTGTAGAAACATGGGCCGCTCATCCCCTTTGTGGGATTTCATTGCAGGATCACTGCCAACTTTCCTCAATCTGTGGGCGAGCTGCTTTGGCATGATCCGTACACCTCAAATGTTCGGTGCACAGATAGCAAATGCCTCAGTTGCACGTGGGACTCAGCTACTGGTGCAGGGTCCGTCGCCACTGTTCACCCTATATTCCTGGACCGCTCAAGAGCATCCATCAAGTCAGCAAGAGTGTGCCAAGAATTCGACTAATGATGCTGGTGGCAAGAAAGGTTCAGGGTTGGGTGGGCATGGTTGCCACCGGTGACTCCCTCCCCCAAATCCTTAGTCAACAGAACATAGTGTTGGGGTTCTAGATGAGGGGCCATCATAGTTCCAAGAAAGACCTCAAAGATGCATAACTTCTTAAAAAACGTTTCTCAAGATGGAGTGCCGAGTCTAGTGGATCAAAGGGGTGTGATGTCATTAGGACTCTGAGCCAATACTCCAGCATTGCTGTCGCCCTCTGTCATTTGCCAATAGTTCCTATGTATTTATCTCTGGACCTGTTCCTTGGCACGGTCTGACTACTTTAATCAACATATTGAAAATTCTTTTAAAGGTAGTGCTCGTTGAATGAATGGCCCTTTATCATCTCTCTGAAACATGCCCAGGTGGTCAGAAAGTGAGTCAGACGTGGGCCGTCTACAGGTTTAGGGATGTAACGTCCACGTTCTTTGCTGGGGCCTCTTCCACTTTCCAACATGGAGGCTGGAGCGCTACCCATCCCCAGATCTCTGCCATTGGCATATGTGGGGGTGAATTAGCGTTTCTGCCACTCTAAGGCTGGCCCGGCGCCTCGTCTTTGTGAGGGAAAAGAAGAGTGTTTAGTGATATCCAAGATCCGGCCAGAAGGTATTGATCACAGCAGTACTTTGATGGAAGGAGATCAGCTGACCATGAATGGTGGGCTGAGATGCACGGCAGATGGTCACACCATCCTTCGCCCTTTTGCGGCTCATTGAGCTGCGTACCATGCTCATGAACACATGTCGGCGTGGTAGGTCAGATCATCATGCCAATGCGTGTACGGTTTATGAGCTTGCCCGAGGTCACAGATGCAACAGTGAGGAGAACTTTTCTCACCTCACTTGCTGCAAATGCTGCTTATCAACTAAGAGGTATATTGGAGATACAGGAGAGCAAGGAGTAACTGTGCATTGAAGACAACATCTACTCGCCTGCTTCGCTGACTTAGGAGATGTCCAGCCGCTTTGGGAGATCGCCCAACCCACCAGTAAGTATTGATTCCATGCTTTAGGAACATGTGCAGATTCAAGAAAGGGGACATGTGTAGACACTTACGCAAATATGTCTCTTTGTGAACCACGACAGAAAACAAACCCAATGCATTTTCCAACCCACGTCACAATCACCCACAGTGCACCGAGTACACACACACGTGGTGCTCAACACAAGGAAAGGGGAGGTGGGAGACAGCTACTTTCATACATGACAAGGTTTCATGGGGCAGTATTTCTTGTGTGCAATGCAGGCCCCATGTGAGTTCGTTTCTCAGGACAATTGACATAATCCTGCCAAGTTGGGTATCCAGGCAGGATTTCTGTTGGCTAGTTATGAGTAAAGAAAAGAGAATGCATAAGAGTGTCAGCACATATCTTCCTCATAATGCAGTCATGTTGCTTTCTCTCAAGCAAGTGCTTGCAGTCTATTGTGTTCTCAAAGTACACACACACATTTATGGTCACCTTGCATGTTACCATCTAAAACTATGACGAGAGACGCCGGGTGCACTTGTGGCCCAGTATTGCTTGCTGCACGTGCTTGCCAGCCCCTTGCCAGCCCTTGCTGCATGTGCTTGCCAGCTCTTGCTGCTCCTGAAATACAGTCAACACCTGGCGCAGCTAAACATAGAGGCCTGCTGGTCCTGTGGTCCAATGATGCTGCATGGACAACGGGTGGCGGATCAGGTGGCGGGGGAGGGGCCTTGATGGTGCATGCAGAAAGCACAGTAGAGTAGATGGGTACTGAGGTGGGGGATTAACTATGACACAAACATGGGGCAGAGGTAAGTGGAGGCAAAGTTGTTTGAAAATGGTTGACAAGAAGTTGAAAACAGCTAGGCGGAGCCATCCGTGGAGGTGTGGTAATGCAGGCAGGCCGTCTCCTTGCAGTCTTGTCCAACCATCTCCAGGCCATTGTAACTTCCACCCAACACATGTCTTCCTTGGTGTTAACCCATCATCGCCATTGTCCTTCTTTGGGTGGGTCCAATTTGTTTTTTCGGGAGGGTCTGATGGAGTGACTACAATATTTATTGTGTGGGTCAGTTGGATGTTGGGTTTCACGGTGCATAAACCAGGACTCTACTGTAGGTGTTTCCTTCCCACATCCTGACGCAGACACACACACACAAGGTCGAACTAAGCCCTACACAATCTGACACTTGCTGAAGGGTCACACGGTCCAGTGTTCATGGGAGAAAGTCTTACCCCCGAAGAAGCAGTAGCTAGAAGGTTCTGTGCGCTCCTTGTGTTTTGGGTCATCAACAGCTCAAGGCAGATCTTTGAGTGCTCTGTGTGGTGAGGGAAGAGGACACACCTACTGCAAAATGCGGATGCCGCAGGTGGACGGGGGATGCTGAGATGGGGGAGGGAGGAACAGAAAGAGGGAATATTTCGGAGGCGCCCACGGTTACCCCACATGTTTCAGACCACAATCGTTCAAGCTGAGAAACAGGATTTCCCACAGTTTGTAGAGAGTAAAGTCCGTGCTGTGGTGACGCCAGGGGGCGCTCCCTGGATGCTGTGCTTTTCTCATCAAAACTTGACAAGGCAGGAGAGGAAGAGGCTGCCCCAAAACCAGAGTCCAGTCATAGCCCGTGACGCAGAGTTGCTCATGTCGTGCACCGCTCCGGGGCCTGTGAAAGAAGAGACAGACAATTATGTCCACATTGGAAAATCAGACACTGTAGATGCGCCTCGTGCCAATACATAGTCAATTATTAGTGGCAAACCCCTACATTTCACACACTATGATGAGGAGCGCACAACACTGTAGTGTTGCATCAAGTCTCGCCCGCTCCGTGAGACCCACGAGGAACAGAGGATGGTTAAGATGGCCGCCGCCGTGGTAGCCCCAGTAACCAGGGATCAACAGAGCCCTGATTGGGCCCTGCAGCCTGTCCGGCCCTCCCCTCCTGCTTTAAATGGATGTTGGATGAACATCTAGCGAAGCTGAGTAAGAACTTCTGCCAAGAACTGGATCAGAACCCGAACCCTCTGATCAGAAGACTCACTGCCACCACTGCAAACCCCTTCGACCGCTACCCGCGGCCCATCACTGCGAAGACCCAGTGAAACCAGCCCTACTGTGACAAGACCACACAGACCAAGAAGAATACAAACCCACGACTACACACTCAACCCGAGAAGATGGAGTAATGAGGCTCAAGCCTCGGTATCCAAAAAATCACCGCTGATGGATAAAAATCTATCAGCAAGAAGAAGAACAAGCGCCGGCAGGCGAAGCCATGCAGCGAAGGCCTGGAGCAAAGGCTGAGCTCGCTCTCTGCAGCTCGGAGCTGCCATTTACAGAAAGCCAATCCAGTCTGAAAGGTAAGGGTCTCAATGCCTCCCTTAAATGCTCCAACCCCAGCGCCCTCATACACAGCGTTTCTCGACGTAATGAGTTTCTTTTTCTGCGTACCAAGATTCAAGCCCTATTCACATACCAGCCCAGCGTCGCCGTTTGGAACGCCCACATCTACACAAGATATGTGCCACGCCGCACTGCACACCGACGCCCCAACCTGCATGTGGGCAGGTTCATATCTTGCTTACGCCAGGCCACCGGATGCAACCCTGTTGCCATCCAAGGAGCGCGCCCCCACACGAGTAGTCCTGCTCCATTAGAAGCTTTGATAACTCTACTACCCATACCATCTGAGCCCCCCAATCTATAATGCTATAGTGTCTCCTCAGGCCAGGGGTTCGAGAGCTACCATTGCCCTGTCTCATGAAAAATCACTACGACGCACGCAATCTAGCCACAGACTCTCAAGGTTCTACACACGCTGCAAATGCCCCAGATGCCATACCGGATCCTGATGCCCTTGGTGCCCCTGGTGCCCCTGATGTTTTGCTGTGCACTGGTGCCCCTGATCTTTTGCTGTGCACTGATGCCCATGGTGATGTGTTGGGCCCTGATGCCCCTGGTGCCCCGGATGTTTTGCTGTGCACTGATGCCCATGGTGATGTGTTGGGCAATGATGCACCTGGTGCCCCTGATGTTTTGCTGTGCACTGATGCCCCTGGTACCCCTGATGTTTTGCTGTGCACTGATGCCCCTGGTGCCCCTGATGTTTTGCTGCGCCCCGATGCCCCTGATGTTTTGCTGTGCACTGATGCCCCTGATGCCCCTGATGTTTTGCTGTGCACTGATGCCCCTGATGTTTTGCTGTGCACTGATGCCCCTGGTGCCCCTGATGTTTTGCTGTGCACTGATGCCCCTGGTGCCCCTGATGTTTTGCTGTGCACTGATGCCCCTGATGTTTTGCTGTGCACTGATGCCCCTGATGATGTGTTGGGCCTTGAAGCCCCTGATGCCAATGTTACCACACTGCCCTCTAGCCTCCCCCCGACTAGCCACAACTGCGCCTTAGTGAATGCACAATCTATCCCTGCGCACACACTTGATGTGCATGACCTTATCACTAGGGATAAGCTTGACCTGCTCTTTCTCTTTGAGCCTTGGCTACAAGACACCTCCGGACCTGCCCTTTCACTGGCCGTCCCTGGCGGCTACACCATCTATAGACAGGATCGGGTAAGCCAAAGGGGGTAGGTGTGGCCATTATAGCCAAGGACACTCTTGACACCAGAAGAACTCAGGCCGAAATAGGACTCAACTCAGAATACCTACCCATCAAACTCAAAATCTCACCTAACTCTACCATTGCATTCCATCTTGTGTATCACCCCCCAGGACCCTCAAACGACTTCCAAGAAGCCCTCATCCACTCGGTCTTAAACAACCTGAAAAAAACCACCAAAGTAGTATTGTTGGGTGACCTGAACTTAGGGCTTAACGACACCAATGACCACCAGCACCTGCTCCTTACAAAAGGCGCTAGCTACACTTGGATTTGCTCAAGCCATCACCAAGCCCACACACATCAATGTTCGTACCTTTGATTGGGTGACACAGCATAACTGCCCCATTCTCCACCCTACCATCTCTCCCATCCCTTGGTCAACCATATCTGTATCAACTTTCATATCGACACCTCCTCAGGACCTGCTAAACCTACCATCCTTCTCCCTGCCGGGCTTTCAAGGAGTTTCAAAAAGTTAACCAGATACTCTCCTACCTCACCTGGGTATCACAGCTATGCAACCACCATTCCCCAATGATCCTGTCCTCTTAGCCAACACATTTAGCCAAGTCATAACTGCAGCTATAGATGCCATCGCCCCCCTCACTGCAAAAAAAGCAACAAAAAAAAGCATTCCAATGACTGGTTCTCCCAAGAACTCTCCGATCTCCGCACAAAAAAGAGGGTGTTCCTGGCCACATGGAAAAAGTGCCCTACCAACTCCAACACAATGGCCTTTACGTCCATCGCTAGAGAATATAAAGCAGCTATCACACATGCTAAGGTGGAATCCTACAACACGAGGATAAGAAACGCTAACTCAGGTACTAAGGAAATCTTTGCTATATTCAGGGAACTCGAGTCGCCTTCTGCTCCCCCATCCACCCTCACCAAGGACGAGACTTGGTGCACCCAAATTCAAGCAGCTATGCTACACAAACTAGATACCCTACACACTCAAATCCTAGCCCACCAAAACGCTCTATCTACTCTACTAGCTCACGCAGCGGCACCACCTACCTGTGACGCACCTATTCAGGTACCTCAATTTGAATTCTCGGACATGAGTGAATCTGAAGTCATTGCCCTCATAAAATCCATTAAGCCCTCCAATTGCAAGGGCACCACATGCCCTGCCCACATCATTAAAGACTGTGCACCAGCCCCGGCCCCCATCATCACTGCCTTCATCAACTCGTCATTCCAATCGTTGCATGTACCAACTTCACTTAAAGAAGATTGGGTCCGACCACTCCTAAAAAAAAAACCTCTCTCGACCCTTCAATCCCAGGGAACTACAGACCTATTACAATGGTCCATTTCCTGCTAACGATTTTGAGGCAAGGCAGCCTACCTTCAGGTTCAAATATTTATTGAGGATAACCACCTTCTTAGACTACACCAGTCGGTTTTTGCCCTCGTCATGGCACTGAGACGGCACTAATTGATCTAAAAAATCAAATAGATGACCTAAGAGACATGGGCAAACCGGCACTCCTCCTGCTCCTAGACCTCTCTGCGGCTTGTGATCTGGTAGAGCATAAAATACTATGCCACCATCTCTCCGCCTCAGCCTACTTTTCGACTAAAGCATGTCATTGGATAACCTCATTGCTTCAGGAGAGAGTAATGAAGGTCTTCTCGGACACCGCTTATGCCACACCCAGCCCTATCAAATGTGGAGTCCCACAGGGCTCTTGCATAGCCCCTACACTATATAACCTCTTCACAAGACCTCTGTTCAGGATACTTGACTCTTTGGGCATCTCATATACCAATTATGCAGATGACACCAAGGTACTCATCCCTCTATTGGGTGATTATCCTGCTGACCTGAACACCCTGAACTTGTTCTACTCCACCATTCAACCCTGGATGGCAGATAATTGGCTGTGCCTAAATAGTGAAAAAAATGAACTCTTACTGGTCGGGTCTCCCTCCACACTGGGCAAACTTGACAAAAAGTACCACTCCTTCACCATTGATAACATCCCCATCACAGTCTCTTAAACGATCAAGACACTGGGCGTGTACCTCAAACCCAGCCTCAGCATGGTCAGGCAGGTCAATGCGATCGCCTCCTCTGCAGCATACCACTGCAAACGTATCAATGCCGTTAGGCCTTTCTTATCCCAACATAACTGCATCACCATAGCCAGAGCCATCATCGGATCCAGACTGGACTATTGCAATGCCCTATTCATCGGAACCTCTAAAAAAAACCTGGCCAAACTCCAGATTGCCCAGAATAATAACTTAAGGGCCGCCACAGGCATCTCGTGTAAGAAACACATCTCTGGGGTCAGGATTCAGGTACACTGGCACCCCATCAAGGAAAGGGTGGTTTTCAAAACCTTGGCCCTAACACTTAAATGTCTTCATGATCAGGCTCCTTTGTATCTAGCACAAAGGATCACCAAACAAACAGGTTCCTGACCCTTGAGGTCAGCCTATGCCAACCGCATCACGGTTCCTCACATGCGCAGAGTGCGTGCAGGAGGCACCAGCTTCCATACAATGGGTGCAACCTTGTGGAACAACCTCCCAGCTCAGATTAGATCCATCGACTCTCACACAGCCTTCCGCATGGCCCTAAAAATCAGGCTCTTTATCTAAAGAGCATATCCCCATGAGCTCTGTACTGCATATGTCACTATGTATAAGAAACTTTTCTGTACTGCATTTGTTACATTGTATAAGAAAAGAATCCTGTAACCAACTGCAACGTATCAAACTGTGAACAACTGTAACCCAACAAAACGTATCTAAGCATACCTTCTTGGGCCGCTTATTGTAACCCTCAAGCAAGCCTCCTTAAGTTTCCTTAAAGCACCTCGTTGCCTGTGGGCTGTAGTGCGCTCTACAAATACAAAATAAAATAAAATGACATATCCATCGAAAGTATGTGACCTGTGTGACCACAGACAGAGTGGGCACGTCTAACATAGAACCGGACTAAAAGACAGCCAACATCAACGGCCCACCCCAAGGACACGAGGCAGGAGGCAGCACTGAAGACTACAGCCATCTACAGCTTGACACATGGTACTGCCCTGGCACCAGCCAGGCAGGTGAATCAAATGC
Source organism: Ambystoma mexicanum (assembly GCF_040938575.1). Classification (NCBI taxonomy): domain Eukaryota; kingdom Metazoa; phylum Chordata; class Amphibia; order Caudata; family Ambystomatidae; genus Ambystoma; species Ambystoma mexicanum. The sequence goes on along the minus strand of NC_090931.1, from coordinate 44,524,593 downwards.
CCACTTGGACCAAGAACTCTGACATGCAGCCTAAGTGCAGACTTGCAGAATACAATGGATATAAAGTGCTTCCAGCAAAATGGGTTCAAATGCAGCAGACACACACACGATCCATTGTCCGTTCAAGTACCCAATACCATACTTATGAACTATTCTGGGAACTTCTAGAGATTAAAAACCCTCCTCTGTTCAAGAATAGAGCTGGACAAAATTGCGAAATTCTGTTCCGCCTGCTGCAGAAGCGAAATCTAAAAGATTTCGGTCCGTTTTGGGGAAATCTGCCGCTCCACCATCCCAGCGTATCGGAAAGAGTGGGGCAAAGTTGTTTAGTGCCGTCATGCCACCCGAATCGAACCACGCAACGTTTCTTGTGTCGCTGCACGAAGCTAGCTAGAATCGAAAAGAGCAGAATTCAGTTTCTCATGCTGCTGTGCAAAAAAGGGTAATGAAGTTTATTGTCCGCTGCGTGACCTAGTACAAATCGAACAAAAACGTGCACCGTTTCTAACACTGCTGTGCTAACTTAACACGGTTCGAAAAACAAATGCAAAGTTTCCTGTGCCGCTGTGCGAACCCTCTACGAATCGAATAAAAAAGCTGGAATGTTTCTAGACCAAACAACATCCGGAAATGTGTGCAAACAGCAACACTATCTGTGCCCACTCTCTAGACCCTGACACTAGCTCATCTCACAAATTCAATACATATTTCAGGGTGCTAACGCTCCATTGATTACTGACCACCATATGGGTGTCAGTTACCCTTGACCCACAGATTCTCTCATGATAGGAGCTGCAACAACCGATTAACACTAGCCACACGTCACTCTTGTTCGACTGACCATCCTCTGAAGGCTTGACCGCTACCGCAACCCATCTACTCACCTTCCATGGGCCACCAAGGGAAACTACAACCAACTCTGAACAAGTCTGAAACATTGCAGCCAGTTCTTAATGCAGAAGGTGACAACAAGCCTGCCTTCAGGCGGCAGCAAAAGCTACTGCTTGGAAGAAGCACATAGTCAACTAAGATCTGCACCCCACATGTGCCCCCTCCCCCACAACTATAAAACAAGGCCCCAAAGCCAAACCTGCAAGACCCTAACTGTTACCGTGCTGTAGGCAAGGATTCTGCATACATCTTATAATGAAAAATGTAGTGTTTTAAAAAACACATTTTTTTATTTTATTGAAATTAGTTTATTACAAACTTTTTTCATTTCTCTTTTAGATTCGCTTCATCAAACATTATTAAACATAAACATACAATATGTATTTATATATAATTCGTTATGCAATCAGCAGAGTATTAATGCAGTTTTATGATGTTAAGTTAAAGGGATAGAAGGGTTATTTAGTATCAGTAAAAGGAAACTGAAGACATGTTAAGTAAGCCTACATGGCATTCGTGTTCTTCAGGCGTCGGACTATGATGGTACAATGACAGCTGAGTGTCCCGGTTCTACCACCGGCTGGCAGTAGCAGTTCAATGCATAACAAGAGACAGGCTCTCCTTGCCAAGTCCCCTGTTACGACTCCCGCGCTGCCCCTTGGGGGCTTAGCCACCCCGCTAGGGAAGCCCGGACCTCTCTGGCAGCTCCTTTCACAGCCTCACTTCACCCATAGATATGGAGCCTGCGGAACAATCAGAGGAGAGGCCCTCAAAGCAGTTTCATCCCACGAACCTTTGAAAAACAAACATTGACAATGCCAACAGTTTGGGTTTTGTGTAGGCATGGGAACGGAATTTGCAAGGCACTGCCATAGTGGTACTAACTGGCTGTTAATGGCAGCAGTTGCACAATGGTGCACGTACCTGGGTATCTAAAAGCAATGCCTGGCAAGGCCTAAAACGTATACACAACTGACCCAAAAAATAACTGTTGGCTTTGCCAATGTTTTTTTTAGCAGGACTTCAGTGAGGAACTGGGATAGTCGTTATGAATGGAGAGGGTGTGGGAGGGTGGGGGGGCTGGTTAAGAAACCTTTATTACACCAGCAGTGGATTTACAACTCCAATGAAGTAATTAAGTCTGACCAGACTGCTTTGAAAAAACACTGTCAGGCACTTTGAGTGCAAACATTGATCGTAAGGCTTGATTCAAGCGTGCTCAAAGAGTTCCTATTAGAGGACCTTTTGGGCAAGAAGGGTCAGACACTGGGTGGAAATGGCCATACACGCTGTGTGTTTCACTGCTCGTGCCATTTCTCCCAATGTGTTCAATAGTGTTGGCTTATAGTGCCACCTCACAGGCAAAACTAAACATGGCACCCCAGTAACGCATAATGACTGGGGGCCTCACTGGGAAGTATAACAACACGTTGGGCTGCCGAGGAGGATGACGTCCTCACAAACTCTGTGGCCAGTTCTCACTTGGACTGGCTCTCGTGCTCCAGCGCAAGCTTTAATCAAAGGATCGTGTCGGGCTTACACCAGGAGGCCCTCTGTACATGCCCACTCTGGTACAGGACACACCTCCCACCCGCTGTAGTCGCCAAGGCAGATGAAACCTAAAGAGTGTGTTGGTGGGTGTGAGCCATTAGAACTATAAGGACGGATAAGGAGCTTGGGAGACTGAACTTACTCAATGGAGGGTGAAATCCGGAAAAAGTGTCTAAGTTGAAAGTTACGGTGGTAACCGGGCTTTCGGTGGTGGGTCTTTCCTGCTGGACGCTGGAAAGTGTGAAACTGGTTCCACGTGACCATTAACAGGATGAGACGTTCACTAAGTCCTCCACATGGAGAGGACGCCACAGCTCGAGGGTACTGACTGCGTGCCCCTGCTCCTCTGGAGCTCCTGTCTGTGGCACTAATTGGTCAAATTCTTGAAAGAAAGTGACCTTGGCTAAGGCGTGGTTGGGCACCTCCATTGTTGTCATTATCTTGGGGGTGGCCTCATTCCCACAGAGGGTTTTGGCACCAGTCTTCTTGGTCTCCAGTGGAATCTGCCCCCTCTCTGGTCCACGCCCGATATCCCCTCTGTTAAAAGACGTCCTGGTCCTCCTCCCTGGACGGAACCACCTCACACTCTGCACACATTCAGATCAAGGCAAGTGTTGCGGCCGCATTCCCAACAATGCCCCCGGGGTCATCTCAATGCACACGGCTGGCGAGGAAGGCATTTCGAAGCCTGGCATGGACGCCCACCTCTCGCCTGGTCACTGACTCCTGATAAACAAAGCAATACGCATCCGTCGTGAGTAGGCCATGCGCCAGTTCAAACTTAGAGCGCACGTGGGGTAAGTCTACAGAGGAAAGGCCCCAGTGAACGCAGGGGGCACGGGGTGCAGAGGTGGGGTGCAGGACTCTGGAGTCTGAACAGTGGACATAGTGTCTGACCTCCTAGATTCTGGGAGGCAACCCTCAAGACACCCGAGCTTCTGGCATAAAGCGGGGCTTCCCCCCAGCCTCCTTCTCACGGTAATAATGCCCCCCTCCAGCAGCAGTGGTCCTATACAGCCCCCCCACCCACAATCATAAAGAAGCCCGATTAAAAATAAGTAGCAGGCGAGGCCCCCTGTGGCTGATGTCTGCATTGCAGCATTTGCAGAAGAAGGTCTGGCACAAACCTACGCCTCGTGTCACCAGCCTGGAATGGACGTGTGTGCGTGCGCGAGTCTGTGTGCGTGCGTGTGCGTGCGCGTGTGTGTTCACTACTTTATGCATCAATTCAGCATTCCATAACATTCCACAGGAATGCCCATAGCACGGAACAGTTTACCCGAGGCTGTGTTGGCAAAGGTTGACTTTGCATTCTCATGTGTGTGTCTGTGTGTGTTGAGTGCCTACTTTATGTACATGTGGATGTGTGATAACTATGCGCAAGGAGGGGGTGAGCCAGACTTAGTGTAAGAAACTAGAGGGGGGTGGGGGGGCGTGATAACAAATGGAGAGGAAGCGAGGCGGGAGTAGATGAAGGACCACGATGTGCAGGGAACAGAGGGGATAAGAGAGAGGAGCATTCAACTAAAACAGTGTGAAAGGAACAGGCACACACCAGACCTAGCTGGTGCGAGTAGAGGACGTGTGGAGTACGAGCACAGGATTGAGGTTAGAAGCCTGTGATGGAAATGTCAGAGAGAGAAAAAACTGAATGTCATTTTCCCGAAAATAACCGTCAGTCTTTTCTCACCCCACCCCAATCCCCTACTTACCTTGCCGTGTCACACTTCGCTGTGTGCCGCCGACTCGCTGTGTCCCTGCAACGCCTGTTCCCTTTCACTTCCGTGATCAGGAAACCACGCTGCAGGGTCCTTTCCTTTCCTTTGTATTGTATTTATTATTTTATATTGTTTTTTCTTTTTGGGTTCATCTGTGGGGGACTCTCCTGCCACTCCCCCTCACAATATAGTAAACAAGGGTATGGGGGATACCCCCGCAGCCCTTACCACCAAATGGGGGATTTGGTCAAACTTTTCGGCCGTTCGGAAATTTCAAACTGCCGAAATTTGACCAAAACTCCCATTCAGGCTTTTTGGACGTTTCCATGAGCACATGGGGAAAGAACAGCGAGTGAAGGGGGGAGTCTAATGACAGGACAAATCCCCATAGCACAAGTCCTTTCCAATGCATTGAAGGATTGGGGAACAGAGATATGCCCCCCAAAAGAGAGAAGATATAAGAACCGAAACACAGATAATGGACTCTTCTAAGTGACCCCAGCTCTGGTGGAAGCTGTATGACTTGGCCGTGTACCCCTTGAGTGGTGGAGGGTATAATCAGTGCAAGGATTACATTTAAAACCCTCTGCATTGTCCACAAGGCTTTCTGGGGCCTGGGTCCAATATACCTTCAACTATCCCTCCGTAAATACCTCCCCTATCGAGCCCTTCGCTCCTCTACTTCTAACTCCCTCAGGGTTAAAACGAGCTGGGGGTAGATCCCTGTCTTCAGCTGGTGCCTCCCTTTGGAACAGCCTCCCGGCCACCTTGAAACAAGAGGAAAAACATCTTTGGTTCCGGAAACTTCTCAAGACCTTCCTCTTTGCCTCTGCCTTTGCCCCCCTTCTACCCTGTTGATCTGTTTCTTCTCATGGCATTGTGCACCTGGCCACCCTCTGTTCTTTCGGGCCCAGGTATCTGCTCACCCTGCCACCCTCCTGCACTGCCTCCAGGCCACCATCTGCATTAGGGTTCTGTATCTGTATCCATACAGTCCCCCTCCCACGTTTCATCTGCACTTGTCAAATATACCTTTCTGGCTAACTATCACCTGCCACTTGCTGGCTGCATTACCATGGTTTAAAGGCCTTATTTATTATTTATTCTATTTAATATTTATTTATTTATGTTTTCTCTCCTCTGCTTCACACTTTCCACTCCTCCCGCCCCCCTCCTTGCACTTTTCCCCCATTTTCCTTTCCCATGCACTTGCGCTTTCTCAAATGTCACTGGGCCTAGTAAGATCGCTGTTTTTTCAGTTTTTTTCTCTCCCTTGTTCCCCTCCCTTTTTGCCTGGTCGCACTCTGAAACACTTGTGTACTAGCGCGCTATAAATAAAATATCATTTCATTTCATGTGAAGGTGTGTTTTGGTGGCAGCATGTGCATTTCTATCTGCTTGATATTTGTGTTTGCGTGTTAAGACTATTTTTGCATTGTGACAAAGCCCCCTGCCTGTGTCCTCGAGAAGGGGATTGGGTGGTAAAGGGAGCAATGACCCACCACCTGCAGGGCGTACATGGGCACAAAGAAGGCACATGGGATCCTCCGTACCCCTCCCCCATTTCTTAGTATTGAACAGACTTTCACTGGATCTTGGCAGACTTTGGGAGACACCCATAGGGCAGATATATGTGTGAGCCATGGTAGCCTTCTGAAACGTGCTAAGCCTTTGCGGCAACGCACTGGGGTAAGGCTGTATGGGTGCCTTGCTGTAGCTGTTAGACATGGTGAAGGCTTGTCGGCAGTGTCCTGGCAAAAGCACCTGGTGCCGCAACAGTGCAGGGAATCCTGAGTGGGTAGTGCTTCCTGTGCATTTGTATGGACACACAATTGAAACTGGCCTGGAATATTCTTGTTCTGCGTTGCCAGATACCAAAATAGAACAGGATAAATTAGCTACTGAGCTTTAAAAAAAACCCTGCACCAATCCCATGACCACACCGAATGGCTGGCCCAGGTACACCCAGTTCCTGACAGGGTGTGCCAAGATGTTGCCACCCTTCAAAAAGGTATAGGCAGTGCCTCATTGGTGCAGGTGGGCAGAGCTGCCAAGCAGGTCGCAGAGAAAGTTGCTGAGACCCAGAGCAGAGGGCGGGAATGTGGCTGAGGCCAAGGAGAATGAGGTGTTTGATGGAGTGTGGAAGGGATGAACGGTTTCTGGAGGGAAAACAGTGAGGAAGGTAGGACAAAGAGAGAATGGAGGTTGGAAGGAAGAAGGATAAGGTAGGAGGATATATTCAGAAAGCAATTAAAGGTTGCAGCAGACTAGAAAGAGGGAGGTGCCTGGAAAGAAATGCAAGGAGAAGCTTCAGAAACAATATAATTGGAGAAGTTGGGAACAGTGCTGACAAGGCAGGCGAGGGAGGGACTGGGAAAGGTGGAGGAACACGTCAGTGGCGAAGCTGGAAAAAGGTACAGGAGGAGACACAGATAGGAGAGGAGAGAACTCTGGAGAGGGCACTAAAGCATGAGATCACTATGATACATTGAGGAGGAAGTTTGAAATGGGGCTTTGGGGAACAAAGCTGGGAGTCAGAGTCTTAGAGAAGGAGGTGGTAAGGACATTGATGTAAAGACTCTAGGTAAACTCGGGTTGCCAGCCTTTTGGGGGAAATCTTTGAGTTTTTTCTCACCACTATCGACCCCTGCCTGTTACCTTGTTCATGTAGGGCCCGGAGATCCGAGAAAAGGGCCGCTCCAGAGCTGAGGATTAGAAGCAGATGACCAGAGTAAAATACCCATGGGTGAGCGGAACGACCAGAGTTACGTAACCAAGGACTTAAAAGTGTCGGGATACTCAAAAAACCCTGGACTGCGGGTTTCTGTGAAATGATAATCAATCCTAGGAAGAGAAAGTTGATTAAGTTTCACTAAACTATAAACACGTGAACCATTGAACCAAACAAGAATCGGTGATGTTTATTATCAATGTTTTCTTTTTCTTTTTATTAACTTGGCCCACTGTGAGGAAATCGACCATCCGAACGGTGGGTGTGCACTCGCCTGGACTTTTATGAAATTGTATATGAAATTGAATGATGGTAGATCAACCTCTGGAAAATGTGTGGGACTAATCCACACACATGTTCCTATGCTCACTGCACGACATACACATAGACCTGTGTACTCTAGGTGGACACAGCCTACAGGCACAGTCCTCACTGTCACAATTAATTGGGATCTGACATGTGAAGTATGATTAAATATCAAAGGCTCCATGGATCAGCCCAGTCTGTTTATTTACCCTCTGCAGATGGTGGCAGCAATTAATATAATGAACATGCTGATAAAGTATACTTCAAATAGGCCCACATGGGCCTGGCTGCAGCGGCTTAACAAAGGAGACAGGAAACCTCAACAACCTTTGATATGCACTCTGTCAACCTGAAGCCAGCTCCCGCCTCTCAGTAGCAAAGGCAATAACAAAGGAAGTCACCATCATGTCCTGAACTATGTATTTACAGTAGTCATCCCCACAAGGGGACCCCATTCAGAAGGCACGAGTATGTGGTTTGGGGGAGCCAAAAGTCTGATTCTGCCGCAGTTTCAAGGGAGATCTGTTGCTTTACTCAGGAACCACAGAGTGCTCAATTAACCAGAGAGACCCTTTGATTCCCAATAGACAGAAAGACGGGTGGGACTTAGTATTATATGTTTTCACCCCTTCACCTTTTTGTTGCAAAGCACTCTGGTTATGACCTTGTGCATACAGGAGATTGTTTGTAGGGACACAGGATTGGCTCATTAAAGCAGGCTTATCGTACACCAAATCCATGTGGCCCATTTGGCTTTAAAAGTCGGTCGAGCCCCTTTTTTGGCAGATTATCTGAAGACTTTGCACAGAGTAACAAGAAGACCTCATTTGGTCCCTGGCTGAAGGTACAGTCTGCCTTACAGCTTCCGCCAGTGAAGGAAAGCAAGGACCTCCAAAGGGTGAAGCAAGATCCCTCCCCTAAATATATCCCAGGGAACAGAGGGAGATACGGAATTCTGAAGACCCTCCAGCAGCTCCATAACTGGTACCCAGCCAGCACAGAGCATGCCCTGCTAGGCTCTGCAGCAAGCTTCCTAGGTGGGAAGTGCCAGAGAGTCTGTGAACTAAACCAAGGACAAGGCATTGCCTGCAAAACTCTCCTCAGCTTTGGGCCATCTGCCTTAAAGGATGACACAAGCCCAGTAAAGAAGCTAGGAGGAGTGCATCAACAAGCATCAACCAGCGTTCGCTTAAAGGACATTTCCAAGCCAGTCGAGCCCCTCGAACCGGCAAACGACTGCACCGCTGACTTTTGCCACGCTGCAGTCAATAACATCATCTGAGATGCCTTGAACAGTGCTTTAGACCCACAAATCAGCACTGAGACTAGAACTTCTTCAGCACCAGATACATTGTGCTTCTGCCCCCCTGGTCCTTCTCCGAAGGCTCCTAGAGAAAGTTACGACCCTTTGGACAGTCCGTTATATCATTGGGTAATAATTGTATTTTCGCCGTGTTGCAACTGACCAATCATCCACCACCAATGCAGAGATAAGCCTGCCATTCTGGCCACGTTACCAACATTGGACAAAGACATGTATAATTGGCTTGTGTTTCCAATCTGTTCGGATCCCTTCTGGTACTAAAGGTGTGGGGCTGATTGATGGTTTAGAAACCAATATTCATCCCTGGACCACTGGTGCCTCGGAAGTTGAATCGTCACAGCACTGGTGACCCAGAAGTAGATTCGTCATAGTGGCACTTTGGCGCGGTGAAGCACTTGTGTTTTTGGTATGTCGAGGGGAGCTGGGACAGGAGGATGGTGGCATTGAAGGGCATGAACACTGCCAGATAATTGTTTTAATGTGGAGGGTAAGGGTGGGGCCTTGGCGATGGCAAGGGGAGCGAGAACAAGAGGAGAAAAAAGAGGTAGTAGGCACGCCTATACTCTTTGTGCTCACTCGCCCTCAAATCGGCCACAAGCTGCTGCAGTCACAGTCCAGGAAGAGCCCCTGTCCTTCCTATCCCAGCCACTCAAAGGGTGTCTTGAGAGGGACAGGCTGTAAGGTGGCTGAACCTGAAGCCAGGCGCCCACATCAGAAGTGAGGCAAAATCACTTCTGCGTAGAGAGAGAGAGTAAGAGAGAGAGAGAGACAGAGGGAGAGAGAGAGAGAGAGAGAGAGAGAGAGAGAGAGAAATGTGTTTGCATGTGTGTGTGAAAGAGAGTGTGTGTGGTGTCTATTAGTCTTCTGAAGAAGCGACAGGCTGGATGATGGAAGTGGGTAAACTTGGGGGCTGGAAACCTTCACCTGTTTCGTGATGCATCGCTAAGCAGTGATTATGGGGAACACCTCAATTCCCCCCACTTCATCCCCAGACTTGTGCGCATCGCTACACCTGCCAATGGGACAAGTATTTTGTCAACTAAAAGGTATAAATGGGTCGCATCAAACACAGAAACATGGAGGAAAAGGAGAATTGCAGGAGGCTTCCACAAGCCACAGTGAGGCCAGTAAAATCATGCAGTGAAAAACCAAGTTTACAGGTGTAAACCCACATTTCATGGGGGTTGCCGTATGTCAATGGGCTCTGGTGTCACGTTTGCTTGGCATGTCTCTCTCTCTTTCCGTATTGTGTGTTCTGCTCAAGAGTCTGGGGGACACTTGGTGTGCTCCGCCAGCAGTGGCAGGAGGCGTGTAGTGTGACTGAGGTAACTCTACCTCCGTTCCTGTCATATGTCCCCCGCGAGTGAGCAACTGGTGGGTAGAACCGTGGAGATTAAGTGTGCCAAGATTTGGGGCAAAAGTGATCTCTCCGTGGGAATGAGAGAGGGCAGCCAGGCTCTCTGTTCGTGGAAGGGATGTCCCCTGTAGGCCGTCATCATTCCGGGCTGGCCTTTCCCTCACCCCTGCCCAGGGGGCGTGCTGGTGCTCGGAGCCGAGGGTTATAGTCGCATTGGGCTTGCCATATCGCCAGCGCCGCTCTGGTAAATCAGGGCTGAGCCGCTCTCGCACATTGGTGTACGCTTTGTGTGTCGAGGTAGGAGTGGGAGAGTGTGGAGGAAGAGTGGCACTCCTGAACTGCATTGCAGTACTGTCTTGCATGTTGTTTCATAGACAGGCCTACTCAGTGTATAAGTTCTGTCAGTGTGAGGAGCAGAGTGGCCTTCTGCCGCACTCCTCTGGGCTTTCACTCAATTCTAACCGGGAAACTGACATGCCCTTACAACAGTCAGTACCGGGAGACTTTGTTTCCCTTAGTCCTTTCCTCATGTTGCAGCTTTTGAGCAACATGAAACAAGAGTGCACCGTAACTTACATTACCGTGCTCTTGGGTCTCTAGTCATTCCAACGGCCCTACAAACTCTCGCTGGACTTATCATGAAATGAGCAAGTGTGTCACGGACGGGACTGGTGGCAGCTATCGTTTCTTTGTGTTTTGAACCCCTTTTTGCCATGTTAACCGCGCTTCGCGCATTTGGCCCAAATGGGTGGCCTGGCCTCCAAAATGGCCATGCCACAAGGTTCTTTGTCCTGTCCGCTGCCCGTCGTGCCCCTTCACCTTCCCCCAGGTCGAACCAACCCGGGCCAGTCCTTATTTGGTCATGCACTTTCCCGCGAAACACAACACTTTTGCGGGCTTCTGCTTGCCTTGTGTGTGCCTCCAGGATGTGGAATGGGATGTCTGTTCCCAATACACATCCTTGATGCCAGAGAGTCTAGAGTGTCCTGAATGCCTGGGACCACCGTGGTCCGTGATAGGTCCATGTATGGTGTGAGTGTTTGTGAGCGGATCTCCCATTGGGCCCTCTCCGTTTTGGCGCGAAGGGAACTCTGGATAAGAGGAGGCTGAAAACCCCACTACCATGTCGATCTCCTGAGTTCTCACGAACGAAGGGTAAGGAGCCAAGTATCCTGCAACTAAGAAGCTGAGTTGAGGAATCGCTGGTGACCCGCTGAAGGTTTGGCACCCTGCACTGCTTTTGTCCTGCGAGACCACTCGGCCTCAGATCGAACGAGAAGGTCTGCAAAGGCGCTTCGACCTTTTAGAATAGTGAGAACAATTATTCTCGGCATCTTCACCAAATCCTGTACGTAAGCCTTCGGAAGCATCCCTGGGCCATCCAGTGGACTGACCAGCCTACACAGGAACCTTGCTCTGTCACCGCCTTCTGGCTTACTGCTAATCCCGTGTCCTCGGCACTCTCACACGATTCGTACATTTGCATTCCCAGGTCTGAAGTGAGACGTGTGCTTTGGGACCGGAATACATGCGGTTGCTGAGTTGCCCTGCTGTGGTAAAAAAACCTGTGCATGTTCGCTGCATTTGGGACACCCTCGACCCTGACTCCTACTGTTGCAGAATCTACACGGCGTCGAGACATCCTGCTGATCGCATCTGAACCTTCCAGTACGAAACAGAATCGGAGAAGCCTGGGTCTGCCTGCATCGGGGACTGGTGAGTAGTCAATACCCTAACCGGTTGCCCTCCCGCAGGAGCCTGTGGCTTTCCATCGCTGTCGTAAACAGCAACCCTTTTCCGCACTCTGCCCTGCTTCTGCCCACAAGTGGAGGCTGTGCTTGAGTAGCGAGGAACTGTTCATCATCATTTTGTTCACCTCTCTGAATTGCCTGATCTCCCTGAAGAGACTCCCCTTTGCCTGTTGGCACCCGTGTGTGCAGGTACTTTTGAGCACCAGGCTCCACTCTTCGTAGGGCTCGGACTTCCTTCTAGTTAGGTGGCCTCTGATGTCAAACTGGGTCTAACGATTACTTGCACTGCCTGTTTTCCTCCCCATCTAGGTGGTCTGCATATTTCATGCTTCTAATTCCTTAGACCCCTTGGTCTTGTATGTATATTGTATTGCTTGTGATGTGTTGGTTTATTGGAGTTTTGCTGTGATTCTTTACTATGGTCGATGTTACAAAGGCCTTGTAATAAATGTGTCTATATTTTTAATATAATACCTGTCTGGAGTAATTTTTAAGCGTCCTTGCTTTGTGTGCTCATTGCGGGCTTTCAGCCACCCTCACCTCTCTTGAGACCTAGTCTTGACCGCCGCCATCGCTACCCTGATTGGTCTAGCTTGTCCAGAGGTTACCCTGTTCCAAGAAACTAGGCTGGCCTTCTGAACCTCTGCCCCTCCAGGACAGAGTTCAGAAATCCATCTTAACAAATTGGTGTACAGCGGTGGGATACGACTGAGGGTATCCGGTGTTGCACACGAGCGAGGGCATTTCAAGTTATTCCTAACAGGACACGTAGTGAATTGTCGTAGTATAACTTTTTAAAGGCCATAGTTCTATGAAACAGTATGGAAACAGGTACCGTGTTAACTTTAAATGCTTTTAAATCCGAAACATTGAAAAAGATGTGTGCTGAAAGAGGTGTCTCCTCGCAAGGCACAAAAATGGAAATGATCCAAAGAATCATGGCGTGGCAAGAAGCTCAGCTTGACACTATAGCTTCCGAGGACAGTGCAGAAGGAGGTGGGGCTGCTCTCACTGGTAGAACTGGCAGTTCTGCCTCACTGGTCCACCGTGACCACGAGGACAGGGAGGATGAAATGACCAATGTTTCCTCTGCCAGTGGTGATGGGGAGGCCATACTTGAATTCAAGAAGTAAGAACTGCTGTTTAGGCAGAAGGAGTTTGATTCCAATATGGCCAAACTAAAAATCGAACAGGCAGAAAAACAGAAAGACAGGGATCAACAGTTGGAACTGGCCAAGCTTCAGGTTGCCAATGGATCCAAGGGTCCTGGACACGGGTCTGGGGCCTCCTCCCATCCATGGTTTCCAAAAGATCTGCTCAGTGTGTATGAGGAAAAGAACAACATTATGGACTGGCTGAATACATTTGAGTATGCAGGTGAAGTTCAACAAGTTGACAATGCTGATAAAATTGCCTGGTTACTCAGCAGACTGCCCCATTCTGGCTGCAGTGCCATTATGGAAATGTCGAAGGCTGAGCGAGCAGATTTTGCAATGTTGAAGCAAACTCTCATTTTAAAGTTTGGAAAGGCTCCTGCCCAATATTTAAAATGATTCCGAGAGTATAAGAAAAAAGAAGGTGGTACTTGGGTATTTTATGTAACCAAATCCTTAAAAAACTTGACTGGCTGGGTCGAAGGTTATAAGGTTTCTACCTTTGAAGGCATGATAAGTCTTGTCATGCTGGAACATATTTTTGCGTCTTCTTCCCCGGAGCTTAAGCAGTATTTGGCAGATTCTAAGGAGATAGATCCAAAGAAGCTTGCCATTGCAGCAGATTTGTGGGTGTCACATCGAGTGTCCCATAAGGACAAGACTCATCCTGGTAAGCAGGAGGAAGGGAAAAAGTCCAAAGATAAGGAGCGTGGAGAAACTGATAAATCTTCTTCTCAAAAGGGCCACAAAAAGAAAAATAAGGGTAAGACACAAGAGAACTCTCAGGGTAGTGGAGGTCAGCCTCCGAAACAGAACTCTGGTTATAATAAGCCTCCCTATGTAAACAGACCCAATGGATCTTGTTTTGCTTGTGGAGCAACTGACCACGTGAAGGTGGATCCCCGGTGTAAGGTTAAACCTTTGGGAGTCCACTCTGCTAATCTGGCCTTCTCCTCCTACGAGGAAGAAGAGATTACAGGAGCATCCTTCCCCCTCAGACTCCTTCCCCAGTGGGATAGAAGCTGAGGTAGTTTTAGTTTCCCTGGGTTCCTGGAAGCCTAAAGTAGTAGAGGCTTATGATAGGATTCCAGATAATACCAAGCACTACTTTAAAGACAGTGTGCTGATCAAGGGAGTAGATACTCCAGCTCTTAGGGATAGTGGGTGCAGTCGAACTCGAGTGGAATCTACCTTGGTAGGCTCAGAGGAAGGTGCCAGAGCTACTCTGATGCCCACTAAGTTGGCTGACGGCCCACCTCGCATGTTTCCAGTAATACCTGTAAATCTTACTATCAATGGTACAGCAGTTAGGATTCCAGTGAGCATTCAGAGGAATGTCCCAGGAAAGGTCTTGTTGGGCAACAATCTCAGAGCTTTAGGGCTCGTGGGAGACACGGCCGACTGACCCTGCACAAGGTCTCAAACAAGGGCAGCACTGACCAAGATCAGTGAGCTGCCCCAGCCAAAGGGGAAACCCAAGGCTAAAGGAGTCAGAAAACCAAAACGAGGGAAAGAAAATATTCCCCCGAACTCACCTACCACTGCGGTGGAGGAAGTTGGTCAATCGCCCGGACCTGACGAGGAGGCGGCGATACCTGAAGTATTTGACCCTAACGACCATCCTGAACTAAACGACTTGTTAGTAGAAGGTGGTCCTGACAGGGAAGAATTCAGTAAAGTCCAACGTGAGTGCCCATCTCTGGAAGGCCTAAGGAAACAGGCCTGCTCCCAGCTTGAGGGTGAGCCTCCTGGGAAGCATCAGATTTATTGGGAAGGTGGACTCCTGTATAGTGAGCCCACCGAGTCTACAGAAGGAGATCATAGGAGGTTGGTGGTTCCCCTTGCTGTAATACCCTTCCTCCTGCAATTGGCACATGAAGTGCCCCTTGCTGGTCACCTTGGTATTAAGAGGACCAAGCAAAGGTTATCCATGCACTTCTACTGGCCCAAGATGGGGGTGCAAGTAGAAAGTCACTGCAGGAGTTGTGCCTCCTGCCAGTTATCTGGTAAGAGTGGCTCAACAATCCAAGCTCCATTGGTACCACTCCCAGTTGTGGGAATACCATTCGAAAGGGTAGGGATCGACATCGTTGGTCCCTTTGACCCGCAAACATCCTCAGGCAATAGGTTTATCCTGGTGCTGGTCGACCATGCTACCAGATATCCTGAGGCCATCCCATTAAAAACTGTAACTGTCAAGTCAGTTGCAAAAGTGTTACTTGGCATCTTTACTAGGGTTGGCTTTCCTAAAGAAGTTGTGTCTGACCGAGGCAGCAACTTTATGTCGAAGTATATGCAGGCTATATGGAAAGAATGTGGGGTCACCTACAAGTTCTCTTCTGCATACCACCCCCAGACCAATGGTCTGGTGGAACGGTTCAACAGAACGTTAAAGAGTATGATTGGGGCTCTGGAAGAACCCCAAAGAAGAAAATGGGATCTTCTTTTACCATGCTTACTGTTTGCCTACCGAGAGGTACCACAGGAGGGTGTTGGCATCAGCCCATGCAAACTTCTGTTTGGTCACCCTGTGCAGGGACCCTTAGCCATAGTCAAGGAGGGATGGGAGATGCCCACTCCCCCTATTACTGGCCAACATAGTAGACTATGTGTTAGGGCTCAGAAAACGGATGGTACTCCTGATGGGTCTGGCTAGTGACAAGTTGAAGGCAGGACAAGCCCTGGTGAAACATTGGTATGACCAGAAAGCTTCCCTCATCCACTTCACACCTGGTCAGCAAGTCCTGATCATGAATCCCATAAGGCCTAGAGCTTTACAGGATAAATGGTCAGGCCCTTACACAGTGGTGGAGCCCCTGGGTGAGGTACATAGATAAAGGGGAGTAGAGTCAACGGCTACCCAGGCCAAAGACGTGACAAGGGGTCACAATACTCCTTGCAGAAGAGCTAGGAGAGTACTAGCATGAAAAAGAGATCACCGTAAGGTACAAAAAACAGGAAGGTTTATTTTAACAAGAAGGCATATTTACATTCATGTATTGTGAATATAAACAATACATGGAATAGTTTGTCACTATTTATGACTAACCCACTGATATGCAGACTATGGGCCTCATTACGACCCAGGCGGTAAGTTACCGCCTGGGCCGTGACTTTACCACCATGGCGTAAACTACGTTTACGCCATGGTGGTTGGCGGACTTACCGCCCCATTCCGACCTTGTCGGGGCGGTAAGTCCCCAATCCCCATTTACCCTTCCCCATTCCCATTTTTGCCCCATAGGGTATAATGGGAGTGGGGAAGGCATTAATTACGCCACCGTAAATTACGGTGGCGTAATTAACTCCATGGTCCCTTAGCGCCATGGATTTTTACACCTGCTAAAAGCAGGTGTTAAAAGCGCCATGGCGCTAAGGGACCTCGTACTCAGGCGGTAAGGGTCGGCGCTGTTAACGCTGCCGTTAACCCCTTACCGCCTGGGTCGTAATGAGGCCCTATAAATGTACTTCAGTATGCATATATTATGTGCCACGACACATAAAGAATTCTGTAAATATGTCTTCTTGTTAAAATAAACCTTCCTGTTTTTTGTACCTTACGGTGATCTCTTTTTCAAGCTAGTACTCTCCTAGGTCTTCTGCAAGGAGTATTGTGACCCCCTGTCACGCCTTTGGCCTGGGTAGCTGTTGACTCTACTCCCCTTTATCTCTGTACCTCTCAACCCTCTAGAGTCAGGCCCCCAAAAAAAGAGGGTTCCGCCCATTTTTTCTTCCTTCCGCCCCTGGGTGAGGTCAACCATTTAGTGGACCTTGGAAGGCCTGGACAGGCTCCAAAAGTGTTCCATGTAAATAGGCTGAAGGCTTTCGTCCCAAGAGTAGAAATCGCAGCACTGCTACTGGCTTCAGATTTTGAGGAAGAGGAGTCTGAACCTCTCCTCTACCTGTTCCAAAGCCGTCCTTCAAATAGCTCCTTTGAGGGTGTCCGAGTGGCCCCTCACCTGGCTTCTGATCAGCAGGCTGGGGTGAAAAGTTGGCTTGGGCAATTTTCCCCCCTGTTTTTGCAGTCCCCGGGTTTGACACCTTGGTGCAAAGATAACATAGACACAGGAGACAGCGTACCTACCAAAAGTAGAGGATACAGAATGTTAGACAAAGTACGGTCTTACATTAAGACAGAGGTCAACAAAATGTTAGATCTTGGGGTGATTGAACCTTCTAGTAGTCCTTGGTCCAGCCCCGTGGTTTAGGTTCCAAAGGCAGTTACTTCTGAATTGAGGTTCTGCATGGATTATAGGGCTCTGAATGCTGTCACCAAGACAGATGCACACCCCTTGCCTCGAACAGATGAGCTGGTGGATACCTTGGGTGCCTCCAAGTATCTCAGCACGTTTGACCTCACTGCAGGCTATTGGCAAATAGCACTAGCAGAACATGCCAAGGAGAAGACAGCGTTCTCAACTCCAGGCGGTCTTTACCAGTTCAGGGTAATGCCGTTTGGGTTGAAGAATGCACCTGCCACTTTCCAGAGGCTTGTGAATCATGTGTTAAGCAGGTTGGATGAATTCTGTCTCGCATATCTGGATGATATAGCAGTTTTCAGCGCCACCTGGGAAGACCATGTGAAACACTTCGGGATTGTGCTACAGGCTCTTCAGAAAGCACACTTGACCATAAAGGAAAGTAAATGCCAGATTGGACAAGGCTCCGTGGTTTACCTTGGACATGAAGTAGGTGGAGGGAGGATACGGCCTCTTCCCAGTAAAGTACAAGCAGTACAAGACTGGCCTACCCCCACTACGCAAACCCAAGTGAGAGCCTTATTAGGACTCACAGGGTATTACTACAACTTCATGGCAGACTGTGGTACCATAGCTGCCCCTCTGACTGTTCTCGCCACTCCGAAGAAACCCAAGAAGGTAACGTGGACTGAAGAGTGTGAGAATGCTTTCAAGGGCTTAAAAGACTCCTTGTGCCAAGCCCCTGTATCAGGGCCCCTGATTACCAAAGACCTTTTATTGTGCAGGCAGATGCCTCTGACACTGGGATAGGAGCTGTACTATCACAAGTAGATGAGAAGGGTAAGGAACACCCTATTGGTTTCATTAGTCACCAGCTTAAGGACAGAGAGCTCAGATGGTCCACAGTAGAGAAATAATGTTTCTCTGTTGTGTGGGCCCTACGGAAGCTGAGGCCCTACCTCTATGGGACCCACTTCACTGTGCAAACTGACCATAAGCCCTTAAAGTGGCTAATGAACATGAAGGGAGAGAATCCAAAGTTGCTTAGGTGGTCCATAAGTCTGCAAGGCTTTAACTTCACTATTTAGCATAGGCCAGGTGTCCAACATAGCAATGCTAATGGGTTGTCCAGAATGTTTAACCAACCTGAACGAGAAACTCATCCAGGGGTGGATTAGTTCCCCCTGTCCTTAGTCTGGGAGGGGCGAGTGTTAGGAAAGATTTCATAATTGTAGGTAATGTTCCTTCCATGTGGCAACCCCCACACTTTTTGCTGTTGTTTTACACCCTGATATAGACTTTGCCATAGAAGCGCAGCCTTCCGCCGCACTCCTCTGGGGTTTCGCTCAATTCTTACGGGGAAACTGACATGCCCTTAAAACAGTCAGTACCGGGAGACTTTGTTTCCGTTAGTCCTTTCCTCATGTTGCAGCTTTCGAGCAACATGAAACAAGAGTGCACCGTAACTTACATTACTGGGCTCTTGGGTCACTAGTCATTACAAAGGCCCTAGAAACTCTCGCTGGACTTATCATGAAATGTGCAAGTGTGTCACGGATGGGACTGGTGGCAGCTATCGTTTCTTTGTGTTTTGAACCCCTTTTTGCCATGTTAACTGCGCTTCCTGCGTTTGGCCCAAATGGGTGGCCTGGCCTCCAAAATGGCCATGCCACGAGGTTCTATGTCCTGTCCGCTGACCGTCTTGCCCCTTCACCTTCCCCCAAGTCGAGCCGACCCGGGGCAGTCCTTATTTGGTCATGCACTTTCCCGCGAAACACAACGCTTTGGCGGGCTTCTGCATGCCTTGTGGGTGTGCCTCTCGGATGTGGGCTGGGATGTCTGTTCCCAATACACATCCTGGGTGCCAGAGAGTCTAGAGTGTCCTGAATGCCTGGGACCACCGTGGTCCGTGATAGGTCCATGTATGGTGTGAGTGTGTGTGAGCGGATCTCCCATTGGGCCCTCTCCGTTTTGGCGCGAAGGGAACTCTGGATAAGAGGAGGCTGAAAACCCCACTACCATGTCGATCTCCTGAGTTCTCACGAACGAAGGGTAAGAAGCCAAGTATCCTGCAACTAAGAAGCTGAGTCGAGGAATCGCTGGTGACCCGATGAAGGTTTGGCACCCTGCACTGCTGTCGTCCGGCGAGACCACTCAGCCTCTGATCGAACGAGAAGGTCTGCAAAGGCGCTTCGACCCTTTAGAATAGTGGGAACAACTATTCTCAGCATCTTCACTAAATCCTGTACGTAAGCCTTCGGAAACATCCCTGGGCCATCCAGTGGACTGACCAGCCTACACAGGAACCTTGCTCTGTCACTGCCGTCTGGCTTACTGCTAATCCCGTGTCCTCGGCACTCTCAGACGATTCGTACACTTGGAATTCCCAGGTCTGAAGTGAGACGTGTGCTTTGGGACCGGAATACATGTGGTTGCCGAGTTGCCCTGCTGTGGTAACAAACCTGTGCGTGTTCGCTGCATTTGGGACACCCTCGACCCTGACTCCTGCTCTTGCAGAATCTACACAGCGTTGAGACATCCTGCTGATCGCATCTGAACCTGCCAGTACCGAAACGGAACCGAGAACCCTGGGTCTGCCTACATCGGGGACCAGTGAGTAGTCAATACCCTAACCGGTTGCCCTCCCACAGGAGCCTGTGGCTTTCCATCGCTGTAGTAAACAGCAACCCTTTTCCGCAGTCGTGCCCTGCTTCTGCCCACAAGTGGAGGCTGCGCTTGAGTAGTGGGGAACTGTTCATCATCGTTTTGTTCACCTCTCTGAACTGCCTGATCTCCATGAAGAGACTCCCCTTTGCCCGTTGGCACCCGCGTGTGCAGGTACTTTTGAGCACCAGGCTCCACTCTTCGTAGGGCTCGGACTTCCTTCTAGTTAGGTGGCCTCTGATGTCGAACTGGGTCTAATGATTACTTGCACTGCCTTTTTTCCTCCCCATCTAGGTGGTCTGCATATTTCGTGCTTCTAATTCCTTAGACCCCTTGGTCTTGTATATATATTGTATTGCTTGTGATGTGTTGGTTTATTGGAGTTTTGCCATGATTCTTTACTATGGTCGATGTTACAAAGGCCTTGTAATAAATGTGTCTATATTTTTAATATAACACCTGTCTGGAGTAATTTGTAAGCGTCCTTGCTTTGTGTGCTCATTGCAGGCTTTCAGTCACCCTCACCCCTCTTGAGACCTAGTCTTGACCGCCGCCATCGCTACCCTGATTGGTTTGGCTTGTCCAGAGGTTACCCTGTTCCAAGAAACTAGTCTGGCCTTCTGAACCTCTGCCCCTCCAGGACAGAGTTCAGAAATCCATCTTAACACACGCCATCTGGGTGATAGAGCACTGGTGTGCGCAGGTCCAGGGAGCCCCAAACTCTGAATTTATTAAGCCCGAACAAGGTTACTTGTAGTTGCCTGAATGGCCAGCGGAATGACTATTTAAGCAATAAGCCCTGAGCGGGGTGGGGGGAATAACCAATTCAGGTAATGCCTCGGGGCTAATAGTTACAGGCCTGAGTGCCGTCACACCCCCCTCACCGGGTACTAATATTCCATAAGACCAAAAATGAGACCGGAGGCCAGAATTTATAATGTGTTTTCTTGGCCGTTATTTAAGTGGCAGATATGCTATGTTCACCTGTGCCAGAGACAGTGAAGGAAGTCTCTAGCCCACATGATCTCTGCCTTCACCTCCAACTGCAGTGTTATGCAGATGACACACAGCTCTCTTTCAGGCTACCCTCGGCCTCTTCCTCGCCCTCGCTCATCCCGGACTGTCTGTCCACAATTCAGTCCTGGTGTGTGTGAAGAATTCCACCATCCACACAGGGAGAGTGCGCTCGCCTGGGCTTTTTGATTGTTGTTTACTTTAAAAAAATGAATGATGGGAGAGAAACCTCTGGGAAATATGTGGGGCCATTCCCACACATATTTTCCATGCTCACTGCACAGCAGAAAAATAGTCATGTAATCTGGGAAGGCACAGCTTACCAGTGCTGCCCTCCCCTGTCATGTGTAGATGACAGCCGACAGCTGTGGGTACAAGAAATGCCTCTGGCCATGGGCAGCCTGATTAGTTTTTCAAGTTCCCATGGATTAGCATCCCTATTGTTACACCTTGCTGGTGGCAGTGAATACTAAAGAATGTTAATTAGCAGGCCTCAGGGAAGGCCTGGGTGCAGGAAGTAACAATGGAGACTAGAAACCAAGTCCTCTTTGTAATGCAATGTGTAAACTTGGTACTAACACCCCTCCTTGGTATGCAAGGGCAGTGAAAGTCCAGTCTGGAACCACTCCTTTCAAAGCAGGGAAGTATGTGAATCGTAGGAGATGAAAGTCTACCTGCAACCCCCTACTTCAAAGTAGGCCCATGTTGTGATCAAGCACCGCATATGGCTCAGTTAATTAGGGAGACACTTTGATGTATAGCAGACAGGAAGATGGGTGGGACTTAGAAGTACATGTTGTCATCCTTCCCCTGTCTGTTGCCAAGCACCCTGGTTCTGACCTAAAGCATCACTGAAGATTGTTGGTGGGGACCCAGGATTGGTTCATTAAGTTGAGCTTAGCCTACACCAATCGCTGGGACCCATTTGGCTTTAAAAGAGGGCTGAGCCCCTCGATGATCAAATCATCTGAAGACTTTGCAAGGAGTAGGAAGAAGGACTCATTTGGACCAGAGCTGAAGGTAAAGTTTACCTTACATCTTCCATCAGTGAAGGAAGGCCAGGAGCTCCAAAAGGCAAGCAAGTTCCGTCTGCTAAACATCTCGCAGGGAACAGAGGGAGATACTGTAATCAGAGGACGCATCCATCAGCTCCAGAACCGGTACCCAGCCAGCACCATCCCACCCTACAAGGTTCTGACAGCAAACTTCCTAGGTGGGAAGTGCCGGGGAGTCCCTGGACAAAGGACAAGGCAGTTGCCTGCAATCCTTCTCCTGACGTTAGGGCCATCTGCCTTGAAAGGACACGAAAGGAGGAGTGCCACACAAGGATCACCCAGCGTCCATCTTTTTTGGACTATTTCTTTGGACTTTTTAGGACTATTTCGAGACAGTCAAGTCCTCGAACCGCATCCGGATGCACCGCTGACTGTTATAACGCCACAGTCACCAGAGCCGTCCGAGATGCTTCGACCAGCATTCCAGCTCCACCAACCAGCACAGAGACAACGATTCTTAGCCCCTTCAAGACATCCCTCTTTTCTTCCTCTTTCTCTCTCCCTTTCTAACCTCCTCTCTCTTCTCTCCTGCTCCCTTCTTTGTTCTCTTCCCCAACCTGCTCAGTTTTGCTGACTGTCCCTGGTGCTCCTCCAGAGCCTCACAGGTCCCAGCCTCCCCGACCAGTCGGCACTTGCCTCTGGGCCTCCACACTCTGCCTTGCTCTACTGCACTCAGAATACATTTCATGAGAGAGGCAACCACTCTGCACTTAACCCTGGCACCTGCTGGACTGGTGGCACTTGTCCCCCTCCCCTCCCACTCTGTCTGCGCACTTGCATGCCCTTGACTGTACTAGGCTTAACATGTTTGTCTGTCCTGTCCTCCTCTATTTCCCCTCCCTATCTTGGTTGTGCCTGCATGTTTTTTCTATGTTCCTCTCCCTCTCCCCCGCACCCCTCCTTCTCCCCCACTCTTTGTCACACGCTTATACTAGTAGAGATGCCTCTGGCCTAGTTTGCTAGTCATTGCTGTTAGATCATTCAGCATCTTCAAGGCCTAAACATGACGAGATCCCCTTGTTCCCTTACCGCCTTGAAGCGCTTTGAAGCACTGCACTTGTGTATAAGCGCTTTACAAATAAACAATTAGAATTACGAGTGAGCGTTAGTATTCCAGAGGGTGAAGTCCTGCTCATGGAGACACTCTTCCCTGATTGTTGTGTGCCTCAGGTGGATGGAGATTAATGTTAGTTTCATGGCCTCGGGCATCTCGCTGCTGGTAGGGGGAAACGACCTTGATAACTAGGGCAGAACATGCAATGGGGTACCCTTTAGAATAAATGCGCTCTGCTCCCAACAAAAGGATGGTCTTGCATTGCACCTTTCCCAGAGGAGAGGAGAAAGAGCGCCCTGCGTCTCTGGATGGATTAACAAAGCATCCAAACAGGGACAGCTTGTGGAAGTGAGTAGACGACAAACACAAATCATAATCCTCATTAACAAAACGTGGCTTTAATTCTCAGACAAGAAAAACAAAGGAAATGCTACAGACACAGGACTAACCAGATGGAGAATATGAGCGCCAGCATCCCATACTCTACTGCCGGCATCAAAGCACAACTCGTGCAATAGCTCCAACTTTCATCGGCAATGAAATCTGGGGCGCCTGACCTCATCAATTAGAAGGATGAGGGGGAAGAAAGGCACTCGGAAACAACGCGAGAGGAGAGCCAATTGCAGCCTCAGAGGCGTGTTTCCACCGCATTGAGGAAACAAGTCTGCTTCCGAGGCAGCCCTGGACATTCAGTGGATGCGTGTGCAATTATGGCACCATTTGCCATTGTCTGAATCAATCTACTGCCGGCCATGACACGCCCGATGCAGAGAACTCCAACCACGTGACACACGGGCCGCGTTTTGGAGTCGCTGTTTTCCGAAACCCACAGAGGAGACCATTTCTGAAAGAAGTGATATGAAAATGTGGAACAGACTTCAAACTGAAGCTCTTGTGGATTTGCAGAATACCCCATTTGAGCCAAGTCAGACATCACTGGGCGTTCACCTCCAATTCAGAATCAGATGAACAAAGCATGCTGGGTATGCAAATTAGTTCAAAATCATAAGGTAGGTCCAGAAAATAGTGTTTGTCTTACAGTTCAGTACTTCTGTGTGCATAGCTTCTTCAAACCTAGAGAGACAGTTGTCAAGGATGCAGACAATTGACTACCAGTTCCGTCCAGTGGTGCAGTACATTCTGACAGCCTCGTAGCTGGAGCATTGAGGCGTGTGTAGTAAAAAGCTAGCTTTATACTCCAGAACATTGTCTTTGTCCTACAGGGCAGTGATATGTTAAGCATAGCTTTTTCAACGCACGACAAGCAGTTCTTACTGCTGCAGACCACCGCATACCAGTTTCATCGGGGCAGTGTAGTCTGACGGCCTTGTGTATGTATGGCGCATGGGAGAATGTGACCAAAAACAGCACAGCACTGAGGGTTTGCAATGGCTAGCTCGCGGTTACCTGCCTTACTGTGATGCCATGCCGAGGCTGCTTATTATCACAGCTCCATTTAATGGCCCAGGACATCACACATTTCATCATTCTAGTGGAGAAAACAATCGATTTTACCGTAGTGCTTTCTGCTCTTCAGATCAGAGGCGCTACAGAGGGGATATTAGATACTATAGAGCATATCCCGGTGTGCGGGGAAGGGGAGAGAAACAGATGAAGCAAAAGGAGAAATTGCTGGAGAATGACAGGCAGGGGGATTGGGATTCATGCGTGAAATAAAGGTGGAAGGTAGGGGAGACAGGTATGGAAAAGAAGTGGGTATACAATACTATGAAGTGAGGGTGATGGAGGAACAGGAGTCTGAATCGATAGCACTTTGGAGGTGCTTCTTTTCAGCAACGGTTCAACATTCCTTCTCGATATCCGTGTCCCCTTGCAGAACGCACACGTTACTAATATAGACGGTCGTCATTACAGTGGGATTAGCAATGGCGGGCGGCATTGGTTAGAGCACGGGTGCACATCTTACGGCCCACAGGGCCAGTTGCGGCCCGCCATGCTGTTTTTTCCGGCCCGCGAGGCACAAAGACTTTCCTAATGGAGGGCGGCCCGCAAGCAGCATCGGCCGCCCTCCATTAGGAAGAGTCGTTTTTGGTCTTCCGGCCAGACGAAAACACTGGCCGTCATTGGCTCAGTGCACACGCACCACATCGTTCCTACGAGCCACATAGTGCGTGTGTGCTGCACCAATGGAGGGCCAGCACTACGGCTGCCGTGGTCAGTAAGGCTTGATGCCGGAAGGAATGTCAGCCTTGCCACGCCAGTCGGAAGTGCAATGCTATATTTCCCAGACAGGATGGTTTATTTTGGCATGGCTTGCATTGCACGCAGGCAACATGTCTAATACATAAAACAGCTGCACAATATCAAACTCTAAAAATACATTTAAAGCTACCAATATTGAAACAGACTCCAAATGCCTGTTTAACCGTTGATATATTTTTTTAATGGATTTCGGAAAGTTTGATATTTTGCACCACATATAAGACATGAAATTCAGTGGGTGTGGGAAGTCACGATCATCTTGCCATCTTAATTTGGAGCTCCCGCTGTCGATGGGCCTCACATGGGCCAACCCTTGATGTACCAGTACCCTTTTCCGTTGTGAATATTAGATGGGCCTCACAATGCCAGCTTTGATCTTATTGTAATTCCCCACTGTGATATCATATGTGTGCTCATAGGCTGAGTGCAGTAAATGGAAGTCTGTGGCTCAGTTAGGGATAAGCAGGTTCCTTTATTTAAGCTTTGGTCACATACATTATAAGTAAAGGGGAGGAAGAAGACTCACTGGTCCCCACCACCCAGGTAGCTCTTCCACCTGTACCCCCTGGAACCTCGTGGACGGAACCTTCCATACTATGCATGCATTCCAGCACTCACTCCGACACCACAGCTACAGGAAGGAAGGTTTGGGGAGTTCCCAGAACTTAAGGAGGTCCGGCTCAAGGCGGAGAGAGGTAGGGAGGCTGTTCCTGAGGGAGGCACCTGCAGAGGGTAAGGATCTACCCCCAGATCTCTGTCAGGAGAAACGGCTCATCTGCAGAGATTTAGAGGAGCTACGAGTTGGGGGTAGGTACATGCAGGTTCCTTTACTTAAGTCTTGGTCACATGCATTTTAAGTAAAG
Organism: Ambystoma mexicanum; assembly: GCF_040938575.1. NCBI lineage: Eukaryota > Metazoa > Chordata > Amphibia > Caudata > Ambystomatidae > Ambystoma > Ambystoma mexicanum. The sequence goes on along the minus strand of NC_090931.1, from coordinate 44,498,738 downwards.
GGGAGGAAGAAGACTCACTGGTCCCCACCACCCAGGTAGCTCTTCCACCTGTACCCCCTGGAACCTCTTGGAGGGAACCCTTTATACTATGCATGCATTCCAGCACTCACTCTGACACCATTGCTACAGGCTAACACATGCACAGGGAAGGGAAGGGATACAAGACACTACACACCTCCCCAAACACATTAACTACACACACCCATGTAAGAGGGGCAAATCACTACAGTGAGTACCAGGGGGACTCTCAGATTAGAGGAGTGTCACATCCCACTCCCGACACATTCCAGATGTTTTGTTGGAATACATGGGATCATCTTTACTTTGTCTTATGTATCTTATTCATTTTTTTAAAAAAAATGCTATATAATCTCCTGGGCACACTGGCCATGGTCTTCGTCTGTGGCCACTGTCATTGCAGCACCAAATCTTGCTCAAGACAGAGGCCACCTGGCCATGACCCTCTGCCTTGACCCTCATCCCCCTGCATGCTCCTGCCTTGTAAGAAATCACATCCATTCGGCAGCACCCACTGTCCTGTCCACTATCCACATTACATCAAAAAGGCAAGAAGACTAAGGGCCTTGGCCTACAGACACAACCCATAAACCCATGCCCATGGCCAGTTTGATATTACTGCCGCTGAAGACCAAGTGGCAACCTGCTCCACATAGCTACTCTCAACTCTCACTCTGCTGTCAAAGACTCCTCTGACATCTGCCACCTCCTCGAAGACTTTGACCTTGATGTCCTCGCTCTCACCGACACATGGTTTACAGCCAGCTTTATCACAAGTTTTGACACTCTCCTTCCAGAGGGCTACAAGATCCTCTGTGAGTCCAGAACCAATCAGCCAGGAGGTGGAGTCGCCCTGATCTTTCCTGAAAGGGTCCCTGCACCTGTCATTCCCACGCAAGCCTATTACTCCTTTGAATGCCTGGTCTGCAGGCTCTCTATCTCTGCTGGCCTCTCTCTAACTTTGGCCACCATCTACAGGCCACCTGGACAGGTCACAACCTTTCTCTCAGAATGTGCAGACCTCCCCTGTTCTCTTCTTGTCTCTTTCTCTCAACTTCTCCTTCGAGATCTCAACATCCACTTGGATGCCTCTGACCCAATCTCTGGGCTCTTCTGCAACTTTTACAATTCTCTCTCCTTTTTCTTCCACCCTGTGCTCTGACACACACTGCCAAGCACACCTTGAACGTTCTCATCTCCTCAGAAATCTCCCTCTCTAACCCTCTTAATACTCCTCTCTCTTGGACTGACAACTTCCTACTTTCCTCGTCCTAGAAGCTTCCTGTTTGCCAGGCAAAGCCCACCCCAGCACTGCGACCTTCCTTCTCGATCCTTCGGCCCATGAAGTGAGTGCCAGTGGCCACCGTTGCCTGCACTTTCTTAGCACCTCCTAGTCCCATGGCTGACTCCCACTCTGACACAGCCCTCTCCAACCTGTATCTTGCTATCTCCAACACTCCCACTGATGCTACAATCAGACCCATCAATATATTGGCCTGGCTGCACCTTCTGCTGGTTGACAGCAGTGATGCTGGAGTCAGTGTCTTGGAGCGCAAGAGTTTTGTGTCCATTGATATACACCTGTTCTAAAAAGAGTTGAGTGTTATTGGGAACTGGGATCTCTTCTGGACACCCGGAACGGTTCCCACTCAGAGTAACCAAATACCATTCGGCCACTCCTTGGCCTAGTGGGAAGTCCTCCTCTAGGAGGCCCACACTAATGATGGGCTCTTCCATGAGTCCAACATTCACTATGGCTTGCTTGGGTAAGCCCTTCCCAGCAAGATCCTTTTTCCTATGGCCCAGCTCCTTACAAACTAAACAACCTTTGAGTGGTGAGAATGCAGGTGTCCCAGTGTTAGAGGTGCCAGCGCTCTTCTTTACAGTGTGTACAGCTGAACTAAAGGTTTGGGGTTTTCCTTCATTCTTTTGGAGACATGACTTCGAAGAGGATTGGGTTGGACCTTTGTCCTTCCCATCCTTGTTTACTTTTTTGTCTGAAGATTCCTCTTCCGGTTTGGGTGTGCTCGCCTGAGCCTTTTTCTGGACTTGTTTACTCACACACCTGTTGGCAGCCTTTGCAAGCTCCCTAGGGTTTGTGATAGTCTTGTTCACAATATGCTGGTGAAGGTCAACCTCCCAATTCTTCAATACACGCTCACACGCAATAACATTTTATATCCCTTTAAATGTGTAAACTTTGCTACCAGTCACCCACCCGTTCAGATATTTCAACGACACAAGTGTGTGAACGCTTCAAATGCCTGCCCCCTTTTCTTTCCAAATTCTCTGAAGCTCTTGAGATACTGTTCTGGGATTTTACAGAACTTCCTGAAGATGGTTGACTTCATGCTGTCATTAATGGGCCTTTCCTCAGGAGTTAACTGAAGAATTCCTTTACCATCTGGTGTTGGTAAGCGACACATCAGGGCTGCACCCCACAGTACCTCGTCCACCCCCTGTAGCTGGAAAGCCAGCTAAGGCACTTCAAACCAATCAAAAATATCCTTCCCCACATCGTATGCCTGCACTAAGTCTTTGGGGATGTGCCACCAGGGCTATGATGGCCCTGTCCAGCTCCTTAGTGACCTTGCCCAACTGTTTCTGTTTCTCTAGCGCTAGTCTCCTCTCCTTCAGCAGGAGCTTTCTAGCCGCAACTTCATTAACAGCCGGAACAATTACTGGACCACTTTGAGACCGTGGTGAGGTCTGGGACTTGTGCGATGCCACACTATCCCCTAACCTCAGTGACACCCTAGCATGTTGAGAAACCACGCTTTAACCCCCCCGGCCCCCTCCGTTCTTCTTTGTCGTCTTCCACTTCCCCCTCCGGAAGGTTTTTTCTATTCGGGTACACGAGGCCTAGCCCAACCCCTTGGGTCTTATCTCCAACAGCCCTTGCTTCTACACAAGCTTGGAGGCTGGTCAGCAGCTCAGGTGTAGTGCTGTGGGGAAGTTCCCTCTCCTGACATAGGGTGCGCAGGACATCCTTGATCATGTCTTTGACAGTCTCTATGTCAAGATCCATGATTATTACAAAAACGTAGCAGTGTCTAAACATTGCCTGCAACAGTAATTGGATTGTTGGATGATTAAGCTGTGCAAAAGCTTCCAACTAGATATGAACGCTTTCACCAATGTGACAAATCAACTTCTGGGGCACCAGTGGTCCAAGGATGAATATCGGTTTCTAAACAATCAATCAGTCCCACACCTCCAGTACACCAGAAGGGATCCAAACAGATTGGAGACACAAGCAAATTATAAAACTCCTTTTCCAATTTTGGTAATGTGGACAAAATTGCAGACTTATCTCTGCAAGATTGTGGATCATTGGTTAGTTGCAACACTGTGAAAATATCATTTCTACCCAATGATAAAAGGGACTTTCCGGTCAAGGTTGTATAACAATATCGACTTTATTATTACAAAAGACAGTTCTAGCACACTACAAAATACAACCCACCCTGTAAAGGCGTGAAGAGGACAGGCAGTTTCAAGAAGGAAAGGGGTTGCGCTCTGGATACTGTCAGGGGGGTAGTTGGTAAAGTAATTAATCACAATTGTTCAAGAATACTTGGCTTCAACACAAAGGGAGCAATGGGGTCATAAACATGTCTCTAGGGGCCTTTGGAGAAGGACCTGGGGGACAGAACTACAATATACCTTGTGCTTGTAGAAGTTATTGGTGCTTAACAGGGTCGAATAGGTTTCAGGGTGCTTTGCAGCTCCTGCAACACATTTCATGATGGGAGAAAACTGTGGGTATCAGGCAGCAGGCAGTCCAGCGAGTGAGGCTGGATGGACGGCTTCAGGCTGGTCAACACGGTGGCTCAGGGTCAGGAATCATTGTCTCTGTGCTGGTTGGCGGGACTGAAGCACTAGTCGAGCCGTTTCGGATGGCATTAGCGAATGCAGCATGACAGTCAGCGGTGCAGTTGGTTGCAGCTCGAGGGACTCAACTGGCTCGGAAATGTAGATGCACTCATCCTAGCTTCTTTACTGAGCTTGTGCTGTCTTTTAAGAAAGAAGGCCCGAAGTGGAGGAGAGTGTTGCAGGCAACAGCCGTGTCCTTGGTTTGGTTAGACTCTCTGGTACTTCCCACCTAGGAAGCTTGCTTGCAGAGACTAGCCGGGCATGCTCTTAGCTGGCTGGGTACCGGTTCTGCAGGTGCTGCAGGATCCTCTGGATTCAGTATCTTCTTCTGTTCCCTGTGAGATGTTGAGGGGAGGGATCTTGCTTCGCTCTTTGGAAATCCTGCCTTCCTTCACTGGTGTAAGCTGTAAGGCAGACTGTAGCTTGTGCCAGGGTCCAATGCCAAGTTCTTCTTGTTAATCCTTGCAAAGTCTTCAGATGGTCTGTCCAAAAGAGGGGCTCAGCCCTCTTTTGAAGCCAAATGGGCAACACTGATTGGTGTAGGCTAAGCCTACCTTAATGAACCAATCCTGGGTCCTCACCAACAATCTCGTGTATGCATGAGGTTGTAACCAGTGTGATTTGCACAGAAAAGTTAAAGGGGTGAAAACATGTAATACTAAGTCCAACCCATCTTCTTGTCTGTTCTGGATCAAAGGGTATCCCTAGTTAATGGAACCCTCTTTGGTTCCTGATCAAAGTAGCAGGTCTCCCTTGAACCTGCGGCGAGAGGAGACTTTCTGTCTCCATCAATCCACATGCTCGTACTTTCAGAATGGGACCCCCCTATGGGGTTGCCTACTGTAAACACCTAGTCCTTGATACTGGATTTAGGTTGACACAGTGCATATCAAAGGTTGTTGGGGTTTTTCTGTCCTTTGTCTGTCCTGCATGGGCTTGCTTGAATTAACTCTGATTAGTATGTGGAGCTGCCACCTGCAGCTAACAAAGGACAGCGTGGATCCATGGAGCCTTTGTTAGTTAATTAGGCTGGCCATGCCAGGAGGAAGGTTTTGCCTTCCCCCTTCTGAGATGCTTTGATGTACTCTTGGCTTTCAGATTCCAACTACATATGACAGGGGGAGTGTGCCTGTAGGCTGTGTCCACCCAGAGTACATAGGTCTATGTATATGTCAGGCAGTGAGCATAGGAAGGTGTGAGCAGATTAGCCCCACATATTTTACAGAGGTTGATATACCATCATTCAATTTTATTTTAAATTTCAAAAAAGCCCAGGTGAGCCCACACCCACCGTGCAGATGTTTTGAATTCCTCACAGTAACTGCATTATCATTGAGACAACACACAGATGGGTGTTAGAACATGTAATCTACTTCATGAAAGTTGTTCTTGGCTGAATACCATGACGGCAATGTGCTTGACTGATGCCCTCAAAACACCTGAGAAATGAGGAAGCAATGACCCCCTCCCTCAGCATCTTTAATGGAGCTTTGACATAAGTCGTCGTCAAGGTGGCAAGGAAACACGTGCTTGGCCAGATAGAAGCTGTCAACCATCTGCAAAGTTGCTGAGGAAGCGCTGTCGCTAAGCACTCAACTTCCACTGAGCTGTTTTGGGCTCTTATTGCCTCCAGGTTTGTCATAAGCATGTGTGTGAGCGACTAAGGAATGACCTTGCTTGCTGAGAACCGTTCTGCATTCGTGTCACGAGACGGCCGCTCTACGGATCTAAGGAAATCGGAAATTGCCACGGCGATGCCCTGGTGCTGGAGACAGCCCGCCCCGCTAATGTCGCGCTCCATCATGGCTGCACTGGGAGACTTCTCCTGCTAACGTAATCACTCTAAGTGCATAGAACGTTGCATTCCACAATAGGAAGCATCCCGCGTAGGG